>NC_059342.1:79108076-79409038 GCF_018350155.1 Leopardus geoffroyi
CTCCCTGGTTTTATTGCCCTCCTCTGACTTGTCACTAAGGTCATTTTCTCTGTTCACCCTTCTTTTCTTTTTTGTCTCTTCTTCTTGAAGGAGGGACCTCCCCCGTCTCACTTAATGCTACAGTTTCATCACCTGCGACAGTGCCTGGGAGCACAACGTTCATCTGACTGTGTTAAGTATGGAGATCTGGCCAGTGGAGACTACTGTGGGGGTGGGGGCGGTATCAGGCGTGTGTTTCAGACAGATAATCGGGCTGGCGTGGTGGAGAGTGGTCTAGAACTGGGGAAGCCAGGGGCAGACAGACGGAACGATGTTCACAAGGAAATGACTGCTTTCAGAAACATTTTTTTTTTTAATTTTTATTTGAGAGAGAGCACGAATGGGGGAGAGGGGCAGAGGGAGAGACAGAGAGAATTGCAAGCAACCTCCAGGCTCAGCAGGAAGCCCGATGCGAAGCTTGATCCCACGACCCCGGAATCATGACCTGAGCCGAAGTCAAGAGTCTGACGCTCAACCACCTGAGCCACCCGAGCCACCCAGGCGCCCCTGGAAACTTTTTTTGAGAGAAGGATTTGATCCCGGGGGAACCCGACGTGAGAGGATATCGGGAGGCCGGTATTGGAAAGGAAGAGCAAGAAACATGCAGAGTGGGCAACTGCAGGCATCCCAACACAAAGTAACCATGATCATAATGAACATTAAATGGTGCTTCACGCTATCTCGCAATAGCCTCACCAGCACCATTTTTGCAGATGAGAAGACTGAGGCTGGGGATCGTGAACTCGGGGACACACAGCTGGTGAGCAGTGGACGTGGACGGGAACCGAGGGCAGAGTTCAAACACGACGAGTCAGGGAGGAGGCCATTTGCCGCCACGTTAACGGTAAATGCCATTTGCTCCAGCGAGATCTCCGTATCTGACTTTTTTTGTTCCCTCCCCCCGTGGCTGAAATTACGACAAAGTGAAGCAGGGACCGAGGGAAGGAAGAGATAAACAGGGGTCAGAAAGAGACAGGGAGGGACAACTCCGTTCAAGTCGGCAGACAGGCTGAGACACCCACATGTCCTTATCCCCTCTAAACTGGAGCCAACGACATCTCGATGGAGGCGGCAATTACCGGTGGTGTTCCGGTGAAGTCTCTGGATGCATGAGCAGCAGAGGTAGGGAGAAGGGCCCGGAATGTCTCCTAATTCTCCTGAAGGGAAGAGCGCGCCCACCCCCCCCCCCCCCCGACGTGGCGTACCCAAACCTATTGTTCCGGTGCTACCTGCTTCCTGGAGCTTACATAGGTCCCACTGATCATTTTCACCTAGAGCTTGTTCCCGTCTGTCATGTTTCTTTAGACGGAGACAAAGAAGTGGAAGGCGATAGGGGCACCAGGCCTGCACCTGTCCTCGAGTTTGGAGAACAAGCCACGGGCTGGGGACACAGCCCACAGAATGATTCCCGTCTGAATGGCTCCCAAAGGGGCTCGAGCGACACCTTCCAACTCTGGGTGTTTCTAGCAATTTGTATCCAAATGAAAGTCGTGGGCGAGTATCCCTACGGGTTGACAGTGATCCAGGAATAACTTGACCGTCGTGTTCATAAGGAAATAAGTTAAGGTTGGGGCAACGGGGTCCCCTATCCCAACCTCCTGGAGTGAACCAGACAAGAGAGCCGTCCTGGCAGGAGACATCTGCCAACTGATTTTTCTCTCCCTCCCTCCTCCCTTCTTTCTCTCTCTCCGCTCTCCCTTCCTTCAAAGTTTTTTTCACTCATTCATTCTCTCTCTCTTCTTTTTTTTTTCCTGCCCCTTTCTCTTTCCCTCTCCCTGAATCCAAATTCACAATTTCAGATCTTTCTCATGTGTTAAAAAAATTAAGCTCTTTACTACTCAGTTCAAGATATCATGCCTATAAATCATATATAAGAAATTGAATGGTTTCCTTGGGGCTGTTCAGTGTGTATTTGCCAAGAGGTAAACAGAGGCATCATTTTAAGGTAAAGGAGTGTGTGTGTGTGTGTGTGTGTGTGTGTGTGTGCACGTGCACACACGTCTGATGGCTCCTGGGAAGAAAGGGAGGGGCAAAGAACAAAAAGCACAGGTCAGATTCAACCATCCATTCATTCGTTCATTCATTCAACTAAGAAATATTTGTTGTGAGCTCCCCATAAGCCGGGTGCTGGGTGGGCCCCAGCCTCATGGAATGCCCAACCTGGTATGGAGGCAGAAAGCTCCCAGGAAGTCATCAGCCGTTGCGATCAGGCCTGGGCTAAAGGTCACGTGAGGAGGAAAGGTAAGGGATACGTAGGGAGAAGCAGTGGCCTTGGGACCATTTCTCAGAACAGTTGAAGCAGCTCAGGCCAAGAGGGACATGTGTAAAGCCATATTTAAGGAGAAAACAAGAGGGTGAAGTTCAGGAAGCCATGCCGGCCAGTAGATACGGGAGGTACGTGAAGGTCCCAGGGGTTGGGGCAGAGGCTGAGAGCCGGGACAAGTCAGTAAGGGACAGGGGTAGGACATGTCCTTGTGTGTGTATGCGTGTGTTTGTGTCTTTAGTTGGGGGAAAAAGGTGTTTATTCAGACTCCACCTGTACCCGCCCTTCTCCTAGAAGGAAGAAACTTGAGAAGCAGATCTGGTTGTGTTGGGTTAATAACTATTCAAAAGCAGATTGCAGAAGCAGAGGACAGGCGGCTACACTCTGAGAAAGGAGAGTTCCTATAAAACACAGGTTGTATTATTATTCACGTTCAGCGAGGTTAACGGATGGGGAGACGGTTGCCGTCGAAAAGTTTGTTGTACACACAAACCCCCTACTTCAAGGGGGCTCCCTGGGGAAGCGCCAGGGTCGGTTCAAACGCAAATGGGGGTGGGGAAACGTGGACAGGAGCCTCAGCTGAGGTTTCCATGGGAAGGAACAAGTGAGGTAGGGCACCCAAGTTTACGGTTGTCCAACTTAAATAATTGCAGTGACGTCTGAGACAGAGGGGCTGTCCCTGACTATCTGGCACCTGGGTCTGGGATGATTAGGGCAGGAGAATAGTGACCCAGAGTGTCAAAGCCCCACAGAGATGGCGGTCAGCGGATAGGCCTTGGATTGGTGGCCTCCGTACGACAGACATGCGTCCTTCACTCTCTGCGAGAATTGAAGGCAGTCCTTTCAGAGTCAGCAAGCCCCCAAATGTCAAACCGTCAAGAATACAGCAAATGAAAAGCTATGATTAATGCAGATGTCAAGCTCCTGAGGGTGGGAGTCAAGGTGGGGTCGGGGGTGGAGGAGAAACAAAGGAGTGCATGCCAGCGTAGGGGGAAGACGCAGGGTGAGGAAGACAGCCGTGTCTGTGAGCGTTGGGGGTGTGTATTTGTGTTTGAAGGAAATACTCTCTCCAGAGTCAGAGTAGCTGAAGAAGATGCTTAGGAAGCTTTGCTGCCTGATGAACACATAAGTCCCTCCTTTATGAAACGGGCATTTGTTCATGGCTGTTTTCAGAGCTGGATCCGAGGGTGGGCAGGTACTATAATATAGGGATTGGCCTAAAATATCCCATTAATATTTAGATTCTGTATCCATATTCCGGTCTGCTGAAGTAGTTTTTGAACTTTGATGAGCCATGGAACTTTTCTCCAACTGAGATCTTACGCAGAAGTCCAGTGGATTAAAAAAAATAGGTGCGTGGGCACCCTGGTGGCTCGGCCGGTTAAGCATCCAACCCTTGATTTCAGCTCAGGTCATGATCTCAGGGTTCCTGAGTGTGTGAGCCCCGCATCAGGCTCTGCACTGACAGTGTGGATCCTGCTTGAGATTCTCTCTCTCTCCCTCTGCCCCTCCCTCTCTCTCCCTCCCCCTCCCCGCTTTGTCTGCTCCTCCCCTGCTTGTATGCTCGAGCGCATGCACTCCTTCTCTCTCTCTCTTTCAAAAATGAATAAATACATTTTAAAAGTAAAAAAAAAAAATAGGTGCAAACACGGGATCGTAGAGTTGTGTGAGCCCAGCCCCTCTCAGCCCCCACAGGGACACCTCATCCAAATGCAGTTTTCCAGAGCAGAGCTTGAAAACCTCTGCTCTGGGCCAGTGATAACCACACTGATTGGAGAGAAGTTTGAGATGAAGTGCACATCTAAGATCTAGTCTCTTTCAGGGATGGGAGACTTTAAAGAGGGCCCATTCAGGAGAGGACACACAGACCCGCGTTTAGAGTGTAAGGAAGAGGTTCGGAGGACAGGCTTTTTCAATGCTATGTATCTGGGCTTGAAACTCACCTCTGATTCTTGGGCAAACCACAAAAACCCCCTTGGCCTCAGTTTCTTACTCCATAAAATAGGATGCATGACATTTATCCGATAGCATGATAATCAGGATTAAACCAGAAAATGTCCTTACTAGAATGTTTAGTTGGTAGTAAGTGTTCAGTAAATGCAGACTGTTATAATCATCCTCGTTAGTATTATTCCCCAAAGGAGCTAAGCAGTTCATACTGAGGTGGCCTCACTAGGACCTTTCTAGCTCTCAGAACTATACAAAAACAGAATGAGATATCTGACAGCGTTGAGTTGCCCAGCTTGGGAAATGTTTCAGGAGGAGTTTAAGGCCACGTCACCGGGGTATTACCAAACGGATTAATTGATTAAATGAGGGTGGGACTATACACGTTTCCTCGGTCTACACCCGTCTTGAGAATCCAAGTACCCTGGATTCCCAACCCAAATCCCATTTGATTGCAAGATCTTCTGATATGAAAACTCCATCCGCGTCCCATTTTGATGAGACACATAGAGCTTCCCAAGGCTCAGACTCAGCAGATCCTTTTGGGGAGGTTGAAGGTGGAGAGCAGGGGATGTCTAACACGTGGGGGACAGTCCAGAAACCTATCGGTCCAGCCCTTCCCAAGGCCGTTGGCTCTCAAATCACTCAGGTGGGTGCAACTTCCAGAAATATTAACAGTTTACAGGCAATTGCCGCTTCCCAACACAATTAGAACCTAATTTGAAGAGGTATGTTTTTCTGAAGAGGTTCATTAGCCAAATGCAACCCCCTAATTCTGTAGTTCAAGAAAGACTGATGAGCCCAATATGCAGGCACTTGGCTGATGCCCTGGGAGAAAAGGCAGATGCATTGAACTAGATGGGAACACAAATCATTTCCCAGGGTTGGAGCTGGAAGTCATTGGCAACCCCACCCATCTCTAGGTACACTCACCTGGCATATCGGGGTTCTCAGGGGGACACTGGGAATGCTGCCATCACTCTCACCTAGCAATGCTAACATTCCAGAGGGGTTTAGAGGTCTTAGTTCCCGTACGTGACCTCTGACCTTAGGAAGGAGTCCCCTCCACAAAGACCCTGACCATGGGGCTTGAACGCAACGAAGGGTAAAGGGACTGCCTCCCGCTCCAGGAAATGCATAATCTTCTAATCATAGAAAGTGTCCAAGTCTTATGTTCAATCGAAGTGAAGCTTGCCTTGTGGAGCTAAAAACCAAAATAGCTTTCTTATACTTGCACTTTGGGTTAGCTTGCTATTGTCTTCTGGTTTCACTTCTCACGAAAAAAAACTCTCTCAACACCTGCAAAATGCATTCGATTGTACTTACCGGGCACTCACAGTCCTGGTAACTGTGCCGCCTCGTGCCTTCGAACACATTCTTATAAATCTCCTAAATTAGGGTACCCCAAACTGGATATGATTCTTCAGGTGTCCCTCGACAATTAACAGAGCACAGCCAACCTCGTTCCTCCTTCATCCCGGGCACCATATAATGATACCTGAAATAATAGATACACCATTTACTGAGTGCCGCGATATGCCAGGCAATATGCTACGTGCGTTAATCCTTAATACAGTCCTGGTTAGGAAGGTATTATTGCCGCATTATAGATGGAAGAGCCAAGTCATGCTATAGTTCAATAATTTTCCCAAGGCCACATGACTGTCTATAGTTAAAGTCAGGATTTATATCCGGGACTTTCTGCCTTTTAACAACCACTCTCTTCTGCCTCTGAGATCCGTTGTTGTCATTTTACAATATTTAGACTGTTTTATACGTTACACAGCGTTTTTCTTTATTTTCTTGTTGTTACGACACTTAACACGAGCGACCCTCTTAATAAATTTTTAAGTGTATGGTATAGTACTTTGATTACAAGTACAATGTTGCACAGTAGTCCTCGAGAACCTATTCATCTTCCTTAACTAAAATCTTATGCATGTTAATTAGCAACTGCTCCTTTTCCCTTCCCGCCAGTCCCTGATGGCCACCATTCCACTCTTTGATGCTATGATTTTGACGGTTTCAGATCCCTCAGATAAGTGGAAGCACATAAAATTTGCCTTCCTATGACTGGCTTATTTCACTCAGCGTAACGTCCTCACGGTTCACTCATCTTGTTGTACGTGGCAGAAGTTTCTTCTTTTTAATATCGCAGAATATTATTCCATTGTATGCATATACCACACTTTCTGCACCCTTTCATCTGCCGATGGACATTTAGATCGTCTCTATGCCTCGGCTACTGGGAATAATGCTGCAATGAACACGTCGCGAATACCACTTCAAGATCCTGATTTCAGTTACGTTGGATAAAGACCCCCGAACTGGGACTGTTGGATCATATGGTAGGTAATAATCAAGGAAATGCAAATCAACATTAAAATGAGATATCACTTCACACCTGTCAGGATGCTCTTATCAAAGAAGTAACAGACGACAAGTGTTTGTAAGGATGTAGAGGAAAGGGAACTCACACACTATTGGTGGAAATGCAAAACGGGGCAGCCACCAAGGAAAATGGTGCAGGTTCCTCAAATAATTAAAAATAGGATTACCATGTACAAAATGTTTGCCCACGAAAAGAATTTTATTCGGAGAAAGATGCCTCTCTAGTCTTCTCATACCTGAATGTCTGGTCCACGTGAGATGCTCACAGGTCAGGTACACACCGTCTGATACTACACATTTAATTTTAAGCTTGTAAATATTTAATTCACAAGTAAAAATTTAATTTAAAGCTTGTAAATAAAGTACAGGAGTTTGTGCATCCCTTATATTTTATTCTGCTTGTTTCTACTCATTAGTCCATCCATCGGCATAATTTTGAGATTCCAACATATTGCAACATTTATACATCTGATCAATATCTCCCCTGTATCTTCTCCAAATCATGCCTACACAAGTTGACAAGCATCAAGTCAAAGATCGAAACCTGTGACTTGCCTTGGTAAATTACCCAGGTAATTCAACTAACTAATCTACCTGGTTGTAACCGAGTCCAGTGGTTTCCAAGCCAAGATGATCTTCAGAATCAACTGGAGATCATTGTGATCACCAAATCTGACCCAGGACCATCTCAATCTCAATATCTGAGGATGACATTCCGACACATGTATGCTGATATGACTCCTCTGGAGATTCCAGCCCTCTCTCAGGTTTATTTGCCACCCATCTGGTCCACGTTTTTCTAATTTGTCCAGAAACATATGATCAAGTTCCTCGATGTCAACATGTCAAATCAAGATGTGTTACACTGATTACTCTTCAATCTAATACACCCATAATAGGAGAAAATTAGGATACTTCTTAATCTCGGGAAAACTCACATTATTTTCTAACACTTGATGGGGTCCAGGCTTAATTTTTTAGATTCATTAATGGGGGGTTATAGAACGTTTACGAGAAATCAATGGATAGTTCGTGATTATCTAGCACTATGCTTAATTTTACCAAAATACAAACAGAAACTTGCAGAAGAAAAATGACTCTCCCAAGGTCATGCTGTGGCATGAGTCAGTGGCACAGTCTAACGTGGACTCCAGCTCACCTGATTTGAGCTCATTGCTCTTTCCTACACATCCTGCTGTGTCTTAAATTTATACTTGGCTTTGAAATTCATTGTGGTTTTGTTTGATTTACTACATATCAGATGGCCTTCCTTATTCAATGTTGCTTTTGCTGATGTAAAAATGAATTTGCATTCACTGAGAACATGCCAACTAATGGCAGAACAAAGGGGGTGGGAAAGAAAGGGAGTATCTAAGCCATGTTCCAGAGGATATAAAGTCAAACTCAAATTTAAATATTCTGGAAGAAAATCCACAGAGAGAACATTAAGTTCCAAAAAATTAGGATAGTGGAAAGTGTTCCGAATCAAAGATCTTGCTTGGTGACTTTGGATAAATTGATGAACTTTTTATGAGAATCCAGGTGTGGGAATCTTATGAACCTCATTTAGTTATGGAAAAGTTCATTTCTTTTTTTTTTTTTAATTTTTTTAATGTTTATTTATTTTTGAGACAGAGACAGACGGAGCATGAACAGGGGAGGGGCAGAGAGAGAGGGAGACACAGAATCTGAAACAGGCTCCAGGCTCTGAGCTGTCAGCCCAGAGCCCGACGCGGGGCTCGAACTCACGGACCGCGAGATCGTGACCTGAGCCGAAGTCTTAACCGACTGAGCCACCCAGGCGCCCCGGAAAAGTTCATTTCTAATAAGATAAAAAATATTTTATTCCTTTGTCTTATCTATAAATAAAAGTTAAAGTAATTATTCCATAGCATAATACAAGATAATAATCAAGCAGCAGTCACATTACAGGGTCACAGTGTTAAAACTGAGGCTCACTTACATGGTTGGGAGAAATGTTTCAATAAAATTGGAAAAAAATTGAAAAAAATAAAGAACACATTTTACCTATTCATCACCATTATAATGATGATATTCAAGGGGCGCCTGGATGGCTCCATTGGTTAAGCATCCAACTTTGGCTCACGTCGTGATCTCAACAGTTCATGAATTAGAGCCTTGAGTCGGCCTCTGCACTGACAGCTCAGAGCCTGGAGTCTGTTTCAGATTCTCTCTCCCTCTCTCTCTCTCTCTCTGCCCCTACCCTGCTTGTGCTCTCTCTCTCTCTCAAATATAAATGGATGAACATTTTTTAGAAAATAAAGTTCAGGGGCGCCTGGGTGGCTCAGTCAGTTAAGCGTCCGACTTTGGCTCAGGTCATGATTATCTCGGTTTGAGAGTTTGAGCCCCGCATCGGGCTCTGTGCTGACAGCTCAGAGCCTGGAACCTCCTTCAGATTCAATGTCTCCCTCTCTCTCTCTCTGCTCCTCCCTTGCTCGCGCTCTGTCTCTGTCTCTCAAAACAAATAAATAAACATTGGGGAAATTTTTTTTAAATAAATAAAGTTCAGGACCTATTTATAAAAAACAATAACGATGATACTCACAACCCCAATCAAGGAATCCTTGCTCTGTATCAGACACTAAGCTGAGTGAGCTCTTTTCATACGTTTTCTGATTTCATTTTATACCACACACAGGAAGCAGATGTGGCTTCCATTTTACAGATGGAGAAAAAAAAAAATGTCTCAAACTTTAAATGTTGTTCGGCACTGTGGTGTGAGACTACACTTCGCGTGACTTGAGGCCCCACTTAAAAACACATTAAAGGAATAACTAAGTTGAATATCCAAAAAATAACAAAGCCTTAAAATCTCTGCCTGTTTTCGTGATTGGAATTTCGGACCATAGTACACAATGGTATGGAGCTAGTCCACTTGTGGCTCATTTTTCCCGTCTCGGAAATCGTCAAGAGAACATTGATGGGAAATTATTATTTTTGAAGTACACAATTGAAAAATATTGCTAAGACACAAACACAAGCAGCATTTCCCTATATGGCACTACAATTAGCTTGAATGACTCCGTCTCATCAAAACCCACCCTCATATTGAATTTTGGCATTCTGTATACACAACTGTAAAATTACTCCAAAATTATTCATTGTATCAGCAGATCTTGGCATGTAAATGGATTGCGTTTTCGCCAGCTGAAAAAAATGGCGTTCCGCTCTTTTTGGGCACATTCTTTTCTATTACCAGCCTCAATTCACCGTTGCGGGGAGGGGATGGCTTGCATTTATTGAACGCCGTGAAGTTTTAAGCGCTTGTCGGATGTTGACATCTTCCACCTTTATCACAACCTTTTGAGGAAGGGCATCGTTCTCCCTCTTTGACAGGAAGGGAAGGCAGGTGTGTTTCAAAAAAGGCTAAATTGGGGCGCCTGGGTGGCACAGTCGGTTAAGCGTCCGACTTCAGCCAGGTCACGATCTCGCGGCCCGTGAGTTCGAGCCCCGCGTCAGGCTCTGGGCTGATGGCTCAGAGCCTGGAGCCTGTTTCCGATTCTGTGTCTCCCTCTCTCTCTGCCCCTCCCCCGTTCATGCTCTGTCTCTCTCTGTCCCAAAAATAAATAAACGTTGAAAAAAAAAAAAAAGGCTAAATAACTTGACCAAGGGCACATGACAAGTGAGTAGCAGCTTCAAGATTTAAATCCTACAGTTCAGGCTCATCTGTCTCCTGCAAGCTTCCTCCCAAAGGCGAGGCTGGAACACAGAGAGCCATACGGTGGATTCAAGGCCACACAGCACGTTCATGGTGGTCTCAGGCTGAAAATGAAATTTGAATCCTCCTGGGTTGGGGACTCTGCTATATTGATATCTTTTTTTCATTGGACACCTAGATGAGCTTTAATTCAAATGATGGATGCCTGAGCATGTTGCTTTTTGAAATACAAATACCATGGGAGAGAGTGTCAATAACACAGTTCCTTTCCAGGCCATTTTGGAAAGTGAATTTGTTGGCCCAGCTCTGGGAACATATATGCAGGGAACCAGGAGTATGATATTCAATGTATGGATCTCTGGGGAACTAATTTATGTAAGGGCTGGGGAAATGCCCAGAAGGTCTGCAAATAAATCAGGGAGCATCCATGTAGTCAGAATCCCACTCACTGGAGCTAACAAGCCCACCCTCTGCGCTCCCTCCCTGCCTGCTCCTTTCCAAGAAGACGTGCTAGGCTGAACAGAGAATAGACAGCAGAGAATCGTCCAGAAGTAAAGGTAACAGAGAGGGTGCTCCTTCCAAGCAAATGTAGTGAGTCCATTGTCATCGTGCGGGGTGCTGACTGCATCTAGTCTCTCTGCTGCTTCCCTCCTCCGGATCTCGCACGCTGCTCCCAGCACTGCCTTCCTCACTGGTCTCCGCGCCTCGCTCACGATCCCTCCAACCCGTTCTCTAGACCGGACCAGCAGCCAGAACACTCCTCCAAAAACCCAAATTAGAATCTGTCTCTCTGTTGCTCAGAACTTTTCTACTCTTCTTGGCCCCCCGGGATAAATGCAGCATGGCACTGCGGCCCCGCCTACCCCTGCACCTGACACCCTTTCCACTGCAAGTTTCCTTCCAAAGCTGGCTCCACTTACAAGAGCCGGGACCCAAGTGAGGCACGTGAGGCACTCAACTGGGGTGCTAGGTGGAGAAAAGGGGCAAAATACTTAGCAATCAAGGTAAGCAATGCATTCAATATGGTTTTTCAATATATTTTTTGAGGTATCCAATTCAGGATATTTTTTTAAGAACACAGAATTAATGCAAAGAAATCCACGCTGAGCAAAATATCAAAAGTTTAACCAAAAAGCGCTGTGCCAAGCCGTATTGGAGCCTGAGGCAAAAGAAAAAAAACCAGCCCTACTGATGCCGTTTTTATTTCAACTTTTGATATTTTGCTCATCATGGATTCCTTGCATTGATCTCTATTTTCTTAAGCATTAATATTAAATATCAGTCCCGGCCCTGCCTGGGAGATCTAAAATGTGACTGTTTCAGACGACAAAAGACCTAGCATAGTTTGCAAAAACGGAGTAGCTTAAATCTGGGGGTAGGGGCTTGAGGGAGAGCTAGAATTTGGAGGAGACTAGAATGCTTACCCCAGTCAGTTAATTTTAGAAACAAAGAATCGTCCTGAAAGGGATCGTAGCAGGGAAGCATCATTATTTGGCTTTGCCCATAGTTTCTCATCATTTCACGCCCATATTGTAGGAGTGTGAGTTATAGATGATGAACTCTCATTGTGTATGTATGTGAGGAAAATTGAAGTGACCTGTGAGGATAAACCAGAACCCAGAGCTGGGCCTGGTCTTCCGAATCTTCACTCAATTACTAATTGATTCCTTCACTCGATCGTCACATATTAAGAAGTGGGGTTGCCAGGTTATATGCACAACATCCAGTTTAATTTGAATCGCAGTGAAGCACAAATAAGTTTTAGCAGAAGTATGTTCCACATATTGCATGGCCCATACTTCAAACTTTACTAGATAACTTTACTAGAAGGTTACGGTGTACCAAGGTACAATACGAGGAGAACGTAATGAAAGATTACGGTCGTTGGGGAACTTACAATGACTGAGGCAGGCATTGATGAGAATACTGCACAGGTGAATTGGAATTATTGTGATTGTTTCTTTTTTTTGAAGTTGATTCATTTATTTTGAGAGAAAGAGAGACAGAGAGCATGCACAAGTGGGGGAGGGGCGGAGAGAGAGGAAGAGAGAGAATCCCAAGCAGGATCCACGCTGTCAGCACAGAACCTGATGCAGGGCTCGATCCCACAAACCGCAACATCATGACCTGAGCCGAAACCAAGAGTTGGACGCTCAACCAACTGGGCCACCCAGGGGCCCGTAAGTCATTTCTTATGAAGGAAAAGTACACAGTTTAGTAGTGGGAACTAACTCATGCACTCATGAAAGCATTCTGGGAAGGGTACACTTGACCTGGACTCTGAGGGTTAGGTAGGATTTAATTAGATACATGGAGAGGGAGGAGAACTTTGGAGCAGAAGAGTCAGTGTGTATGAATGATATCTTTTTATTTTACTTTATTTATTTATTTTGAGAGAGAAGAGAGGGAGACGGTGAGCAGGGGAGGGGCAGAGAGAGAGGAAGAGAGAGGGTCCCAACCAGGCTTTGTGCTGTGAGCGCAGAGCCTGATGGCAGAGCTCGATCTCACGGACCACGAGATCGTGACCGGAGCTGAAATCAAGAGTCAGATGCTTACCGAGCCACCCAGGCATCCCGTGAATGATGCTGAGGTAGGTGGAATGAAGGTCGGCTGGGAGCAAGGAAGGAAAGCAGTGTGACTGCTTTAGGGTCTCCTGCGTTAGGGAGAGAGGTCAAGGCAACAAGAGGTTGGAGGAGTGGGCAAGGGCAAAGACAAACAGGGTTTTGCAGTTCACGTTCAGAATGTCCAGCTTTGTTTTAGGTAAGTTCCAAGTCATTGAAGGGTCTTAAGGTCGGGACCCAGATGACCAGAATGGAGTTTTGAGTCCCTAGTTGATGATGGAGGGTTTAAGACTCAGGAGAAAGCAGGGGACCCGTCAGGGATCTCTGCAGCAATGCAGGTAAGAAAGGCCGGTAACTTGAACCGGGGACCAGGAGTTAGCTGAGGGTTAGGGAGAGACGTTCTGCTGCAGTGTCCTTCCCATCACCTTGGACTGTCAGGTGAGAGGTGATGGCACTAGGGATCATGAAAATGGAAGAGGGAAGTCTACACGTGGGAGACACTAGAAAAATAAAATTGACAGAACGTGCTCAATAAGTACTTCTTGATTGATTGAGTAGAAATTAATGTCTGATGCCTTCTGTGGAGAAGAAAAAGCACACGCGTTATGCACCTGTTTAAAAATTGTTCCTTTATGTTCCCTTAGGTCTTTTAATGTCATCAGATGTCACCTCTTCTGCTTGTGTGCATGTAACACGACATGTAATTAATCCTGCAGGTAGCAGGACGTGTAATTCAGCATATATGCAGAGTGGCTGTGATTAAGCACACATTTATTGTGATGCACACACTGGAGGATGCTTCCTGGTGTGTGTAATTATGCATGTGTCAGGTGACATGAAATCACAACTGATTCTGGGAGCAGGCTAAAGTCCCAACTCCTATCCTGACCTGTTAATTGGTATTAATCTACCTTGGTTAGAAAACCATCTTTGGTCATTGAACCTGCTCTATTCTAAGGCATGAGCTAAGGAAAGATCCATGGATACAAAAACAAATAAACAAACAAAGAAACAACTCTGTTTTCTTCCAACATACAGTATATGCAATTGATGTGCATACCTCATCCAAAAGAGAATATCGGACAATTTCCAAGGATTGTCCTATGTATAACAAAATGTGCTTGCAGGATCAACAGGATGAAGTAGGTCCCCTAATAGGCCCTCCTGCCAAAGAAGGCAGTCTGGCGTGGTGAAAGTATGTATTCTGCAGTTCTCTAGAATGTTCAGGTGGATCTGAAGCCGCCCCGTCTGCCAATGGAGCCCACTTGTCCACCTGCAAGTAGTTTTTGAGGTCAGACTTACTGAATTCCAGTCCCACGTCACTATTCGTTGATTAGACAAACTACTTAAGCCTCATTTTTAACACTTGTAAAGAGAGCATAATAATAGTAACATTAGTGGTATCTTGCCCAAGGTTGTTTTCTGGATCAAATGGGGTTGCATCCAAAGGCTTTGTACAAAGGATGATTCAGTACTTGTTAACTATGTAGACTTTACACATGGTCCCTTATTCAACCCTCACCATGATTCTATAACGTAGATGCTATTATTACATGTTATAGATGAGGACACTGAGGTCTAGACAGGTTAATAGTGTCACAAGCTATTAAGAAATGGAGAAAGAGGGGCGCCTGGGTGGCTCAGTTGGTTAAGCGTCTGACTTCGGCTCAGGTCATGATCTCGCAGTTCGTGGGTTCGAGCCCCACGTCGGGCTCTGTGCTGACCGCTCAGAGCCTGGAACCTGTTTCGGATTCTGTGTCTCCCTCTCTCTCTCTGCCCCTCCCCTGCTCACGCTCTGTCTCTTTGTGTCTCTCAAAAATAAATAAACATTAAAAAAGATTAAAAAAAAAGAAATGGGGAAAGAGTTCAAATGCAGGTCCGTCTTACTCTAAAACCTATAAATGCCATATGACATGCTTCCTCCTTTTGGTTACAATAACACTTTGCCTATATATCCTTTGTAGCTGACTACATAGGACTTATTGGTGACAATAGAACATAAAGGGGAACATTAGAAGCTTTGGAACCAAAGACACCTACATCAGAGCTCCAGTGAGTACTGCTGGTGCGAGCTTAGTAAGTTGCTTCCCCTCTCTGAGCTTGACTTTCTTCATTTGCAAAACAGGGATATTAATACCTTACTCATAATGTTACTGGGTTGATTAAATGTAAATTTATCTATAACAATAACCACAGAACATGGCCCATAGCATGTCCTCAACAGGAGCCACCATTATAATTTTCTGCTTCCTCTTCTCTCCTCCTCCTCTCCCTTACCCTCCCCCTCCCTTCTTCGTCTCCTCCTCTACCTTCTTCTTCTTCTTCTCCTCCTCCTCCTCCTCCTCCTCCTTCTTCATTGTGGTCCTTGGCATCTAACCTCTTTGTGTGGCACAAAACAGGATCTCAGTAAAAGTGTGTGTTCAGTTGAGTTGAACTAGTTTTTACTGAAACCATCAGATCGAGGTAGAGTTTTGTAGTTTGGGGTTCCTTGAACCCTGGACTGGGATTCTGCATGAAATAAAAGTCTTGCTGCTGCATCAACCTGTCGGGCAGGAGATGTACAGAAAAGGAAAAGACCCAGCTTCACAAATGCCCGAGCCCTGACCTGCCTCCCTCATCCCAGCCTTGTGATTCCACTACAAAGCTGCCTGCATCACACAAACGCTGTCTGTCTCATGCACTCGGTTATCGTGTCAGAAGTGAGACACGCGGCATCAGAGTGACAGGGGGCTGTCACGAGGCTGAAATGTTTTCTGTCTGCTCAGGAGGAAGGTTTTGCTGGAAGAGGGGAGGGGAGGAACACTGGCATGTGATGGGGCTTGGCAGCTGATTTCATTTCTTTGTCAGAAATGATCTTTGCTCTTGTGCTAAGGAGGGAGGAGCTCAGACAGCGGGGGGAAGGGAAGGCAGCAGGGCGATCCCACCGGTCACTGCCCCCAGACTCGCCGAGACAGATGAGAACAGGAGCCAATGAGAAGCAGATTAGCTCCAGCCAAGATCCTCCTTGACCATTAACTCAGAAGATCATGACTCTCCTGGTGTTCCCTTGTGAGCTCTATACTTCTCAGTGACCCTGACAGCCTGGCCAGGAAGTTGACAAGGCAAGTTCTACCCCTCCTTGTAGCAAACATCTACAATCTTCCTCTTTTCATTACTCATCGGCTACCATTTTATTCCAAGTCTACGTGTCTTCTGACCTGCTACTTAAAGTCTTAGTTTGATTTTTCTAGCAGTGACACTTGATGCTTGACATTGTCCGTCTTGGTGTGAACTTTATCTCACACCCAGCACTCCCACGCTCTCCACTCCTAGGCATTTTAGGTCAGATATTAGAAGTAAGAGCGTCCAATACTTTAGCCAGAAGGGATACAACAGACCCTTCAGAAAATGAAAAAAAAAATGCAGTAAGTTTGAGGTCATGCCCCCTCTTCACTATGGATCCCTATTCTTCTGGATGAATTAGCAGGCAACCCTCCTTGTCCAAGAGCCTTTTTGAATGAGTGGACTCAAAGCCTGTTCTGCAGACCCTAGTGATGATGTAGGAAATATTTAAACTTCTTGCCATAAACCTTGCATGCAAGCGTCTCTTCTCAAAGATGCTCAGCATTTGGATAGAGATACGTGGGCCCAGATGTTTAAGCATAAAGCTTGTACTTTGTTTCCTCGTTTTCCATTTTCCTTGTGAACAGTTTCCTCCTCAAAGAATAACAGAGAAATTAGTGGTGAGACACCAAGTCCTTACCCCAAACACTGTAGACGTTAGCTAGTTTTAGAGCCCTAAGGACTCATTTGTCTGGTCCCTAATCAATTCAGACAGACACACATTACTTGTACATTTATCTAGAAGTTATTTCATTTGGTCTGCCATCTTAGTTAAGTATGCATTGAGATCGCCATGTTATCAAAGGTAGAGATTTACATATACAATTTATGTGGATGCCAGGATTAAAAGAGATGACAATATTGAGAAAGTCCTTCCAAGAATGTCAGAAGAATGCCTTCAACAAATAGATGCTAATTTTCCACTACGGGCTAGGAACTGCGTTAGGCACCAGGAACGTGAAAAAAGGCCTAGCCCCTACTCCAGGAAGCCAATGACCAATGGCCAAAGAGTCAAGTAAACAGAATGATACACTGTAAGTATCATATTGGGTGCAAACACAGACAGGGCATTGAGGGAGGTGTTCTGGCTCCTGAGGGACAAGTGGAAGATAATCCAGGAGGCAGGAGGGCATCTCAGGGAGAAAGGGTAGCATGTGCAAAGGCAATGAGTTGAGATTGAACATGGCATGGGTAAGAGGAACTGTGTGGAGGTCAGTTTTGTTGGAGTGATGGATAGAACAGAGTATAACTAAATGAGTGAAAGGCATATAAATAAGCATGGTGGTGGGTGCAGTTTCCAGAATGAGACCACCAGAGCTCGAACCTTGGCTCTATTCCTTACTAGCTGGTGACCTTGTACGGTTTTCTTATCATATCCTAGCCTCCGTGTTCTCATTGGCACAATAAGGATCACAGTGGCTTCTAGCTCATAAGGCTGATGTAGGATTAAATTAACGATTGCACCTACCGTGGTTAAAACCCGGTCTGGCACAGAGTGAGTGCTGAACAAAATGGCGGCTAGACTCAACGGACAGAGAAGAGGGGCCAGTTAGAAGCTTTTCAAGAGATGAGGTTGGCAGAGCTCAGATCCCAAGGGCTTCGTTAGTTGTGCTAAGAAATAGTGCTTGAACTCTGACCACAAGAAGCTTGTCTCCCAGAGGGAACAGACAATTATAACTGAGGGAGCTAAATACCGCGTTATGGAAAGAGAGCGGGTGGTGATGGGAAGCTGGGAGAAAGGTTCCTAACCCAGTTTGGGAGGACCGAGGAAGGCTTCTCAGGACAGATGAAATGGGGTGAAGTCCTGACCCAGCTGGGGTGTGAAGCGGGCGGGGGAGGGGGTAGATAAACTGTGATGGAAAGGAAGCAGTGCTCAGGCAGATGGGACAGACAGAAGCTGTGTCCAGAAACAAATGCATGTTGTAGCCTAGAAGTTCTAAATCTGCCTCCTACCATGCAGCCTCTGCCCTGAGCGATTTCCCACGCTTCCTCACCTAGCCCTCAGCACCTTGAAAGGGAGCTGCCGAAATCCCCCTTTTACAGAGAGGGCGCCCGTGAGGTCACGTGGTTTGCCCAAGCTCATAAAGGCAAGTGGTGGGGTTGAGCTGTGAACCAATGTCCATCTGACTCTCACGCCTGGATGCTTAACCACTAATTTCAGACATTTAAACTTCAGGTAAGATGCTTCCCTGAGATATTTTTTTCCCAGAAGACAAAGGAGTAAATGCTCCAGGAAAGAACCCAGGGGAGTCCATAAAACCAAATGTCCTTTGAAAGCCCAAGTCCAGTCAAGCAGGGCCAGAAGATGAAACCTTTCTTGGCGCACTGCACTCTGTGCATATAAATGTGTGCACACGTGTGTGTATATGTGCACATGCCTTATTACCAAGGTGATGTTCCCTTTGCTATGGGTTGACTTTATTTGATAAATATACATAGACTGGAGATACGTTGGTAGACAGACAAACAGACTTACACACATGCCGATGGGGGGGGAAGGGGGGGTAAAGCCATCCCCACTGCCCTGATGGTTGACTCTAATAAAACAGCTCTGTTGGAATAATGCAGTGCCTGAGAGATGGGGTGTAATATGGTTAAATGCTTTTACAGTTCCCCATTAAAGTAAGTGGATGGAAATTCATAAAATATTGATAGCATTTGAAATGTGTTCATCCACAGCTCTGCCCAGAATCTCAAGTGGTAGAGGGTGACTGGCCCAGGCAAAGACAGCCTGAACCCTAACCCAGCCACATAGCCCCCCAATAGCCAAGTGTCTGGGATGGTATCTGGTCCACAGAGCCTGCTATGGGAGCATGGAGAGAAGGGAAGAGGGAGGGGTGGGGGGAGGGGTATGCACCTTTCCCAGTTCCTATGCCAGCAAAGAAAGGGTAGACAAAGAAAGTGTGCCCACCATGGCTCAAAAGACCTTATACGAATTTGTAAAGCCAGCTTGGCAAAATCAGTACGTCTCCAACTAGACTATTTTTGGTAATGCTCCTTGCCCACTCCAACCATGTCCTAAGAATGAGGGTTTGATCCCCCTTCCCCCCACCCTGGCTATAGCTGATTGTCCTAATAGTGACCTGGCCAAATGAGGTCAATCAGAATTTTTTTTTCCCCTGGAGGATCTTAAATGGTGCTTCAGGGAGCCAGTCCATCTCTGTTGACAAAGCTGAGACGCTTGGTTATAAACGCTTCTGATTCTGCTTCTCGTGATGAAGGCAAAGCCTTTCAAGAGGACAAAACCTGCACCAAGAGAAAGCAGAAACAAAGATGGAAACACCTTGTGATGGTCAGACCCTTGGTTTTGTCATCCCACGGGAGCCACTGAAACACTGCTTTAGTTGCAGATAGATAGATAGATAGATAGATAGATAGACAAAATCCCTGGTTTTGCCTAAACAAATTTGGCTTCTGGAAAATGTCACCTTCAAATCCATTTTACTTTCTATCCTCCATGTATTCCATAATATGTGATTAATGATTATATATAATGTTTGTTGGTCATTTTCCTACATGCTGATGACTTCAAGATGTCATTTTGTGCGTTTTCTCACTGAATCTTGACTGTAATCCTATGAAGTTACTAGTCTTGTCATTCCTGTTTTACAGATGAAAAAACGGAGGCTCTCCGGGGGAGACACAGCTAACTTCACAAATTTATTAAATGGCGGATCCAGGACTCAAAGAAAGATGAGTCTGATGCCAAGACTGTGGTCTTAGGATTCTACTTCAACCCTAAAAAGCTCCTGAAAATCTAGACGGCCCCGTCCAAAGTGGCATCTAACTAGCATCTGGGCTCTTGCCCAGGCAATCCCTCCACATTCCATGGACACTCACTCCCAAGTATATGGACATTGTCTCTTATACTGTCCGTCCTTGGTTGAGCCCTCTCCAGGGCGGGAGCCTCTAAACGATCTCTCAGGTCAAAAAAAAGTCTGTCCTTGACTTCGTAAATGTCCTTTTCCATTCCTTTTGTCAAATGCTGCTTTGATCATGCTACTCCTTCCCTAGAAAATCTCAAATGAAAACACATTTTATACCAGACCAAGGGCAAATTCCTTCCTAAGACATTCAATATTTCTCAGTCTGACCCCAGCCTCCCTCTCAAGACTAATCCCCAGCCAGTCTCCATGTTACTCCCGTATCTCTGTCTACACTGAAAGAAACGTTGAGCTGTTTGATTTCTAAAACCCTGTGTTTCTCTCTTTGGGGAAGAAGGCATTGAAGATCTTTGTTCACACACAGAACCTTGGAGGACAAATGTTATCATTTGTCATTCAACCTGTGAGGTCATTCTTCATCATATATTGGTATTTTTAAAGATTTTAAGATGACGGGACACAGGATAATACACATATCTTAACACGTAGGAAAGAAATGCCTAGAGTCAGAAGAAGTTTCTAGAAATACAGCCACTGAGTCCACCCTTTCTTCCAAGTTGCTGTTTCTTTCTTTTTTTTTTTTTTAAAGACACGGAGCACGGATTCTGGACAACATTTGAACCATGGGCCTTTCTCATTCTTGGTGAGCACCTGCACCATTAATTTCTCTCCCCTATCAACTAACTTTCCAATGTGGAGGCCCTCCTTGGATTGATGGCCATTAAAAGGAAGGAAATGTGCTGACATATAAGATCATGGGCAAGATATTTCCTGGGCATCTGTGGCCTCCTTGGGGTCAATGCAGAAATATTTCATTTTTGGAAGATTAAATTGGCTTTTACTAATGGACTGAATGACCGATGGATAGAGAGAGCCGAAACTAATGAAGGTAAGAGGGATTTCGATCAAAATCTTGGTAGATTCGTCGACCGGATTTAGCCCCGGATGGTGTGCTGGACGCGAGTGTCCCGCCGTTGACATCATAACCATAAAAGCTGAGTCGGCCAGGACGTGTTTGCGAATCTAGCGCAAATGTAATTAAGTCTTATTTCATCATCTGTTTGCTTGGAAGACTGTCATAAAGCTTTTTGAGGTTTCTGTTGAACTGTATCACTGTACCAATGTGATCGTGAATAGACCACCACCTCTCCGAGCCTCGGTTTCCTCGGTGGCAATGATAACACTTGTCCTGCTTACCGGCAAGGGTGTCCCTGCTTCCTGTACATTCTTCCAGGTCTTCTCCATGTGATCAACCTCTACTTTACCCTGCGTAACGTATCTAAGACATCACCTCCTTGGAAGAGTCGCCCCAGATTTCCTGATCCCCCCAGGCTAGAGTAGGCTCCCACTCAGGTGCCCCCATGGCTTGTCAGGTTTCCCTTTTCATAGAATTCCTAGTGCCTGGAACTGTGTGTGCAATTCCAAATTCCCTTTGGGACTGTAATGGCTGTGAAAGGAAGAAACACGTACGTCTTGTCTCCTGCCTTGGCCAGTGCCTTTCTTGGTGTCTAATACCCAGCAAGTGACATGAATATGCTTTAAAAACTGACAAAAGAGGGGCCCCTGGGTGGTTCAGTTGGTTAAATGCCTCTTGATTTCAGCTCTGGTCATGATCTCACAGTTGGTGAATTCGAGCCCTGTGTTGGGCTCTGCGCTGACAGTGTGGAGCCTGCCTGGGATTCTCTCTCTCTCTCTCTCTCTCTCTCTCTCTCTCACCCACTTGCACACGAGCTCTCTATCAAAATAAATAAACTTAAAAAAAACTGATAGGGGCGCCTGGGTGGCGCAGTTGGTTAAGCGTCCGACTTCAGCCAGGTCACGATCTCGCGGTCCGTGAGTTTGAACCCCGCGTCAGGCTCTGGGCTGATGGCTCAGAGCCTGGAGCCTGTTTCCGATTCTGTGTCTCCCTCTCTCTCTGCCCCTCCCTCGTTCATGCTCTGTCTCTCTCTGTCCCAAAAATAAATAAACGTTGAAAAAAAAATTAAAAAAAAAACTGATAAAAGGGAGTAAGTTTAACACTGATAAAAGTACAAAAATACAAACATAGGGGACCTTGATATTCCTCTGCAAACACACATTTAAATGTAATGAATGTTTTCAGTGAAAATTTTACGGTAAGAAAGATTATCTCTGAATCTTGACCAAAATAATACTAATAGAGGTATCTGGGTGGCTCGGTGGGTTGAGCGTCAGACTCTTGATTTTGGCTCAGGTCATGATCTCATAGTTCATGGGATGGAACCCCACATCTACTTGAGATTATCTCTCTCTTTCTCTCTCTGCCTCTCTCTCTCAAAATAAACACATAAACTTTAATAATAATAATAATTGATAACCTCCGTCTAACTTTCAGGTCAAGCAGTTCTATTGAAACCAGAGATCTCAATGGTGGCATTTAGGGGTCCCTGTGATTTTAAGAGTGAAGGACCTTCTAAGGAGACTATACTTGGATATTCCTATGCAGCTGATTATAGTCAAGATACTCTGCACAGTGGAATAGGGGAGGTGACAGCACCATTTGTTTCTTCTTGACCCAGCATAGCTGGTCGGACGCCTGATTGAATGTCACTGGGGCTTCAAACCCTTTAGCCACCTGCCTTCCTCAGTATCAGCCAGAGAGATGAGTCCTAATCCAGATTCCACCAGCTGAATGGAAGTGTAATGAGATCTGGGAGCCTCAAGCTATCCTCCCGGGCTCACCTTTCAAGGACATCCAGCCTGAGATCCCTAAGGTTTGATTTTTTTCTCCCACTGATCCCCAAGTAATGGCACTTACACTATTGACCACTGGCTATTTGTTTGTTTGTTTTGTGTATTGATTTTTATTGAGGTAAAATTCTCATACCATGCCATCGACCATTTTAAAGTGTGCGACACAGTGGTATTGAGAAAATTCACAGTGTTGTGCAAGAAGCAGCTCCCTGTAGTTTTAGAAAGTTTTCATGATCACGGGGCACTGGGAGGCTCAGTCAGTTAAGTGTCTGACTTTGGCTCAGGTCATGATCTCGCAGTTCACGAGTTCAAGCCCTACATCAGGCTCCGTGCTGACAGCTCCGAGCCTGGAGCCAGCTTCGAATTCTGTCTCCCTCTCTCTCTGCCCCTTCCCTGCTCACTCTCTGTCTCTCTCTGTCTCAAAAATAAATAAACATTAAAGTTTTTTTCATCATCCCACAGAAATACCCCATCACCCATTAAGTGATCATTCTTTCTTCTTTTGCCCATTACCTGCCAACATCTCAACTGCTTTCCGTCTTCGGATTTGCCCCATTATGGATGCATCATAACAAAGAAACCTGTAATAGGTGGCTTTTTGTGTCTGGCTTCTTGTAGGCAATTTTTTCAAGACTCATCTACATTGTAACATGTATCTGTGTTTTGTTCTTTTTTTTATAGCTAAGTAATATTCCACCATATGGGTATACTTTTTTTTTTTTTTTTAACCATTCACCTGTTGATGAGAATTTGAGTTGTTTCCAGCTTTGGGCTATTATGATAATGTTTCTGTAAACATTCATTTACAAGGAAGTTTCTGTGTGGCATATATAGAATTGCTAGGTCATTTGGCAATTATGCATTTAGCCTTTGGGGAAACCGCCGAACTGTTTTCTATAGCACATCCCTATCAACAAGTTTTATCTCTGATGGTATGTTTCCCAGACCTAGTGTCCTATTTGCCTCTGTGGCCCATTCAGGGCCTTGCATCTTATGAGTATAACAATGAGGAGATAATATCTATAACCTTAATAGAAGGCACTAAAGGGAGGATGATCTTTTTGGAGAAAACAAGTATGATTTTTAAAAAATTTTTTTTAAATGTTTATTTATTCTTGAGAGAGACAGAGCCTGAGCAGGGGAGGGGCAGAGAGAGAGGGAGACACAGAATCGGAAACAGGCTCCAGGCTCTGAGCCATCAGCCCAGAGCCCGACGCGGGGTTCGAACTCACGGACCGCGAGATCGTGACCTGGCTGAAGTCGGACGCTTAACCGACTGCGCCACCCAGGCGCCCCAAATGTTTATTTATTCTTGAGAGAGACAGAGCCTGAGCAGGGGAGGGGCAGAGAGAGAGGGAGACACAGAATCCGAAGCAGACTCCAGGCTCTGAGCCGTCAGCACAGAGCCCGATGCGGGGCTCGAACTCACGGACCGCGAGATCATGACCTGAGCCGAAGTCGCACGCTCAACCGACTGAGCCACCCAGGTGCCCCAACAAGTATGAATTTTTGTGTGTCAGCTTTATAAGGAGGACATGGAGACATAAGGAGGAGAGCAGTGTGCTATCCTTGGTCATCTAGGAAGATGAATTTGGGGCTCTCAGGATGACCAAAAGGAGTGGAGAGGGGAAAGGAGAAAGAAGGAGGGAGGAAAGAAGAGCCTAGAAAATGAGTAGAACGCTGAGAACAGGGTACCAGCTGATGTGACTCTTCCCAGACTTGGCCTCCCACAATTCCCTTGTAAAATATAGCACATTCTCAAATGTTAGGGATAATCATTTTCATCATGCTAACTCGGGTGCTTGCTAATTCTGAAGGGGTTAAATTTTACATTAGGCATAAAGGACTGCGTGATGGAAGCAAAATTCACAGTTTCTAAAAGGTAGAAGCAACCCGAAGTAGAATCTGAGATCTATGGTGATCAAGGACAACTCTGAAGAGCCAGTAAAAGGAAGAATAATGTAGGTAAGAGACGCTCATAAGATTTGGAGTCAGGTGATGGTAAATTCAAATACCTGCTTTTCCACATATTAATGACATGTGTCCTTAGATCATTTATTTTCTCTCTCAAAGCAGTAATTTTCTTATAAGCAAATGGAAATATTACCTACCTTGTAAGATTGTCATTAGGATTCATTTGGATAATGAATGCAAATGTTGGCAGAGAGTAAGAAAATACCCTCTGATATTTCCTATTTCATTGAGTGGGTTCAACATGTGTAAGGTGTTGGATTTTGTTAAATGGCTCATCCGTCTATAAACACGTCATATGATTTTTCTCTTTAGTTCTATTAATATGATGGATAATACTAATAGATTTCTTAATATTGAGCCACACTTGTGTTCTCGAAATAAAACCCACTTGGTGGTAATATATGTCTTTTTAATATTCCGGTGTTAATTTTTTACATTGATATCACAAGTAACATGGATTTGTACTTTTATTTTGGGGGGCAAACTTTGCTAGATTCTGGAACAAACATGATGCTCATCTTATAAAATGAATTTGGAAGAGTACCTTATGTTTTCATACTTTGCAATAATTTAAGGAGCATTGACATAATCTCATTTGCAGGATTTGGCAGAATTCAAACATGAAAGTACCCATCTTAGTGATTTTGTATGAGGAGCTTTGTAACGACTTTCACTAAGTTTTCCTAAGACAATTGGTTTGTTTGCAACTTTCTGAATTTTGGTAAGTTGTAGTTTTCCTTAAAAAGTATCAATTTCATCTGAATTTCAGGTATATTCCGTATAAATTACAAAGTAGTCCCTTGAGATTTTTTTCTTTTAATAGTCATCCCCCCCCCATTTCTTTTTTTTAAATGTTAATTTTTGAGAGAGAGAGAGAGAGAGAGAGGAGGGCCAGAGAGAGGGGGGGGCAGAGAAACCAAAGCAGGCTCTGCACTGACAGCAGACAGCCTCATGCGGGCCTCAAACTCACAAACCATGAGATCATGACCTGAACCAACAGAGCACCCAAGTGCCCCCCCCTTGTTATTTCTAATTTTATGTATGTATGCTTTCTGCCACCAATTTCTTGGTTAGGTATGCAAATAGCTTACTTTGCTGATATATTTTTTTTAAGTACCAACTTTTGGACTTATTGGTTTAAGTTTTCCATTTCATTATTCCCCTACTCTTGTATCTTTTTTAAATGTTTTTTTTTTTTATTTATTTTTGAGAAAACACAAGCAGGAAAGGGACAGAGAGGGGGTGGGGGGTGGGTCTGAAGCAGGTTCTGCACTGACAGCAATGAGACTGATGTGGGGTTTGAACTCAGGAACCACGAGATCGTGACCTGAGCTGAAGTCCGACGCTCAGCCAACTGAGCCACCCAGATGCCCCGTCCCATGACACCTCTAGATATGATTGTTATGTTTTCTTTTTACTCGTCATGTTTTATGTTGTGTTTATAAGTGTACTATCTTTTATACAAATTGTCTTTCATAATTTGGTCTATGATATTTATTTCTACATTTTAAAATTTATTTATTTATTTATTTATTTTGGTAGATTTGATTTATTTTTTTTAATATGAAATTTATTGTCAAATTGGTTTCCATACAACACCCAGTGCTCATCCCAACAGGTGCCCTCCTCAATGCCTATCGCCCATCCTCCCCTTCCTCCCACCCCCCCATCAACCCTCAGTTTATTCTCAGTTTTTAAGAGTCTCTTATGGTTTGGCTCCCTCCCTCTCTAACTTTTTTTTTTTTTTCCTGCCCCTCCCCCATGGTCTTCTGTTCAGCTTCTCAGGATCCACATAAGAGTGAAAACATATGGTATCTGTCTTTCTCTGTATGACTTATTTCACTTAGCATAACTCTCCAGTTCCATCCCCGTTGCTACAAAAGGCCAGATTTCATTCTTTCTCCTTGCCAAGTAGTATTCCATTGTGTATATAGTCCACAATTTCTTTATCCATTCATCAGCTGATGACAGCTAATGAATTGATCAAAAATGATTGAAACAATATAACAGAACAAGAATTTAGAGTATTAGTCATAAAATTAGTCGCTGGGCTTGAAAACAGCATAGAGGACAGCAGAGAATCTATTGCTACAGAGATAAAGTGACTAAGAAATTGTCATGAGGAGCTAAAAAGTGCTATAAATGAGGTGCAGAATAAAATGGAGGCAGCCATCGCACAGATTGAAGAGGCAGAGGAGAGAATAGGTGAATTAGAAGATAAAATTATGGAAAAAGCAGAAGCTGAGAAAAAGAGAGAGAAAAAAATCCAGGAGTATGAGGGGAGAATTAGAGAACTAAGTGATGCAATCAAATGAAACAATACCCGTATTATAAGAATTCCAGAAGAAGAGAGAGAGAAAGGGGCTGAAGGTGTACTTGAATAATTTTTTTTAAAGGATGAAATACTTAAGAAAGTTTGTAAGTTTGCTCAAATCGCTTCCTTTATGTCAATACCTTCATATATATGGCAATTGACAACTGGTTTGCTACTATGGATAATATTGAAATTTGCTAGTAATCTCTTCTTCACCACCTCTATCCCAGGAATCGATTTGAAACAATATCCTTTTATTCCTAGGTAAGAACTATAAAGCAATCATAAGCTTAATTTGCTTTTTATATGCTTTCCCCCTTTTTAAAAGTCGAGGCCGTGTTCCTACAATTTCAAGCATAAGGTTGTCATGGCTTATACCTTCTCTCTTATAAGCATCATTTATACTTTGTTCTACAGGTAGCTATATATTTAATGCTCACCACCAGGCCTTATGTCAATGTCTCTCCAGTCAATTTCACTCCTTGGTAGTTTACTCAGGAAAGGCTCCTGGGAACAGTATTTCCTGAGTTCTTGCTTATTGATAGCAGTTTGTCTGCCGTCTTTATACTTGAAAGTAAGTTCAGCTGGATTAATAATATATGGTTCATATTTTCTTTCCCTGAGTATCTTAAATATGTCATTCCATTGTCTCCTGATATAAGATGTTGCTGTCAAGAAATCTGATAGCCATCCAATTTTCTTTCCTTTTTAAGTGACTTAGTCCTTTTGCCTGGGAGCTCGATGTACTTTTCAGCATGTGTTGGTAGGAGTCATTCTGGGTAATTTTTCTTGAGTAGCTGGTGTTCTTCTCTACCATGTGCTTTCAGATCCTGTTGTTAGGAAAGGTGCTTTGTACTGGATTTTTTTTTTCAGTTTGAAGGTATGTGTTTATTAACTGACCAGATTACAAAAAGAATAATCATGGCAGATACCTTAGTTCATCCTTCTAATAAGCCTACTGATCTGGTCTCTTCCCTGTTGCCGGCATCTCCAAATGGGGGTGGTCTTTTTCTTCCTTCCCCCTCATGGAGAAGATAATCTGAGGGGCCATAAGAAGTTGTTTGCCTCTGTGAAGCGTTTTGCCACAGATCTCGTGAATCAGATCCTCCACACAGATGATGTCGTCTTCGCCGAGAGATCTAGCAATCTATGTGCTATCTGCCACGGCAATTCGCTTCTTGTTGGTTTTGCCATAACCACACTCGTAGATCAAGTCATCTAGCAACTTCAGGTTGGGGTACCCCTAGGCTATATGGGGTTCCACAGTCCTTAACATGTTAACCAAAGCCTTGTTGAGTTTAACAAGGGTGCCGCTGAAGTTCTGGCAAAGACAAAGGAACTGCAACACCTTTCCAAACTTGGGCTTGCACCATTGATGCCTCTGATCCTGATGACGAATGCCAATTTGGGTTCCGCAAGTGCAGAGAAGTTTCTGGCTTTTCTTGCCATCCTACCCGTCCCACCCTGCTCAGTTGTGCACAGCTGCCTATATTCTTGTGGGGATGCTGAGCATTTTTGTAGATAAGCTTCCTCCTTGCCTTTGGAGGCATCTTCCAGGTAAACTTCTTTCTTAGATGCTTCATCTTCAACATGGCAAAAATTCCTTTGCTTTCTCTTTAAAGATTTTTTTTAATGTTTATTCATTTTTGAGAGAGAGGGAGAGACAGAGCACAAGCGGGAGAGGGGCCTCGGGAGAGGGAGACACAGAATCCAAAGCAGGGTCCAGGCTCCAAGCCATCAGCACAGAGCCCAACGCGGGGCTCAAACCCACGAACCACGAGATCATGACCTGAGCCAAAGTCGGATGCTTAACCGACTGAGCCACCCAGGTGCCTCTGCTTTGCTTTTTCTTAAGGATTTTCTGGCACAGAAGCAACCTTCTTTTTTGTGTTCTCTGCATCCTCCAAAGTTCTGGCTGGAAGAGCTGTGTTTTGTTTCTTTCTTTCTTTCTTTGTTTAATGATTTCTCTTCCATTTCTTTGCTTTCTTCTTTTGTGAACTCTTCTGTATTATACACATGTATTTTGGCTCTCTATCTATTTTCAACTTCTATCACGTTTTCTCAAATCTTTTTTTTTTAATCTCTTCCCTCATTTGTTTTGATGTTTAAAATCTTACTCCTTTTAACCTTTATTTTTTTAGGCTATTTCCTGTTGTATTTATCCACTCCTGTGCTCTTTCCAGTTTAATATTGATTTCTGAAATGAGGTTTTTAAAACAAATTTTTCTTTCTAATTCTTCCAGAGTCCTATAACTTTACCACTAAGTGTTTCTGTTATAGACTTATGTTTTCTTTCATTTCCCCATTATTACCTTCATTTCTTTTAGCACATTTTGAAATTTTAGCCCACCGTTTTCATCTGCCTGGAGTGTTTCTATGGTGCGCTCCCATTGCCAATAGATTGCCAATGGAGATACAACTGTCCTCTTGACTCTCCTTTTTCTTCACTGACAAATTTGTACGGGACTCAAATTTGATCCTTTCCTGTTGCCTATTCTTATGTGAAATTAGTTTTCCTTAACTTCCAGGAGAAGTAAGTGGGTCAGGAGAGATCTGCTAGCTTTGTGGTTCTTTAGCACTCTTTTTTCTTTTTTTAAGTTTATTTATTTCAAAAGCAAGAGAGTATGAGCGGGGGAGGGGAAGAGAGAGAGGGAGAGAGAGAATCCCAAGCAGGCTCCGCACTGTCAGCGCAGAGCCTAACAGGGGGCTTGCACTCACGAACGGTGAGGTCATGACCTGAGCCGAAACCAAGAGTCGCCCCTAGCACTCTTTGTGTGTGTGTGTGTGTGTGTGTGTGTGTGTGTGTGTGTCCCAGTATGACCTAAACTTTCTGAGAGCTCCTCACATCTCCCCCACTTCTATCTGGTCTTCTTTGGCTTTTGCCCTGGCATCTCTATCTAGCTCAGCTTGGATCCTGTTTCTAGCAATTTCTAGTCCATGCGGGATTTGGGGCTCGTAGAGCTCAGACTATTCCAGCCCTTTCAGACCCTCCGGGGGACTCCTGCAGTTTGAAGCACACGGGAACGAACACACAACCAGCGGTTAAAGTCCTTCTGCCTGCCTTCTACCGACCCTCCGGTGGAGATGCGGCCCCTTTCCTGCTTGTAGGGCCATCGGCGAATCTGTCGCATCCCCTTGTCTCTTCCTTTGCAGTTTCTGATACCACGCAGATCCCAAAGTGATGATGTGTGGTTCACATCTGCTCCTAATTTGAGGTTTGGAGGCTACCTTGATAGCTCGTTAAAAGAAATAGATGTCTGTGGGTTTGGTTTTGATATCCTGGCGCTGTTGTTAATGGGGGGTTGAGGGAGCTGCAAAACCCGTATCATCAATGCCATCTCCCCAGAGTTTGCCATATTGCCTTCTGGAGTGATCCCCAAAATAACCCGCTTACAGTGACACCCAGCGTGTACAACTGCCACATCCCCATGAACAATCCCCGAATCTACGTGAAAGGTCTTTGCCTCATTTGTTACAGATTGTGTCACATGACCTCTAGAAACTTGTAGCAACATGCCCCGCTAATGTTATTTGAGGTTGTTTTATTTTTTTTTTTTTTGAAGCTTATTTTGATGTATTTTCAAAGAGAGAGAGAGAGCGAGGGGTGGAGGGGACAGAGAGGGAGACAGAATCCCAAGCAGGCTCCGTGCTGTCAGCGCAGGGCCCGATGTGGGGCTTGAGTTCACCAACCGCGAGATCACGACCAGAGCCGAAATCAAGAGCCGGAGGTTTAACCGACTGAGCCATCCAGGTGCTCCTGTTTGAGGTGATTTTAGACAAATGTGTCTTCCTCAAACACCAATTCATTATTCCAAATAAACTAGGATGAGGATCTGTGTAAAGACAAAGATATAAGAAGACTTCTTCTTGGGGGAGTGTTAATTAGAGGGAGAATTCTCCCCTCCGCAGAGTGTAGTCATTGGGCATGAGGCTGGGAAGTCAAACTGAAGCCAGGGCCCGGAGGGACACAAAAGGGTGTCAGACCCCAGGGAATCAAGTGAGTTGTACAAACAGCCGTCCGTTCTGTTGCTGCTCAGAGAAGCAAAGCTTGGTGAGGGCTTGGCATCCTTCACGGCGGAGGGAGAATTTGATAGAGTCAGAGAAAGCAAATATATTTGCCTAAACGAGGCATCACTGCTGCATATGCGTATTATGGGGGTGGATGGAAGTGGGTTCCCCGCAATTAGAGGGATCCTCCAAGCCCAGGTCTCCCACAGCACCTCCTGCCAAGAGGTGGAGTTATTTCTGATTTGGAGCTCCTGAAGCAAAAGGAGCCTTTCCGACCTCTTCTCGGTTTACCACCTGAAATATACATTCTGTTAAAAAAAAACATTACGGGGCGCCTGCCTGGGTGGCTCAGTCTGTTAGGTTCCGACTCTGGCTCAGGTCATGGTCTCGTGGCTTGTGAGTTCGAGTTCCTGCATCGGGCTCTCTGCTCTCAGCACGGAGCCTGCTTTGGCATCCTCTGTCCCCCTCTCTCCTGCACCTCTCTCTCTCTCTCTCTCTCTCTCTCAAGAATAAGTAAGCATTTAGGAAAAATAATATCATAGTGCATCAGAGACACCATTTTTGTGAGCTGCAGGCAGAAGAAACAGGTATTTCTTTAGTTCCTCTGCTCGTGGGTGCTGGGCACGACGTCATACCTCCAAAGTCCAGCCAGATCAGCTGTCAAAGGCTAGGGCTCTACTGATCTCGTCATATGTCCCTATAACCCAACTTCAACCCCGACCTCTACAGGTCAAGTCTCTGTGGTTCACACACACTCACCCTTATACTCACTACACTCCCAGCTCCCAAAGGACTGATGGGAAATACAGATTACTGGTTATGGGACCACGGATGGGGCAGGTGCACCTCGTACCGCACAGCAAAACCCCCTAACAGGTCCCTTTCACCACCTCCCTCCCCAGCACTGGTTGTCCTGTTGTACCGCCAGTGTCCCACCCAGCCCCTCCTCTCCACTACCCTTTCTGATTGCCTCCCCCCCACCCTCCCCTGCACCATTCCCTCCAGGCATCACCATCCCTTTCCTTTCAGGGACACAGTTAGCGCCCCCCTCAGCCTGGCTTCTCCCCTTCCCACCCCGCCTAACGTCTCTAATCAGCAGACGAACGGCTCTCCTCAGGAATCAGGTCTCTGGACAAAAGAAAAAAGAGGACAAGGAGGTTGTGAACAGCACTCTCCTCAGACGGTCCCAATGTGGTGAGGCCATGGTTTCTTTTCCTGGGATTCGGAGCCACTTTCCCGGTTGCAAGGCCCACTGACTTAGATAGAGAACAGATAGATGTGCCACTGTTGAAGATCAGAAGAAAAGTGTGTGTGTGTGTGTGTGTGTGTGTGTGTGTGTGAGAGAGAGAGAGAGAGAGAGAGAGACAGACAGAACACAAGAGCACACACGTGCTGGGGGACCGGGCGGTGAGGGGTGGATAAGTCTACACAGGCGTTTCCGGCCACCGTAACAAAGCATCTTAGGCAGTGATGGGAGCCAAGACCGAAGCGTGAGGCAGAATGGCCCGGGTCAAGGAGGAGGAAGGAGCATTTATTAAGACACATCCAACTATGTCGGTGATTAAGCCCTCCCAACAATTCATTATCATCCCCTTAGTGCCAATGACTAAAATGAGGGTCAGAGAAATGAGACAATCCGCCCAAGGTTATGCAACTAATAAGATCTCTTTGTCTCGTAAATTCGCGCTCTGTCCACTTTTCAGCACTGCTTCCACAGTCTTCCCCTACCCTCCACAGGAGGCAGCTTTGCATTTCAATGAGGGACCCGGTCCAGGGTGAAGGCACCGCAAACATTGACACTGGGGCCCTGCAATCCTCTCCCCAGCCTGCCGTCCACCCTGCTCCTCTTCTCAGCCTCGCTAGCGCCAACGCTGGCCACCCCGGCTCAGCCCGACCGGTTGGAAGAGGCAAGCAGGGGGCCAGAGGCTGGCCCGGGCCTCTGCAGGGTAATTCTCTTCTGTCCCAATGCTGGGGCCCGGCCCTCCCGACTCCCCCCGCCGCCAGCCTTGCCGCCGAGGATAGCAGCACAGCTGGAAAAATAGATAGGTCTTTCTAACCCTCTCATGCGTGTGCCGTGGGGCCAGGTAGCTCTATAAATATGGTAATGGCTTCTCAAGCATGCCCAGACTGGAAATGAGACCGAGAGGCTGGGGAAGGGCTGTTCCGACCGATAACCGCGGCAGCTGCCTTGCTGGAGGAGACGGTGCCTCTGAGCTTCAGGGTCAGATGAACGCCGACTCCCCCCCCCCAACTACCTTGAGTAGATCCCCTCTCCTCCTGTCCCCTCCCACCCCATTAATCGCCTGCGCCCACCTGTCCCCTGATTACAGCGATGACACACACGGAGGAAAGCAGGCAAACAGAAGCTCATGTTTTGTCTATTACCAGAAGGCTCAGACTTGTGATAAAAAAAAAATAAAATAAATAAATACACCGGCAACAACACAGCTACATAGATGCGTACAATGGGGAACCAGCCTGACACTTCCTGCCGCGGCCCCACTGAGAAAAAGGACGGCTCCAAGAGCCACACGCCTGCTCAGCCCGAACAGCTGTGCCCTCCAAGAGGCTCTGTCTGTAAGCAGCCGCTCCCGGGCTCCTCCTTCGGTGCAAAGCGGACAGTGACCCCCACCAGCTCCCCCAGCGCCCCATGGAATACAGTAACTATAGCAAATGGGGCCTGGGATTCTAGCGTGACTTCAGACCAAGCCCTTCGCGTCGTTCTAGACCTTTCCGTCAGATGAGAAGGATCATTCCTTCTTTCCGGGTTGCCAGATGAGTTTCAAGGCTTAGGAGATGCTTCTGTTTCCCTCCACCGGCACCCAGCTTTTTTTTTTTTTTTTTTTTTTTTTTTGCTAATCTGACCATCCCCTCTGCCAGATGGCAGCCAGGCCTCCCTGGCTTGCATTGCTTGGGGAATGTGCTACAGACGAAGAGACAAGGCTTTTGGGTGTCAAAAGTCTAGGACCAGAAGGTAACCAAGGATAGGGGCTTGCACACTGGGTTTCTTAGGCTTTTGGGGGGACATGTGACGTCGATGGACACCAGAGAATAGTATTTCACCTGCATAAACCATATCGCACATCATTTTACCGCATGAAATCAACTCTTATACAAAGACGAAAACGAATGGGGTTTTAAGTTTTTATTTAACTCGCTGATGAATGAAGACATCAGGAAGGTGTTACAAACCAGTTCAAAGTGCAAATCCAAACAGCAGAAACGTATATGGGCAATTAAGGGCGCTGAAATGAATGTGTTAATACATGCAAAGCTTGCTCGTACCTGGGGTGGTTGGGAAAGGTCCGAGAGGGATCTTTTGTGCATCTTCAGGGCAACTTTCACCGCTATGGGCGAGAGTTATTTCCATCAGTCTGTTTCGCTCAATTTTCAGAGTTGTAAGACAGTTCAAAAGCAAGGAAAGGTGAACACTACTTATAGACTCAGGTAACCACAGGGGGCATTAGAGATTGTCTTGTATCCTACAGGAGACTAGTACTCATTTTTCACCGTTTCAGAGTTGTTGTGGGTTTTTTTTATATATAACTTATTTTTTTCCTGCAAATTAAATGGAAACAAACACAGAAGAAGCTAATTAGATAGAAATACACTCAGGGACACCTGGATGGCTCCGTCGGTTGAGCGTCCAACTTTGGCTCAGGTCGTGATCTCGCAGCTTGTGGGTTCGAGCCCCACATCAGGCTCTGTGCTGACAGCTTGGAGCCTGCTTCGGATTCTGTCTCCCTCTCTCTGCCCCTCTCCCACTCGCACTCTGTCTCCCCGTCTCTCTCAAAATAGATAAACACAATAAAAAATTTAAAAAAAGAAGCACGCTGATTAAAACGGTTTAAAATTCTGTGATACAGTAATATATGTGTTTCTTTGTTGACACATCAATTAACAAGATAATGTAATGACTACTATAATTTGAAAGGAGTCATATATATCAATAACATTTCAGGATATCTCCCATGACCGTAAGGTGATATGAAAATATCAATGATTTCTGCATTTTACAAAGCCGCAGATACTAAAACGAATGTGATATGTTGCTTATATTTATAAGGGAAGGGAAGGACACATTTCAGTCAGAAGTTAGTAAAAATAAAGATGCTTTCCCCTCCGCCCCCCCCGCCAACTTCACGGACCTTTATAATTCTGTTAGGGCTTCATAGTAAGAATCTCTGAGTTAGATTTGAAAAAAAAAGGATTCCCCCTCATTCCTACTGTTGAGATCAAAAATGATAACTCAAACGGAAGAGGAAAGATAAAAAGAAGAAAACTAAGCACGTTAGACATTATTGACATATGTGAGGAAGATGCCCTTGGCTCTGTCTCCCCCAGGGCGACCAAGAAATTAAGAGAAATCCAACGTAGGTCTAGGGAATCTGAAGTTTACAAGACCCCAGGGTCTGGGCGGACAGGATGGAGAGAATCTTCCAAAGTGTGACCCAAATGTCAAAGCAGTGCCTGCCGGGTGGGTGCACAGAGCCCATCTGAAGACGTGGTCAACGCGGGGAGGTCTGTGGTGACAACGATGGAAAGAATTCAGCAATCTCCTGGTAAGTTCATGCTGCGGCCAGAAGAGGAGTGAGGACGGATCTTGACGGAGTCCACACCCAGCATGTCTATACCCTGTGCCCATCCTCCCGCCCCCCAGGATGTAGAAGTCCTGTATCTTGCACATGAGTGGACTGAATGTTGCCTTTTTTTATTCCACCCGAGAAAGGCTCCCAAGTGTAACTTTCTCCCCATCCCATGGTCCTTCCTCTGATGGCCCCACCTGATGTTCGAGTCGTATTTCTCACCCTTTCCGCCAACATGCCCCCATCACTGCCAATCACTGCTTCTCAAGCACTCTGCCCTCTGACCCCACCGCGGCTTGACCTGGGCCTTGTGCTCTGCCTGGAAGGTCTCCCCAGCTTCTTAGCAATCCTGAAAGCTCTTCTTTGCTTTGGCTCAGAATGTGCTCTATTTCCCAAGTCCCCTTCCGACCTACTAAATCCTACTTATCCTTTCTGACCACGACCTCCAGCATAATTAACTCTTCTGTGATGCCTTCCAGAACCTCTTCTCCCAAGGTTCTTGTGATATGGTGACTTACAACATATATATATATGTATGTATATGAGCTCTTTGGCACAGACCAAATATTATATATATATATATATATATATATATATATATATATATATATATAAATTCCAAAGAGCCCCTTGGAATTTCCTAAGGGATGAGAGCCATAAAGGTGTCTTTTGTTATGTTAATAGAGTGACCCCTGGAAGGCACCTAAGGATTGGGGGCTGGTTAGCCCTGGAGCCTACCCAGTGATCCAGGATTAGAATTTTCCAACCCACTCCCCAGCCTCCCCACCCTCCAGAAAAACCACAAGAAGGGAGGCAGAGAGGAGAAAGGATTCGGGTATAGGTTTCAGAGGGAGTGTGGTCCTACTGATACCTTGATTTCAGATTCTAGCCTCCAAAATGATGAGAGAAAAAAGAAAAAATGTCTGTTGTTTCTAACCACCCAGATGGTGGTACTTTGTTATGGCAGCCTTAGAAAACTAACACAGAGCCTTCCTGGAACAAGTGACATTTGAATAAATTTTGTATTTCCACCCAGAAACGTGGAATTTATTTGCCCAACAGATGTGGGCCAGAAGGAATTTTCCTTTATTTTGTCTCGTATTTACAAGTCTGCGTATTTCACATAGGCATTCTGATGTCCAGCTTACCTTTGTTAAAAAAACAAAATTCAACCAAGCAAATGTGAAGATCTAATTGGCATTATTAAGCAATTCACAAATCTGGCAATGTCCCTTCCAGAAAGCAGAGATGTTCTGAGAAGTGGAACAAAACGGAAGGTTTTTGGAGACAGGAGGGTGGGTCAAGGAAGTTATTAGCAAAAGAATAAAAAACAAAACAAAACGGTGGGGGTGTGAGTACTTCTGGCCAGGGCATCTTTGTTTGGAGAGATAGGGAATGGCAGGATTTTCATCACCCAGATGACCCCACTAGTCCTATCTGGACATTTCAGATTGGCTGTTGAAAGGTCACATTCCTGGGATAGGTTTCACATTATAATTAGTCCTGGTTTGCTGTCGTGGGGTGGGGGTGGGGGGGCACATAACTTCATTTTGGGGCTTCTCGTTTCTTCCAGAACACCTCGAAAGGTGAAATAGCCACATACCACCAGGGGCTAGCGTTCGGTAGAGATTGCCTCTTGCTAAGAAGCCTGGGTTCTCAGATAGCCCTGTTGCCTAGCGCTGACATCCCTGCTCCTCGTCTCTCATTACACTTCCTGCCTGGTGTCGATGGCATAATAAATGCATGAATGGGCTCTAAGATATTAGCCAGAAAAGAGTTCAGACAAGAAGTCTCTGCAAATCTCCCCCGGAGCCCCAGCGAATGGCACTGATTGTCACCTGTCCTCCAGAGCCCTGGCCACTTGGCTGCGTCAGTAGCAGTGGGGGGATGAAACCTATCCCTCTATCTTTAATTAAATCACCACTCTGCAGACATTCCCTTGGTCTGAACTTATTACCATACCTGGATCTTTTACCCTTGCCACTGAATTCCAATGTGATGGATCTCAAGTCTCCTACGTGTTCTACAATTTGCTCTTTAAGTGAAAACGTTTACATTTTGATTGCTTAATGTGTTTCTATCATTTTCCATCCAGCAGGACGTCAGGGCTCTGTATAGCACTCAGTAAAGTAAACCAGTCTAGACTGCAAGGCCCTCGTCAAGACAAAGCTCAGGTCATACCCAATGCATCCACAAGCCTTCCGGCAACAGACAAGAGTGTGAATATCCCCCACACACCACGGGAAGCGGGTCAGAAACACCTGGATCTGAATTTCAGCTTTGCGACATATTAGCCGCTTACGCAAATTACTTGACCTCTCTAAATCTTATGTGTAGTATGGACATAAAAACCTTCTGTCACAAAGGATTCTAATGATGATTAAATGAGATCAGCATATATGAAGTATTTAGCACATGTCTGGCAGGTTCATAAATACATTTTCAAGTTGGCTGTTGTTTTTACTGTAATTGTTAACGGGTTCATCGCTGTTCTTACGGTTGCCGTTATTATTATAGAAGTAATGCTCCATTGTAACGCTCCAAATAGGGTCCAAATCTTCAATCGCATAAACCGTGGGATCACGTTATTGCAAAATTTTAGGGAAAAAATTAGAATAAGGCTACGATGCAGAAGGGGAAAATTGCCTATCATGTTATATCTGAATCCATGCCATCATGATGAGTTTTTTATACAGTTTCTCTGCAGTGCATTTGCTCTGTGGAAAAACTAAGCCTGTCTGACACCAGTTGGCAGATCAAATATCACAGAAGAGCCCTCCCTGGCCAGAGGGCATTTGGAGAAGCCCAGAGCTGTGTGCATGAAGCTATGAGCAATGAGTTTAGCCAAAGATCATAAAGAAGGGCCACACTAGAGGGAGTATACAAGACAATGTGACAGACAGACTTCATTTGGGATGTCACCTTAGGCTGACGGACATATAAAGGGATGGGACCTCTGAATAATAATAATCAGACTGACAGATACCCTCCCCCCGGGAATCTGGGCAGTCTATGCTGTCATGAAGTTGGAAAGCATTGTTTTTCTCTCTTCTATGGTTGAAACTTTCCAGAGGACTGCAATCTATCTGTGCAAAAGATGTGGCCATATTAATCCCATGAAGAGTCTTAAATATGAACAGACCAAAGCAGATACAAGGTAGAGTCCTCTGCCTTGCATTGTTATAAACCTCATAATCTGCCTAAACAACAGCTTGTTTCCTGCCATTCCTCTGATCAATTTGCATCAAGGGTTCCCTGTTACTGAAAGCGAAAGGTCTAAAGTCCTTGGATGTCTGCATGCTGTCCAGAAAGGGGGAAGACGAGAGTGTAAGAAAAAGAAACAGGGGCGCCTGGGTGGCTCAGCTGGTTAAGCATCTGACTCGGCTTCAGCTCAGGTCATGATCTCATGGGTTTAGTGAGTTCAAGCCCCATGTCGAGCTCCGTGCTGACAGAGTGGAGCCTGCGTGGGATTCTCTGTCTCCCTCTCTCTCTACCCCTCCCTTACGTGTGCTGTCTCTGTCTCTCTCAAAATAAATAACTAAACATAAAAAGGAAAAAGAAAAAAGAAACAGTAGCCAACAGAGCCTAAATGTTGCGCGTCCTATGTTGGGAAAAAACACCCCCACCTGACGAGTAACCACAGTCAACTCCCTGGGCAATATCCTTTGACTCATTTTGACTCACCTCTTTTCTTCTCCTTACACACCCATTCCATCAAATAACCAGTCAATCAATCACTAAGCTCTTAATGTAATTCCCCAATAGCCCTTGAACTCATCCACTTTTTCCCTACCCTGCCACCACTGTCCAGATCTGAATCAGAGCCTGAGCATAATCTGATGCCCAGGATCATCTCATCTCTCCCCCTACATCCATCCATTCACCTCAACATGGGAAAAAAATGACTTGCATGCACAGAGGGAAAGCGGTGGGGAGGAAGGTAGCAACCACGAGGAAGGAGAGTTGGCTGGAGAAGAAGCAACTAATCGTAACAGAACGCTTTTCACTGAGTGATTATTATGTGCCAGCTATTGTGCCAAATGCCGTCAGCCCGTTACCTCATCAAGTTCTCCCCAAGTCCCGTGAAGAAGAAAGTGGAGGCTTGTGTGTGTGTGGGGGGGGGGAGGGTGCACAATAAGTGCATTTTTTGTGGTTCCTCCAATTGGAGCTATGAGCATGAGGCTATAAGCAATGGGTTGAGCCATTGCTCTCCTTGAATCTAGGCTGTCTTAATAACTTGCTGAACCACAAGAAGGCAGCAGAAATGGTGTCTGGGACTCATGAGGCTGGGTCCAAGATAAACTGTCCACCTGAGTCCTAAATTCTTGATCCACTAAATTATGATCCAAATAGAATAGTTATTATAAACCATGAAGTTTTAAGATCGATCTTTATGCCGTAAGAGATAACCTGAACAAATTAACCCACTGGGTCAGAGTCATATTGTGGATGTTCGAACGGAGACTCACTTTTAAGTGAGTCTTCACCACCAGGCCATCCTGTTTCCCTAAGTGGAGAATGTTGGTTGATAGACCTGGACAATCAAATGCTTCCAGAGAGCAAGGCATCAGTGCCCAGAGCACAGAAGGGAGAAGGGGAAGAAAATCAACACTTATCCGGGCATTGTACTAGAAATATTTCATCAGAAGACAAAAACTTTTAATTAAAAGAAGAGAAAGAGAGAAAGAGAGAGAGAGAAACTGTCAGAGACCGAACAGGGAGTCAACACCATCTGATAGCTTCAATTCTCACTTACAGCTTACTTATACCAATTGATATCCTTCTCTTGTCTGCTGAGGGGAACCACTGGCTTCCATAAATCACCTTCCCGAGTCACAGGCGACCGCCATGTTAACCCCTGCTTCAACAGAAACTTTGCCAACAATGACACGAGCCACGTGTTATCGACCACTACCCGTCTGGCAGAATCTACACAAAGTGCTTGCGTCTGTAATCTCACTTAAGCCCCACAAAACCCTAGAAGGTAGGGGACTATTAGCACTTCTAAGTTAAAGATGCATGGAGTCTTAGCAACGTTAGCCTGACTTGCCCGAGGTAAGGCGGCAGAAATGTGCCAGAGTCTAGAATTTCTCTAACATCTGAACCTCGAGTTCTTACATCACAGATTTCGGCCATCCTTGTTGGCACACGATAATGGTCCATACTTTTCACTCTCCCCCCCCCTTTTTTTATTTAGCTTGGAGATGCACAAGGATCCTAACAATAATGTCCACGAACAGTATTGCCTCCGCTTTATAAAGACTGAAAAGAGATGAATGCAGAGCCATTCAGCCCATCAAATGGTGACAATAACAGTCATCATGCCTACTGTAATATAGAAGTATCATAGTAGTACTATTGTATAACAATAACTTATAAAAATAAGGGGCGACTGCATGGCTCGGTCGGTTAAGCGACCGACTCTTGATTTCAGCCCGGGTCATGATCTCACGGTTTGTGAGTTCGACCCCCGAGTCTGGCTCTGTGCCGACAGTACAGAGCCTGCTTAGGATTCTTTCCCCACCCCACCCCCAAAATAAGTAAGTAAACTTAAAAAAATAATCATGCCTGCTTGGACCTAGGCAATGTTTCACTACTTGAAATATATCAATTAGTTTACACAAGGTAGTATAATAATGATAATAATGTCTTATTTGACAGGATTGACACATAATATCAGCATCACTAAAATCACACAACTATTAAAGTGAAGCTCCGAAATGAAACCCACTTCTCCTGCCTCTTAACCTAGAATGTTTTCCACTGCACCGACCACGTCTCATTACATATCTGTCCTTTCCTTAAAGAAATGGAATAATGGGGGTGGGTTCTTCTTGGGCTGAGGGATGGTGGGTTTGATACTGAAGCACCGGCACGTTGGGCAGTTTAATTAAGAGAAGTGCGTATTTGGGCAAAATTTATTGAAACCCTCACCTTCAGGTATAGCGCTTGTCTGACCCTGATCACGACAGCAAGTGCTTCCTTAAATTTTGCCCTCCTTTCCCTCTCCCCGGAGGCTTACTCCCTTCACCCTAGTCCTGGCTTTGGAGCACATTAGGATTGGTCTCCGGACAGTTGTGAAAGACGTCCTGTGGGGCTGTGATGAGAGATAGCATTAAATATCTCAATTTATCATTTATTAGCACCAAAGCACACACAACACGACAGGGGACCCGAGGAAGGCGCCTTTCCTTTGGCCACTCAGCACTCATTAATGGCATGTCTCTACTCTCCCCAGCACCGCTGACACGGACAGAAGCCTGGTCCTTTGTCCTGCGGAGAGAGGTGAGGAAGTCCTCTGCAGGATTGCACACTGGAGTAGGGGCGTGTGTGCCTGAGTGTGGGGAGGAGAAGAGCCTACATCGCATTAAGTTCTTGGATTGCTGACATCGGAAATCAATTCTCGCTTAAGAAGAAAATGAAAAAATAATAAAATGAAATAAAAATTACTGGAAGACTATGGAGTCGGGCCTTGGTCTTGAAAAGGAGCAGGGACGGCTCCGGGGGTCTCGGAAAAAGAAACAAAGGGACAGTTCAATTCCCAGCGATGCCACAGACAGAACTCAGCCCCGACCATTTGTTTCTCCAGCTTCTGCCAGTCTGCATAAGCTTCAGATTTCCAGGGAGTGTGTCTGAATGGCTTAGCAGGTCAAGGGGCCACCCTCTGGCTGGAGGAGGCCCGCAGGATGGGGCAGGGCCACTTTCAAAAAAGGAGATCAGATGCCCTCGTCCCCAGGATGGTTAGAGACAGGCAAACGTGACAGCTGTTCACTAAAAAGACCGAGACAGAACAGAACAAAAACAGAAAAGCAACTATATTAGTTTCCTGAGGCTGCTGACATAAACTATGACAAACCAGGTGGCTTCAAACAACAGAAGGTTACCCTATCATAATTCTGGAGGCTAGAAGTCTGAAATCAAAGTGTCGGCAGGGCCATGCTCCCTCCAAAGGCTCTAGGAAAAAAATCGTTCCTCCACTCTTCTTAGTTCCCAGGGGTTGGCAGCAATGGTTGGTGTCCCTTCCCTTGCAACTACATCAAACCAAGAAATCTCTGCCTCTGTGGTCGCATGGCCTTCTTCCCAGTGAATGTGTCTCCTCTCTCCTTGGGAGGACACTGGCCAACTGGGTTAAGGACCCACTCTCACCCAGGATGGTCTCATCTTACATTGATTACATCTGCAAAGACCCCATTTCTAAATAAGTTCACATTCCCAAGCCCTGGGAGTGAAGACTTCAACATATCTTTCACAGGGATACATTCAACCCATGACATCAACCAAGTCGAGAGAGATACGGGTGGTGGAACTTCAGAAGCCTCGAAGGAGGCACGATCTCAGCAAATAGTTACGTGACCAGAGGCAGGGGTCGTGGGATAAAGACAGGGAGATGAGGTAGACCTTGGTTGCATCATACAGATGGATGCCTGGAAACCCAGCACAGGGAGGAGGTAACTTAGTGGCTAGAAACCCACATGAGCGACGATATAGGCTGATCTAGGAGTGGGTGAAAGACACAGCTCCTTCCGTTTCCACATTAACCTTAAAAGTACCACGGATTGTCCTTCTTCTAATCTCATCTCCCTGGCCATCTCTTCAGCCTCTTCCTCTTGGTGGTTCCCCTCATCACATCTCTTTGAAATGTACTTGGGGGGAAAATGAGGGACATCACCAAGAAAGAAGAGCGAAGAAAAAAGAACCACCCCCCGCCCCAACGACACACACGTCCAATCAGCTTTTTCTTTTGTTCACCGAGAGGGGAGTCTGAGATCAAGTCCGGATTCAGTCTTCAGTGCCTGAAGGCTGCAGAGTGGACGAAAGTCAAATAGATGCGGAGATCTTGAAAATGTCACAGACAGACTGCCATCAAACCCGAGAAGTACAATCAGGACTTAGCATTTCGAGCATTCTCCATTTCGTAGGGGAGGAAACTGGGGCTTGGGGAGATTCAAAAGGGAGGGACTCGAGCTACTCTGAGCCCAGTGCTTTGCTGAGCTTGGAGCTCTGGTCATCTGTTTCCTGAGACCTTTTCAAGGTCTAGATGCAGGTGTCTCAGCACTCAGTGCTCCGGCCACACTGGACTTCTCTTGGGTCCTAGAGCACACCTCTCTCTCTGTCTCTGTCTCTGTCTCTGTCTCTCTCTCTCCTCCTACCCCCATCACCCTTGGTCTAGCTGTCCGTCATCCTTTGGATCTCAAGTTGGAGGTGACATCCTCCAAGAATCGCTCCTGAATCCACCAGATGGGAAGAGACTCCCGTGTCGAGGCGGTCCAGGCTCCTCGGATTGCCCCTCTTCCACCTCCTCCTGTAAACACTCAGTACCAGTATGGCTGGCACTCTGCCCGGATAGGATACAGGGATGTGGTGGCAGGATGGCCTCAGTGAGGAAAAGGAGCCGTCTGTTCTCTGCCTCTGATATTTCCGTGCTCAGCCTGTGAGGGCAGAAGACAGAGAGCACCAGCCCCAGCAGGACGCTGAGCATCCCAGGACAACACCTGCTGACGACTGATAGAAGCTTCTGAGAGCTTCTGTACCTTCCCTTTGGTGACTTCCTCTGAATCTTTGCTCGGCTGCTGCTGCTGTGTCACTGGCTCCCAGACACGGAGCTGAGTGATTTCGTGAAGTAAAAGGAACTCAGCCGCAAGGATCTTGGGGATCATTTCACCCTGCCCTAGCCTGGACACACGCTGGGAAACTGAGGCCCACAGAGTGGAAAGTGCTTAGAATCTTTCTAAATTGTTGGCGGAGGTAGGACCACAATGGGAATTTCCTGACCCCCAGTCTGGTTTTCTTTCCAACAGTGCAGTCATTTCTTAGATTGCTCGCGGAGGGAACTGAGCACAGTTGGTCCAACTGTCTCATTTTATAGATAGGAACCTGGGGTCTGGAGAGGAAAAGCCTGGCCCCGAGTCACAAAATATCACCTTGCCTTGATTATTTGTGTTCCTGTACTTCCGTCCTGAGCTTGCGAATGCCACGAAAATTAAGTCCTCCCTGGATTCATCTCCATACCTAAGAAATGACTGGTACAGAGCAAGTGCTCAATAAATACTAGTTAAATGGAGGATGGCTCTAAGAAGAGATGAATAAACATATAGATGAATGAATGAATGAATGAATGAACGAACGAACTGGAAAAACAAATTCATCCTGCTTAACCTTTTGGTCCCTATTGGGAAGAAACGCCTAGGAAAGTAGCCCTTGAACCTGTCATCACTCAGGAATGTCAGAGTTCAAATCAGTTTCAAATGCTATGCTAAGCATGCAATCCGATGAAGAGAGAGTAGGAAATCTACATCAATGTGGGAAGTTTCTGCCAGGGTGGAACCACTAGACAGATAGCATGTTTACGTTTCTCTGCAGGTTGCAAAGTTCTCCTCAGACCCATTATCTCATGAATCCTCAAGACAGCCCAGGGTGCTGGGTATCTCACTCCCACTGCCCAGATGGGAAGACCGAGGGTCATCGATCAAACAGAACTAGTCCACGGCCCCTGGGATCCCGCTGCTATGCCTGGTTTGCAGTCCAGTCTCCTCGTTTCCCCCCCACCCTCTGCCTGGTGGTGTTGCAAACTGTGCTGGGGGCTAGGGCAGGTCTGGAGGGTACCTCGTGCCCCGTTAAACCGAAACCAGTTTGTGCTGTTTCCAGAAAGGAATCTGAAAACAGCTGGTGCCATCATGCTGGGACCCTGTGGGCTCGGAAAGGATTAAATTGCAGCCGCACAGACTGAGCTCATTTCTCACCCTGTCTCATTAGGAGTGGCCACCAAGTGCCTGTAGCGGGGAGCTAGCCCGTCATCCACTCACACCTTCTTCTCACAGGTGACAGGCCCCACCGGCTGCCCCATGTTACATCTGATGTCAATTTCTTGGAGACAAATGGTGGGGCTTTTGCTAAGAAGCTGAGATGCGCTGTTTGTTCAACCAATATTTATTGAGCACCTCGCTGTGTGTACCCCTAAGTGCCAGGTGCTTTGGGGAAGGAAAAGAATGAGCAGTCCTATTATCCGTTAGCCACAACCCTGAAAATACACATTATCTTGTTCATTATCATCACTTTGGAAATAGGGTCTTTGTGGGTGTAATCAAGTTAAAAGGAGGTCATAGTGGATTAGGGTGAGACCCAAACCAATCACTGGTATCCCTGTATGAAGAGGAAAATTTGGATAACTCCACAGAGAAGAGAAGGCCCTCTGAAACCAGAGACACACAGAGAGGGCATCGTGTGGAGACAGAGGCAGAGATCAAAGTGATGTATCTGTAAGCAGAAGAACACCACTGATTGTCAGTTACCATGAGAAGCTAGGAAGAAGCAAGGAAAGATTCTTCCCCCCAACATATGAAGAGCACATGGCCACGCTGTCACCTTGAGTTTGGACTTTCAGTCTCTGGAACTCTGAGAGAATCCATTTCTGTTGTTTTGAGCAACCTGATTGGTGGGCGTTTGTTACGGCAGCTCTTGGAAACGTATGTAATGATTTTAGGTGTCTTTTCTGGAGTGCTTTCCACAAATAGCACTGGATGAGAATTTCACGTGGATTGTCTCCTTTAGTCCCCATGTTAAATCTGGAAGATGGTTCTCCTGACCCCGCTTTTGTGGAGGAAGAAACAACACACCCAGAGAAGGGAGTCCGCGTGTCCCAGGCTCACAGATGACTGGGTTTTCTTCACCAAGCAGTCAGCACAGTGTTGGCTTTCGGTAAAGTCTTCCACCTGGCGTTCAGAGGGATCCTCTGCCCAGCCCTAGCCCATCTATCCAAAGAGAACTCCCACCTCAGCTCCTCAGGCGGTAACGGAGAGCACAGGTTGGGGGCACAAAAGGTTTTGGAATCCCAGCAACGTGACCTTGAGCAAGTTGCGGAAACTCTCTCGACCTCCACTTCCTCACCTACAGAATGGTGAAAATGGAATCTACCTTCCAGTGTCGCGGTTAGGATCAATGAGACGACACAAAGTTTATGGCATACAACGCAATATATAGCAGTTATGGTTATTTAGATTATCATTCAACCTAAAACGAATTTGCTCTTACTTCTATACGTTTATTGCCTTTGGGACGCCCCAGTTTTCTCTTTCACACCCACTCTTTGATCTTCTGAGATGCCTTTGCTCATCATTTCTGCATAAGACAACCCGACATAGGATCCAAGGCCAAGTTCGAAATCCTACTTTCCCATGGTGCTTCCCTAAACCCCTCAGCTGGAACCGCTTCTCCAACAAAGAGGGCCATTTACAAATATATCCCTTAAATGTCACCTGCACTTCTGTCTTGTGTCTCTTCCTCAGTTTGGATGACAGTTGGGGATTTGTCTTTATTTTCCAAGTAAAATTTCCTCAAACCACTCAATTTCCTAGCAGAGGTAAATCCTGTAATCTCAGACCCTTGGGGGAATTTCTTTAACACAGTCCCTACAACCATCCATGAATGCTGTCTCTATCTCTTTCTCCCTGTTGACTTAGATCTTTCATTGGCTTTCTCAGAACTTTGTTCCAGATCCTCTCTCTTCCAACCCATGAGGGATGCCATGCTGCTATCTTCCTCAGTCTTTGTACCTCCTCTCCTCAAAGGCTTCCTGCTGCCTCTGAGCCCCCAGCCCCCACTTTCAGAAGACTCATCAAACATTTCCTCAAATAACTTTATAGTTGGATGCTAAGAGGAAGTCTATCAGTCCCTAAGAGTTATTTCCAAATTGATCGCAATAGACTGAGCACCATTCCTAGTATCTTACTTGGATTAACGAGTTCAGTCTTTCCCACAACCATGCACTACGATGATCCTTCCCTACGGTTGAGGAAACTAAATAGCTTGCCCGCCTTGCGCAGCAAATGGGAGTCAGATTTAATTTTTAATTTAATTTAATTAATTAATTAATTAATTAATTTGGAAAGAGAAAGCATGAGCAAGGGAGGGACAGAGATAGAGGGAGAGAGAGAGAATCCCAAGTAGGCTCCACGCTGTTGGCATGGAGCCTGACATGGGGCTCAAATTCAGGAACTGTGAGATCATGACCTGAGTTGAAGCCAAGAGTCGGATGCTTAACCGACCGAGCCACCCAGGTGTCCCAGCAAATGGGAGTACGAGTTAATCACAGGGCCATACTTTGTATAGACTAAAGGGTATAGACTTCTCAAGAGTATAGACTTCTTCTGTTGCTCGTTCTTTGTGTCCATCTCTGATCTTTCCTCAAACTTCGAGAGAGGTGGCCATGTTGGTGACCCTCTCCCATTGCCTAGAAATGTGTCTAACTCTGGTCATCTGTGAACTGGAATGGCTGGGCCTGCCATACCTAAGGCCCATGGGTGCTCCGCAAATGGCAAGTGTTAGCTGCTGACGCTCTTTAGCGCAGGCCCAACCTCAGGGAACATAGCTCGGAAGGGATAAGCTATCTGGAAGGGAAAACACACTTCAAGATACCACAGAGAGCCATCTGAAAAGTAGACGGAGACATGTTTCTAGCGGTGATTGCACATCTCTGTAAATTTACTAAGAATCATCACATTGTACACTTAACACGGATCAGTTTTATGGCATGTAAATTAGATCTCCGCCGAGCTGTTAAAAACAATAGGATAAGGACACCTGGGCGGCTCAGCTGTGCTAACAGCTCAGAGCCTGGCTCCTGCCTTGGGTTCTGTGTCTCCCTCTCTCTCTGCCCTTCCCCCGCTCACTCTCTGTCTCCCTCCCTCTCAAAAATAAATAAACATTAAAAACAATAAAAAAAAAAAAGAAAAAACCAATAGGATAAAGGAAGAAGGGAGGTTGGAGTTGCTGTGAACTTGGCTATCGTATCCACAGGGCCTATAGGCAGAGCCTGAGGCCTGTGGGGTTGGCCAGGGTCTGAGGTCCCCCGCGGTGGGGGTGGGGAGAGGACATTTCCTTCAAAATCCACACAAACGCGGCGTGCACGATCAGCATCAACTGCTTCATGAAATTCCTCTGAAAGGCAACATTCTATCAGTTACATCAACTGTAGTCTCATCTTAACGTAAGTTTTAAGGAACTATAGTTAACGAGGGGTGTGAAGGTATTTCACAATGTTTCCCAAAGTAAGAGTATCCAGAGTCCGAAACCTGAAAATCCTTCGAATGACCCTCGTTAGGAACACGCGCCCTGGAACACCGGGAATTCCGTGGGCTTAGCGCAGAGGTCAGCAAATGTGTTCTGCACGTGCCCAGGCTGTCCATATTCCAGCCTTTGTGGGCCATCTGGTTTGTGCTGCAACCATACGACTCTGCCATCGTAGCCCGAAAGCAGCTACAGATAATACGTCCACAAAAGGGTGTGGCTGTGTTCCAATAAAATTACTTGCAAAAATAAGCTACTGGCCCCATTTGGCCCTGCAGGCTATGTTTGCTGACCCCCGGCTTAGTGGTGGGACACTAACTTCAAACCAGCAGGCTTCGGAGGGAGCAGGAAGAGGCTACCTCTCTCTCTCTTGCTCCCCCACACCGGTACAACAATCTTAATCCCTCCTTTTTGTTCTCCCACCCTCCTCTCCCATTCCCCAAGCTTCCTCCGTTGCCTTATCTTGAGAATAAGCATTGAGGGCTGCTCCAGCCAAAGAGTCTGTGGCTGCCATTTAGTTCACTCCCTGAGTTTCCTCAAGTCCAAAATTCTTTTTCTTTTAATGTTTAAATATTTATTTATTTTTGAGAGAGAGAGACAGACAGACAGAGTGTGAGCAGGGGAGGGGTGGAGAGAGCCAGAGACACAGAATTGGAAGCAGGCTCTGTCAGCACAGAACCCGACGTGGGGCTTGAGCTTACGCACCATGAGATCATGACCCGAGCCGAAGTCGGGCGCTCAACCGACTGAGCCACCCAGGCACCGCATTCAAGCCCAAAATTCTAAGGAAAGAACTAAATTGGCCCATTTCACCTTGGGTCCAAGCATGGATCATAGGTCAACGTAGAGCCTAAAGGTCTATCATTCCCCCTTGAAAGGTCCACATTGCTTATTCTGGGCCTCAGTTATTTAGGTTGGGAGAAGGAACAAGGGACAAGGTCAAGTCCAAGACGTGGGTGTTTAAGAGCTCATCACTAAGTCTCTCTGGGGTGCTTTTCCCCATGCGCCCAGAGACCCAAGGTCAAGCAGAGAAAATGTGGGCTCTAGTAAGAGGAAGGGGGTGCTATTTTCCAGTTATTCTTTCCCTCAGTGACCTTGGAAAGTCACATGAACTCCTTCGCTTTAATTTTTTCACCTACAAAATGCGGATAACGATTATTTTCTTAAATGAGTATGCTAGAGAGAAAATTAAATTAATACTGACAGGAGGAAATACAGGAGACACCCACCACGGGGCTGTTTCTTTTCCTGTTACAAGGATAATGCTATTTGTCCTATCTATTTGGGTACTGTCATTATTCATTTGAAGCAATTCAGTCAAGCATTTATTGGGTGTCAACCACATACGTGATGACCCCCATGCATGAAACGTCTCTCAGAAGTGATCAGCACTGGACACATGTCTGAGTTCTGTTACTGGTATTACTATTATCATCCTCCTGCGTCTGGTGGGTGGGCTCCAGAGAGCTGGGCCAACGCTGCACAAAACAATCTGACTTAGGAATTCTTGGCAGGCAGGCAGGCAGAGCCAGAGCCCTGAAATGAAGGTAATACAGCTCTAAATAGATAGCCAGGGGACTTTTTTTCTATATTAAACTATTGATTTTTCATAAACTAAGAGCACAAAAGGCCAGTGAAAACAATCGAGTCCCAGAGCAGGATGCCAAAAAAATTAGACAGCTCTTTGTCCCTTGTCGGCCACTTTCAGGAAGTAACTTCCTTTTAAAGAAAAGATAAAACTCCTTTATGTTTAGGAAGTAAATGAAAGGAAAAGGGAAGGAAGGAAGCCAGCAAAGAACGAAAGAAGCAAGGAAGAAGGGAAGGAAAGAGGGAAGCAGAGAAGGAAAGAAGCAAGGAAGGAGGGAAGGAGGGAAGGAAGGAAGGAAGGAAGGAAGGAAGGAAGGAAGGAAAGGAGGAAGGAGGGAAGGAAAGCAGGAGGGAGAGAAGGAGGGAGGGAAGGAAGGAAGGAAGGAAGGAAGGAAGGAAGGGAAGAAGAAGGGAAAGAAAAAAGGAGGGAGGGAAGGAAGGAGGGAGGGAAGGAAGGAAGGAAGGAAGGAAGGAAGGAAGGAAGGAAGGGAAGAGAAGAAGGAAGGAGGAAGGGACAGAGAGAGGAAGAGTATAGTATAAGAAAGTCACTCTAAACTCGAAGACAGGAAACCAAAGTTCTAGCTTGACTCACCGCTGAGCAAATAAATACCTTCCTTTCTTCAGAGAGCAGGTGGTAAAGCTTGATGCTTTCTACATTTGGCCATTCTGTGACTCTGTTAGGGGAGGAAGGCAGGGAGGTGGGAAAGGACGAAGGAAGAGAAACCTGAGCGGAGGCAGAGCCGGCTTATGCGGATGGTTCTGGTTTGGATTCACTCCTTCAGCTTTGCCTCGATTCCAACTGTGAGCCCAGAGAGTGTTTCTGTCATAAGCTTTACCCCCAGCAAGGAGCAAATCTTGGTCACGGGGACGGACGCGTGTTCAGTCAAGGGAGGGAGTTCTATTTAACAAAAATATGCCAAAGTATGAATATAGGAGTTTGACCTTGGAGGGTTATGCAAGCGAGGAACCCTGAAGTATAACTATAAGCTCATCAGCTTCAGGGTAAATCTTCCTCCACCTGGAGTTACGCCCTTGAGAAGAAGAAGCCATGGGGGGGGGGGGGTGTGATCCATGTAATGTATCTTCAAGGCCAGCACCTCCTCCTATGTCTTTAGACTGCGATTTTATGGTACTGACTGAGCATCAGTTTGGTTCTCTACATGCATCGAGTCATAAAAATCTTCACCGGGGAAGCGAGAGATCATGGTCCCCACTTTATGGTTTTGCTACTGGAGGCAACTCTCTCCTCTAAGAACAAAGCTGAGCATTACTTAGAACTGAGGACAAGATCACTGTCCTGCTACTAAGACATTTTTCTCACTGGGGTCCCATTCATTTGAATTCCTTATGTGTCAGACACCGTGATGGGCTTTATAGACCTTGTGTCACTTATTAACCAACATAGTCCCATTACACAGGTATTGCTACCCACGTGTGAAAACTCACCAACGCAGTCATGTATGATAAGCCGTGCCGCCAGCTTATCTCCTTGGAATCAGCATGAAGAAGTTGTCCCTAGAGCCAAACTACCACCTTTTCCAAATATTGCTGCTTATCCCAGCCCTGACGTGAGGTCCAGGAGCCCAGAGACACTGCAGGAACTGGAGGCACCTGTCAGATCCCATCACATGAGCTGACCATACGACTCATTTGCTTTCTTTCCACTTCCTGGAAGGAAGAGGGTTGGCTTTTAGAGAGGTGGTATTGTGGGAGGAACTTAAATACCCGGCCAGGTTCAAGCTGTTTACCTTGGACCCTCTCTGATTGGAGTCATTGCCGTGTTCTTCCCTCAACCACGACAATCCAGCCACATGTTGCACCATTCAGGTAAGGAGACACCTAAACGCTCACCCTTGGGTAAGTGCTGAACTAAATTCTCACCGCTTCTGGAAAGCCTTTCCTGAGCACAACAAGGCTCTACAAACTCTCTTCCCTCTGATGTTCTGGGGCTTTATTCATTCATTCATTCATTCATTCATTCAAATCCTACATGTGGTCTCTGAGCCTCCTCTGAGACTAACTTCTCATGGGTATTGCTGCAATAATTTTTCAAGGCACCATTGTGGCTCTTAGGCTGGATTATTCCAGATACAGACCAGGAGGTAAGGATTGGAATGCAAGTAATTTATGTATTCGATCAACACCAGTAGGAGAACGGGGAAGTAAGACAGGAGAAAGGAAGGCAACTAATAAAAGGTGAGCACCCCAGGAGTAAACTCCCTGTGGAAATTCAGGAAGCTGCTTTACAGCATTGATTTCAGAATTAGCCCATCCAAGGGGCAACGGAGCTGACTTCTGGTAAGCATCCCCATCCTGCTCCATACGTGGAGAAAGTGGTTTCAATGGAGAAGAATCACAGGCAGTTGGAAGGCAGTCAGGATGTCTGAAGTGGTCAGGGCGAGGAGGGACGGGCAGGACACCAATGGTGTCTACTGTGTGCTTGTTTTAGCCTATCTCAAAGGGTTGCTATTTGACCTACAAGACGGGGCTTGTTGAAGAAATGAAACGAGCACTCATCACCCATGTAAGTTGTCCATGCAGTGGGTAGCACAGGGCAAGAACCGAACACCCTAAATATTTCTTATTTAACAAACACTGGGTCTGTCCCTGAGAAGCTCAAGGCAGTTACACCTCCCAAGAGTCAGGAAACCGGAGCCCAGAATTATCCAGTGATGCCTTCGGGGGAAGGAGACAACGTAGCAGTGGAATGTGCATGACTCTCCCAAGAATGGCATCCAAGGTCACAGATGTCCTTAGATGGACATGCTGTCCTCCTCACAAAGGCCCAGTCCTGCCTGAGATCACACAGCTGTGCCAGATTGCTGCCAATGCAGATGGGGCCCCTGATGGGCAATGGTTTCGCCAGCGGGTTCCATCATTGTCATTCCTTCTCAGAGAGAATGGCTAACGAGTTTGCTTTGTTTATATGGTGGGACAATTACTTTTCTCTTTAGCATCTCAATAAACAATGACTATATTTAGGGCAAGATGCTGAGTGCAAGTTGAACCTGCATAAATAACGTCCTGAGAGATTTTGAGCGAGCTTGTAAGCCTGTTTGGGTTTTAATCGGTTTCTCTATCTTCTTAAGCATGCTGTTTTAAGTAAAAAATTTACTTTCAATAACATGCACCTTTGTTAGGTGCACCGTTCGATGAGTTTTGACAAACACAGGGTCACATAAACACCACTGCCATCGAGATGCAGGTATTTCCTCCACTCCCGGAAGGTCATTTGTGACTCTGCATTTCACGCCTTCCCCCCCTAGACCCCAGGGCCAGGCAGCCACCCATCAGACTTCTGTTTCCATAGGGCTGTCTTTTCCAGAACGTCATGGAAATGGGACGGTACCGTATGTAGCTGCTTGTGTCCGACTTCTTTTTGCTTAGCATCACACTCTTGAGCTTCATTTGTGCCCTTGCTAGTGTTAGTAGTTTGCTCTGTGCATCACTGAGTAGTTTTTCGTTGCCTGATGGGTCCAGTTTGTTTATTTGTTTATCCATTTACTGGTCAATGGACATTTGGGTTGTTTCCCATTTGGGGTGATTATGGAGGAAGCTACTCTACCCATCCCCATAAATGCCTTTGTGCAGACATATGTTTTCAGTTCTCTTGGAGAAGTGCCTAGCAGTGGGATTGTAGAGCGGTAGGGTGTCACGGGCTGAACTGTCTCCCCTAACCACCCGTACCATACCTCGCAAAGTAACTGTCATTGGAGATAGGGCCTTTAAAGGGGTGATTAAGGTAAGGTGAGGAGGAGAGAGGCTTCACGAGAAACCAAACTTTCCAACACCTTGATCTTGGACTTTCAGGTTCCAGAATTGTGAGAAAATAAAGGTCTATTGTTGAAGTCACCCACTCTAGGGTATTTTGTTATGGTGGCCCTAGGATACCAATACATAGCATAAGTGTGTGTTTAATTTTATAAGAAACTGCTAAAATATTTTCCAGGGATGCCTGGGTGGCTCAGTCAGTTAAGCGTCCGACTCAGGCTCAGGTCATGATCTCACTGTTTGTGAGTTCGAGCCCCACGTCGGGCTCTGTGCTGACAGCTCAGAGCCTGGAGGCTGCTTCAGATTCTGTGTCTCCCTCCCTCTGCCCCTCCCCAGCTCACACTGTCTTTCTCTCTCTCAAAAATAAATAAACATTAAAAAAAAAAGTAATGTCTTCCGAAGTGGCTGTTCCCATAAACAACGTCAGAGGCCTGGTTTCCAGACCCCCTCTCCCACTGGTATGAGTTTTTTCTCCCCAGTGATATCTCATTGTGGATTTAGTTTGTTTTATTTTTTTAATGACTCATGATGTTGAGCTTCTTTAATGTGCTTTTTTGTTACCATATCTCTTCTTTGCTAAAATGCCTGTTCACATTTTTTGCCCATTTTTAGATGGTTTGTTTTTCTTCTTATTAGTGAAGTTTGAGACATCTTTATATACTCCAGATCCAAGTTCTCTACCAGACGGATCTTTGCAATTATTGTTCCCTGTCTGTGGCTTACTCTTTTGCTTTTTCAAGGGTGTGTTTTGAAGAGTTCCATAAAATCCAACTTGTGATTTACTTTCTTTTATGGCTTGTGCTTCTTTTTAAAAAATTATTAGAGAGAGAGAGAGAGAGAGAGAGAGGGAGGGAGTGGGAGAGGGGCAGAGGGAGAGAGGGGATGTGAAGCAGGCTGCACGCTCAGCACGTAGCCTGATGCAGGGCTTGATCCCACAACCCTGGGATCATGACCTGAGCAGAAATCAAGAGTCGGATGGTCAACTGACTAAGCCCCCCAGGCTTGTGCTTTTTCTGTCCCAGCGAAGAAATCTTGAGATTGCCAAGATTTCTGCTATGCTCCCCCAGACCCTAATATTCCACAGAGGCAATCAATTCCCCTTGTTCAAGGCCTGCAGCTGTTTACTCTGCCAGGGATGGGAGCAGGTGAGTCTGTGTAATTCAGAGCTGAAGGAGTGGAAGCCACCACGGCTAGTGGCCCTCAAGCCATACTCTCTTATGGCGTTATCAGTTAAAATGGTGATGTCTCATCAGCCTGTGCCAATGTCATCTGTCTCCCGACTCAGGCATGGAGTAGAGACAAGGGACAAGTATGAGACAAGGGCCATCCCAGAAAAGCTTTGGACACATTATTACAACGTCTGGCCTTCCTCCTGTAGTCACCGAAGGGCCACCAAGGGGCCTCAAAGAGAACATAGTCTGAGCTATATCTCAGAAAGATCATTCTGGCTTCAGAGCATGGAATGAATTAAAAGGAAACAAGACTAGAGGGAAGGGGGCCAGTGAGGAGGAGTCAAAATAATCTTGACAAGAGATGGGATGATGGCTGAGATGAGGGCCACGGTAATGGGAGTGGAGAAAGGGTAATGCTTATTGTTCAGTCTCTTTAATATTTGGTAATTCTTGGAGTGTCCCATAAACTCTGTATCTTTAATCAAAACAAGAAACATGCTGATTGCCACCGTTATTGTTAAGTCATCCTGGATCCTTCTTTCTTCAATGCATTTTCTGCAATAGCTAATTATACTCCAAAGCCACAGTGCCAGATGGATAATATAGTAATACCAGTATTTACACAGCGCCTGTCTCCCACAGGGAGGAGCCTGGCTGAATAGTCAGCAAACAACCCATTTCTACACCCCCACCCCCAGTGATCACTCTGAGACAAAGAAGTGGCTCTCCCCACTTTGAAGAGTGGCAAGTTGAGCGGAAATGGCAGGAGGTATAATGAATTTGAATTCTCAACTCTTATTGAGAACTTACTGTGTGCCAGGCATGTTTTCACATGTTCGTTCACGTGACTCTCACAGCAACCCTGGGAAAAGAGATATGATTGACCCAACCTAGAGGTTAAGAAAACTGAAAGGCAGAGGTGGAGGGAGCTTTGCAAGGCAGCACAATCGGGAAAGGGGAGCAAAGTGGGTTTTGAACCCCATGCTCCTTTGGGCTCTCTGGGAGTTTCTTCCTGGCAATTGGAAACAATGCTTCCCATCACTATACCACTACAGTCACATCGATGAAAGTCATTTCTTTCAGAGACCTAAAACTGAAAGGACGTAAGGGAATTTGCATTCTTAATAGGTCCCGGTGTCGGGATTCTAAAAACATCCTTATTAGAACCACTTTCCTTAGAGAAATATTGGTATTTTTTAACTGGTAAAGAAAATGCATGAGTATAAAGAAATGGTGCCTTGTCCAAAAGCCACAAAGAATCAATCCATAAAATTTTAAGATAAATAGCTGAGAGAAATGAACTAGGGGCGGGGGTGAGACTTGTATTTCTTACGTGAACAACTCCATCCCTTGGATTTCACAAGGGAGAAAGTGATTTCTAGTCGTAACAGTGGTTCTTAAACAGGTGCAGTGTTATGGATCGCCTTCTGAATGTGAGAGGCTGTATGGACTATCTCTCCCACAAAATGCACAAAACATACAATTAGGTATATAATTTCAAGTGTTTTCAAAAGCTCCCTCCACGACCTCTATCCATAAACCCCCGATGCTGAAGTATTAAGAAAATATAAATATTAGTATTTAGTTTGAGCTGCTTTCTACTGAAAATCCACCGCCCTAAGACTCAGAAGAGCTGAGCTCGAGTCTCAGTTCTGCCGTTACCCGGGGAATCGTATTGACCCAAACTCAGTGGCTTACACGTGGCACGTGGAAACCGGTGCATTTGCAGGTCAGTTGGGAAAGAGCCAATCTAGGCTTCGACTTCACTGGGGAATATACCTTGAGGCTCTCATTTTCTTTCTGGAAACAGTGGGCTAGCCTAGGCACGTGGTTTGAAGATGACGACAGAAATTTAAGAGAGCAGGCACAAACTCACGGGACCTCTTATTGCTTGTGGAAAGAACCAGCACCCTGACGTTGCCATACTCTAGGGGCCAACGCAAGTTACACGGCCAAAGCCAAGTAAAGGAGTGGGGAAATATCCATCCCCGTTTTCTATGCTTTCTAACAAATTGCCACAAACCAGAACTTAAAAGAACACGTATTTATTGCCGTACAGTTTCTGTGATTCAAGTGTCTGGGCAAGACCTAGCTGCATTCTCTGCAAGGCTGTAACTAAGCTGTTGGCCAAGACTCGCGTCTCACCTGGAGGCTCACCTGCCAAAGGGTCTACTTCCAAGCTCGCTAGGGTCGTTTGTCAAATGCATTTCACCCATGGCTGGAAGTCCAAGCCCTTCAGTTTCTTGTTCAGTTCCTAGACGCTGCCCATAGTCCCTTGCCAAGTGAACTTCTCCAACAGGGCACTTACCTCCTTTGTGGCAGCTTGCTTCTTCAGTGCCAGCAATGGGGAGAGGATGGAGTCTACCTAATGTGATATAACCACAAAATCGCGTTCAAGTGGGAATCACATCTCATCACCTCTGCCATATTGTATTGGTTAAAAACATGCCGCAGGTCCTGCCCATACTTAGCAGGAGGGACTTACATACAGGGGTGAAGCTTAGAAGGTGGGATCTTGGGGACACCTTCCAGTCTGTGCCCCGAGCCCTTGGGAGTGAGATTTGAGGCCACCGTCCACCCACCACCGTTTTACGGGTGACGTAGATGTAGGTGATGTGGACGTACAGTGGCAGGATGCTACGGGGGGCCACAATGGGTGGGACAGCCAGGATGGCCTCTCTGCAGAGGTGATCTTTGGGCAGAGAGGTCAACACAGGAGGAAACCAGAGGTGCAAAAACAGCATGGGATGTCTAGAGTTTAGGAACTGTGCAAAATACACCCCAATCGAGAGTGGGGAATATGCTTTCCAATGGATTATTGCTCGGCGTATTCTCAAATGATGGGCTAGACACTAGGTCTTTCCTAACCTGCCCATTAAATCGACCAGTAAGATCATCGTGCCGGAAACCCATCTTCCAGACAAAGGGTACCTCGTGGCTAATGAGGTGAGGAAGAGATCATGAGAAGAAGCACCAGGAGTGTGTGCCTGATGGAACATTTCTGCGCCTGTGAGGTGCACGGTAGCAGGGGAGAGAATGTGTAAAAGTATGGGGCTCAGGGGAGCCTCCAGAAGGACAGCAAGGACTAGAGATCATGACAGGTCATTGCCACGAAGGAAGAGGCTTTGCTCAGCCTGTGGTGCGTAACTGAGTTGAAGGCCAAGGGGCCAGGTTAATTGACTGAACTGGAGACTTCGATGGCTGCCAAACGGAGGAATCAACTTCGTAAGAGAGCCAGAGCTCTCAGATAGACCTAAATGATTCCATGTAAGCCCTATCACCTTTCTGCGCACCAATCTGTAAAAAGGGGGGGGGGGTGCCTGGGTGGCTCCGTCAGTTAAGCGGCCGACTTCGGCTCAGGTCATGATCTCGTGGTCTGTGAGTTCAAGCCCCGCGTCGGGCTCTGTTGCTGACAGCTCGGAGCCTGGAAAAAAATTTTTTTTAATCTGTAAAATGGGAGGATTGAGCTGAAGTCTGAGGCTCAGGCAGGTGAAGTGCCCCGCATCTTCTATGAAACAATGGGGATTAGGATTTTTACAGGTCTATTAAATGTGTCTCATGCTTAGTGACACTGACTTTGAAAACACTGTCAGGTGAAAAAAAAAAAATGATCCACGATATGTTGATTTGCAGCTGCCAGCAGACGTTCCAAAAGTCCTTTGCAGCTCTAGGGAAAGTGCTTAGCACAGCACTGGGTACATTGTAAGATTTCAACAAAATGGATGCAATTATTATTATCAATTATGTTGTTTTATGATTTTCTGCAAGATGTTAAAGGCAATGTACTCGGAGAGGCAGTACATTAAAATGTCATCAGCCACTAATTCCACAGCCGATTTAGTGAACCCCTATCAAGAGTCCAAGGAAGAAAAAAGACACTAACTTGCACATGGCAGGAGCCCCAATGGTGCATTTTTTAAAATTAGAGGTTAAGGGACAGCCACACGGAAGGCTCAAACATTGGCTGATGCTTAATAACAACAATCTGTGGTTTGTATATAGAAATGTGGCGTATACCGAGCCCGCCCTGCTATTGAGTATTTCATATTGTCCCGACATCGGCCCTCAGAGGCAAGCAAGAGAGAGAGATTTCTTTCCTCTTTGCAGATGGAGAAACTGAGTGTTAAATATGGTAGACTCTTCCGAGGTCCCAAACTAAGTTGTGGAGTCAGAAGTCGTATACACGCCGTGCCTCCTAGCGTAACTCTCCATGGCCCATCCGTGGAATCCTATGGGATCTGTTGGCAATGCTAATCCCCAGACCCTATTCTGAAAACTTATTAAGCAGTAGGATGGAAATGTGGTCCCGGGAGTTACATTTTTGTTAGAGTTCCCAAAGTGGCTCTGGTGGATCAACCGTGACGTGAAACCAAGCTCTTCAAGGGCAGGCACCTCTGCCTCTGTCTGGTTCACCAGCGAATGCACGTCCATTGGATGATTGCGTGGATGAACGCATGACCACCATGCCTCAGCGTTCCCCAGGAAGCCAGAAATTATTTCAGGGCATTGGGCTTTGGGAGTGGTGTCAAAATCATAAAGGCGCAGAGAGAATCATTGAGCCGAGGGTAAAATTCGGCATTATTCTGTGCACTTGGTATGTGCCTGTATCAGGCACTGGCAGTCAAAGGGGGATACCCGGCTGCCAACCCGGGTATGCCAACCCAGCTGTTATACACTGATACGTAGGCTATAAGACAATATCGATCGTGGTAGGTGCCATTCGTTGGGCGTCCTCTGTGTGCCAGCACCCTAAGCATGTGATCCGATTTCAAAGTGCTGACGGAGAGACACGGATGCTGTAGATGTACAGAGGAGGGGAGAATCTTTCTTCACCTCTCTCCGGGCTTGCTTTGTTCACCTGCATAAATAACCACTCTCTCCGGGAGCGAATGGCTATTTGCCGAGGCAGGAGGCAGGGGTTCTCTTGGCCTCTGGGAGAGAAGCCCGTGATCAAATACCAGGTGTTGGGGCAATACTTGCTTCCAGATGGGGAAACCGAGGCAAAGAATTAGTAGCAGGCCTGATCTCTCTAATTTTCCAGTCCCAGAGGAAGTGGGTTTCCTGATTCCATGATTCTTCACTTCATCACGTAAATCGTCCGACAACCGCGTCCCAATTTCCTTCCCTGGATTTTCAGAATCCCTAAGATTCGGCAAAAACTTTTCTTCACCCTTAGCAGTAACTGTGCGACTCCCATCCTGTCTAGCCGCTTCAATTCAGTTAATGTCCCTTTCTTCTCGCCCCTTTTGTTCTCTGTTCTGCTGGCTGGTGGGTTGACAAAGTACGAGGTGGATGTGTCACATGCCTGCAGGACGCCTTTCAGTGGCTTCCTGTGGCCCACAGAATCGAATCGAGAGTTCACTGCTTTGCCCAGTCCCACCTGCCCCCTCATCTCCATGTTTTCTTCCTTCCAATGCATACTTAAGACTCTCAACTTGCAATGCAGGGTGAATTCTAACTAGGTGTCCGTCTCCAAGGTGTGAAAAGTCGGGCGCCATTGGTAGGTCAGCATGCGGAGAAGAATCACAAAATGACGATCGCCGTGTAAACTTGAGGGATGGGTGACGAATGGTACTGACTGCATTAATTTTATCACAGCACAAGAAAGAGGAAGACTAGCAAAATATACTTTGGGGCTGATGAATTCATAAGCACATCTGCCAGGCTGTGCCTTTCATCCCGGAAGTTGGCAACGCTGTGGTCCATCATGCCAAATTCAGCGGCCAGTGCTCACAGCTCCCTTTACTGAAACTCTGAGCGGAATTTGGTTCAGTTATCGACTCTCTGCTCCCTTAAGCACTTTCTTCCCGTGCCTTTCTAGGACTGCCCACTCTCTTGGTTTTCCTCCTACCTTCCTGGCCATTCCTTCCCAGTCTTTGGATCTCCTTCCTCTTTCTTACCAACCTCCCAAAGTCCCGTTCTCCCACCTTCAGATCAGCCCCTATGCCACCAGCACTGGGATACTCATCTGTATAAATGGCACCCACCTTGCCCAGTGGCTAATGTCAAAGAGCTTGAATACACCTTGGCTCTTCACTTCCCCATACCTTACCTCTAATTCATCTGAAAAGCCCATTGACTATACCTTTCAAAATAGAGCCTGAATAGTCCATGGCATCGTCATGTTCTACTTGGGCAAATACTGTAGCCTCCTAAGAGGTTCCCGTCTGCCTTCACGCTTGCCCCCTTGTGTTCAGTTCTCCACATAGCTGCCTGGATGATCCTTTTAAAACCCAGTGCCACTCCTGTGGTCAAAACCCTCCACCGGCTTTCCATGAGGTTCAGGATAAATACAAGTTCTTATTGTAAACTGCCAAGTCTTATATAATATTACCATGTGCTCCCTCCCTGATCCACAACATCCCCCCAGAGCTCACTCTGTGCTAGACTCAATGGCCACACGTAGTAATCATCTGTTGCTACCTTACAAATCATCCCCAAACTTAGAGGCTTAAAGCAACAGTGAATGTTTACTATCTGACAGCACTTGTGGGCCAGAGTTTTGGAAGCGGCTTGGCTGGAATTTTCCGGTTGTAGAGTCTCTTGAGTTTGCAGTCAAGATGTCTGAAGGTTTGACTGGGGCTAGAACATTCACTGGCAAGGTGGCTGCCTCATGTGGCTCCCATCTTTGAGCCGGCCGTTGGTGGAAGGACTTTGTTCCTTTCCACCTGGGTCTCTGTACAGGGTTCTTGGGCGTCTCCGTGACAGCGACTGACTATTCCCGGAGTGGGTGAGCCAAAAAGGCCAAGACAGAACTGCTAATGCCTTTTACGACCTATCACTGGACGTCGCCCCATCATCTCTGTCATACTGCACTGGCCACATAGACCAGCTCTGTATTAATAGGGGAGGAGACTGCAGAGAGAAAAAAAAAAAACACTGAGGCAGAGATTAGGAGCTTCCTCTGAGGCTGGAGGCAGACCATCTTGCTGTCCTCTAAACTGCAGAGCCTATCCCCACCTTGGGGCTTTCGTAATTGTTGCTTACTCTATCCGAGTGAGAAGAAATCTTTCCTCTGGGGAAAACGTCCCCTAGATTTGTGTAAGTTTCATCCCTTATTTTATTCAATTAACTCAGCACTCCTTCTTCAGACCAGACCACCTTGCGTAAATATCCTGCCTAGCGCTACCCTACCATTTTATTCTTCCTCCTGGCACTTATTACCATGCTCCACAAAGGCGGGGGCTTTGCCAGGTTTAGTCATGGTTAAATCTCAGGTGTCTAACACAGTGTCTGGCACAAAGTAGATGCTCAGTAAATATTTGTCGCATGAACGAGGAAGGGAAGGGGTGAAACCCCGAGTCTTGGGGCATGCAGGGAAGCCACACTTATCACAGAGAGCAGAAAGGTGAACTCATTCATGCCCCAAATAGCAGCGAACCAGTTGCTTAGTGTTCAAAGGGGACCCTGGACAAAAACCCCTGGCCCCCAGGAGCCTCTGGTCACCCACCAGGCACATTTCAGAGGTTAAGACTCCTCAGCGTAAAAGGTTTCTTCCCACGTTTCATTGCCTGTGCCACCCAATACAGTGTCTTAAGGCGAGTGGCCATCCGGTAGCTAAACGGTTGGAAGGTGAGATCAGGGAGCCCCCTCCCCCTAGCCAGAGCTGATGGGGTCAGAGTCAGGCTCCTAACTTGGGGGACACCACTGTATACGGTGGGAAGCCAACTGTGATTCAGGCAGCAAGTTCTGAGAGGTCAGCTGAGCCGAGCAGATGCCCGTGGGACCTTGAGTAAAGAGACACACAGCACGGTTACAACTAGAACAGGGAGCACGAAGGGACAGAGGCCCTGAGGCTGAGCTGAGACAGAGTTGAGGCCCATGATAAGCCAAAGGCCCGTGCAAGCTGAAGTCCTGGGGAGCAGAAGCTGAGTAAGCAGAGGGTCTGGAAGGAAGAGGGGAGAGAGGAGCAGAGGTGCAGAGACAGGAAGAACCTATTAGATGGAGAGAAAGAAGAGACCGCGTGAGACGGGCAGAGGGAAAAAAATGAGACAGAGCTAAAAGCAGACAGAGCAAAGAAAACAGGACACTGGGACCTGTCCATCCCTGGAGCTGCCCACTTATTCCTGCCTGAAGCCCGGTGGTTCCATTTTGCCCCGAGCACCTGTGCGTCGGGAACCATTCAACTAAAATATCTCCCACCCTCTTCCTTCTGAGTTCAATTGAGTTATTCTCTCTTATTCGAGTCTAAAATCACCGTAAGGCATATAGTTTCTGAGAAGGTCTCTGTGTACGGATCCCTTGAGCATGAAATAAAGCTGTGACCTATCCTCAGAAGGAATCTGCTTTCCTGTATTTCTAGACCGGTGGGGATTGGCTTCCTCTGAAATATCCACTCTTTAAAATATTTATTTATTTGGGGGAGAGCACAAGTAGGGGAGGGGCAGAGAGAGAGGGGGACTGAGGATCCAAAGTGGGCTCTGAGCTGACGGGCCGACAGCAGTGACCCCGATGGGGGGCTCGAACTCATGAACCACAAGATCACGACCTGAGCTGAAGTCGGATGCTCAACCAGCTGAGCCGGCCAGGTGCCCCTGAAATATGCACTCCTTTAAGTGTTCTTCCTCTGCTGCATAGAACATGCATGGACAAAATGAGCTTGGAGATGCATCCAGCCTCGGCCCCTCGACAGGGAGTGTCTTCAAGAAGCCTGGCTTGCTTCTCCCTTGAATTCCTCGTACCCCACACAGTCTGTCCCGTGGCGTCCATTGGGAGTATTCAGAAATGGCTGCCCAGATCTCTCTCACGAAGAACCCACGGCCCTAGCATATTTTCACTTCTTTGCTGTTGCAGCTACTGATGACAGCAATAACCATAATCATAAGAAGAAGGCCATCTATTGAGAGGCACGCTATGCACTATGCATCTCGTGTGCTTGTTATCTGCCATAACCCCATCAGTTCCTTTCATGGGTCCTCAGCAACTGGTGCGAAAAATTGTACCACTGCTCTTTTCTCTTCTTTGCGATGGCAAAATCTTTCCGTTTGCAAGAGTAAGAGACAGAAGCATTCAGGCTCTTTCTTCTTCCAGGACTAGCCAGCCTTTGAGGCTTAGGCATCAAAACGTTAGAATGCCTTGGTTCAGGAGCACAGGATGGAGACCTGGAGGGAGGAAGAGAGGCTTTCTTTGGGAAAAACATTCTATCTAGAACTTTATTATGACTTGATAGTATTCCAGCAAGCAATAACCCCCACATTCTAAATAAGGGAGGTAATATAGGGGTATGCAGCGTTTGTCGACCCTCAATACGCATCAGAATCGCCTGGGAATTTTCACTTTTTTCGAGTCTCTTTTGAGAGAGAGACAGAGAGAGTGCGCAAGCAGGGGAGGGACAGAGAGAGAGGGAGAGACAGAGAGAGAATCCCCAGCAGGCTCCACACTGTCAGCGCAGATCCCGAGGCGGAGGCCCGAGCTCGGGAGCCGTGGGGTCATGACCTGCGCGAACACCAAGAGTCAGACGCTTAATCTACTGAGCCACCCAGGGGCCTGGGAATTTTCAGACAGGCATGCCTGAATCTGCTGCTCCTGAACCCATACACGGAGTGAGCCAGAAGCTGCACTCCCAGGGAGACACTCCACAGAAAGGCATACATTTTTCGCTAACCAAAAGATTTCTACAAGAATGTTAGCAGCTAGCAGCAGCCTTTGCAATACCCAAGGATGAGAAAGACGTCCCTCGCCAGTGGGCTGGCCAAATGAGCTGTGGCACGTTCACACAACAGACCCTCTGCAGCAACAGGATGGGACGAACAACTGCCGTCCTCCACGGTGTCCGTGAATCTTGACGCAGAAGTAGGTCAGCTCTGTGACTCTGTTTACACAAAGTTCAAAAGAGGGGAAGAGGAACGTCTGCTATTTAAAGTCAGGATGCGGGGCGCCTGGGTGGCTCAATCTGGTTAAGCGCCCAACTCTTTTTTCTTTTTTTCTTTTTTTTTTTTTAATGTTTGGACTCTTTAAAAAAAAAATGTTTATTTTTGAAAGAGAGAGAGAGAGAAACAGAGCACAAGCAAGGGAGGGGCAGAGAGAGAGAGAGAGAGAGAGACGGAGACCCAGAATCCGAAGTAGGCTCCAGGCTGCCAGCACAGAGCCAGACGCGGGGCTCGAACTCACAAACCGTGAGATCATGGCCTCAGCTGAAGATGCACGCTTAACCGACTGAGCCACCCAGGCGCCCCTGACTCTTGATTTCAGCTCAGGTCATGATCTCACGGTTCGTCGGATCGATCCCACATTGAATCTCTGCACGGTCCGTACAGCCTGCTTGGGATTCTGTCTCTTCCTCTTTCTCTCTCTGCCCCTCCCCCACTTCTCAAAATAAACAAACAAATAAACAAATAGGATGATGGTTATTCCTGGGCAGAAAGGGTGGTAGTGACTAGAAAAGTACACGAGGGGTCTTCTGGGGGGGGCTGGTTTGTTCTGGATACGCGATGTGTTTCCTTTGTGAAAACGCACCGTGCTTTACTCCATGAGTTTCTGTTTCTGTGCGTCTGCTATGATTTACGAAAATTTTTGCTCGGAGCAATACATGCCTAGACCTTACCCTCAAAGATTATGACTCAGGTATATGGGGTGAGTGGGGCCTAGGCATTGGTTATTTTTAAAAGTTGCCCCAGTGTGGAAATTACTGAGGTTTTTGGTATTACAGAACCAGATTTGAGTCACTTGCTGTGAAGTGACTTTGAGCAAGCTAACCGTCTCTCTGAGACTGCTTCCTCACCGTACAGAGGTACTCGGCCACAAACCCCACGCGTAGCAGAAGGTTAAATGAGATAATACAAAGTGCTTAGCACACTGCATGGGACCAAAACAGAGAGACAGACAGACAGACAGAGACACAGAGAGAGACAGAGAGAGAATGCGGTGAGTGTTAATTACTATCACATAATTTTGCCCAAGGCTGAGAAGCAGGCATTTCTGGGATCTGACCCAGATCTGCTAAATGGTAAAGCCCATATCTGCATGTTTGCTGAGACGTTATGTGCTGTCTTGGGGACGCCGAGCCAATCCTTTCAAGGGACTGTGACCCTGAGAGCAAAGAAGAGAGGCCCTGTTCTTTAATCACCGGGTGTTGATTAGGTTTGATTGCATGTTCCATGGTTATTATTGATCTGGGGAATGATTGATGGTCACTGGTTGTCACAGTAGCATCTTTGCTATAATTGCATGAAATATTTGTCGGGGTTGAGCACCTCTTACTCAGATGCATTACCAATAATTTCCCCAAACGTGTTCCCTTGAAAGAGATTGAATTATTTCCAAAGGTCCTGTGCCTCTCCTTTGCAGTGCAGGAAAAAGTGCATCCATAAATTACTCAATTGACACAGATAGGGACCCGAATGGCGGAGCAGTCGGCCGCAAATTCGTCTTCCCAGACACGTCCTGTCTGATGGCGGGACCGGCAGAGGCTCTGGGGGTGCCACCCTGGTCACGCGCGAGCATAACTGGTGGTTCCTCTCGGAAGGAGGAAGTAGACAGGTCGCTAATCCATGTCGGGGCTTTGGAGTCTGACAGCAATGACTAAGGCAACTCGAAATTAATTTCCCTGCGGTGCTGGCTCTCTATTGCCTTGCCTTTCTCCTCATGGTCTGCACAAGCTGGGAAAGGATTCAGAGGAGAAAAGAGTACCTGTTAACGCTGACGCAAAACTGGATCGTGTACTGGCCGTGCGGTGTTTTTTCTCCGAGCCTCAGTTTCCTCACCTTGACAATGGGGGCAGGCTCACAGGTCATACGAGTCAATTTCCTGGTGTGGAAGTAAAGCTTCTGTCCATGGCGTGATACCGCCTCCATCACTGGTGCTAGAAGGTTCTTCGAAGAATGAGGTCTTGGCATAAGCAGTTTAGTTTTCCTAGATAGAGGTTATTTCCCCAAATATATTCTCTTCCTCTCAAAGAAAGGAGCTCCTGCAATTTATTTTAATCTTTGTTGCTCTATCCGATGATCAGAAACAGAGTCAATAAATACATTAACAGCTAGAATGGCCATAGAGGACAAATTTCCTGGTTTTCTTCTTGAAGAGCCAATAAATCAATTATGCTGGTTTTAACAGAAGTCATCTTGAATTTTTTTATAAGTCTCATAGTAGTAAACTATTTTCTAGTTACCTTCAAAAGCGTATTTAGAGAGGTGCCTGGGTGGCTCAGTCAGTTAAGCGTCCGACTTCAGCTCAGGTCACGATCTCACGGTTCGTGGGTTCGAGCCCTACATCAGGCTCTGTGCTGACAGCTCGGAGTGTGAAGCTGCTTCAGGTTCTGTGTCTCCCTCTCTCTCTCTATCCTTCCCCTGCTCTCTCTCTCTCTCTCAAAAATAAGTATAAACATGTAAAAAAATTTAAAGTGTATTTAGATCAGACTAATGCTGGAATATCAGAGGTTAAGCAAAAATCACATCATCCAGTGGCAATAGCCTGTATCAAGAAAGAACAAAGTGTGACCCCAACATTCTTGTTTAAAGTTGTTTGGATAGACTTTGAACAATAAGAGTGATTCTTGGGTTAAAAACTCGGCTGTTTGGGGATTATTCTCTAATATAATCTTACAGGTAAGATTCGATAAGGCATATATTATTATCCCTACTTTACAGATGGTGAAATTGGGAGAGTTGGAAATGTTAAATCAATCACCTAACTTCTCACCATGAGTTGCAGGAGCAGAAAGTCAAACCCAGGTCTGCCTGGGGCCAGTCAAAGCCGTTTTCAGCTTACAAAGCTGGACTTCCGTCATGCATTATCAGCGTTCACCAGAGACTAAATGAAAATAACAACAACTGCTAAGGATCTTTACATTTTAATGTCATTAAGCCAGGATAAATTCCACACGAATTGATTTTTCAATGGGCTCAGGGCCCCAGCAGCAAGTTCAAACACCAGGCTCACGTTAGAGGTGCGCACGAGGGCGGAAGAGTTTAAATAAATGCATTGATTGATTTGACAAACATGTATTAAGCCCCTACTGTATGTCAGGAACTACAGTTGGCACTGTGGCTAAAATGGTGACCAACAATACCCACACACGCTGCCCCCTGCTACTCTCCATGGCAGGGGGGAAGGGGGGGCGGGGAGAACGGAGATTAATTCAAGACTGATGTAACCATGGAATTCCACACTTCGATAAACGCTGTCATGCAGAAAACAGGGCAGATCTGATTTAGTTTCTGTGTGTGGGTTTTGAGGGAGGTGTGAAGAAATGTTTCCCCGAGGACATGACAGGAAGTAACACTGTAAGCTAAAATTCGTAGCAGGTATCAAATGTAACTAGACAAGGATCAGGAGGGAAGGCGTGCGGACAGAGGTACCCGCGTTTGCGAAGATTCCAAACCTTGGGCCCAGAGGAAACATCCTGTATCTGTGATAAGCAAACAAGTCCAGCATGGCGGGAGAAGGGAAAGGAGGGAGAACATCGATTGTGCTTCCTGACGTGGCCGGGACGTGGCCATCCCACATGCTCCTCTACGATATAATGTTACTGCTCCCCCATTCTCTAATGGGGTGCCCCTCACCCCCCCGCCCCCCCCCCCCGCCCGCACACACTGAATCCGAGTGGGCCTGTAATTGGTCTGACCAGTTAAACATGGTGGCTTTGACAGAGGGCCATTTGGGGTGTGACTTCCTCGCAAGAAGCCTGGCTGCCCCTATCATGTGTCGGGGCTCTGAAGGCTAAGACACCAGGAATGGGACAGAAACCAAAGCACCCCGAGGCGCCAGATCCGCCCCATTCACAACCAAGAGGAAACCACATTTGGAAGCGTTCCGTCCAGATCCAGCTGCCCGGCGGACACCATGTGGACCAGAGGGACCCTACCCAGCTGTGCCCTTCCTAAGTCCCTAACTACCTCCAGTACTATGAGCAAAAACGCCTGGGTTTTCAGCCATTTAGTTTGGGGATGATTGGTTGTGACACAACGGATAAGCACGACATGCGTGCGGACATGAACAGAGGCATCCCGGACGAGAAGACACAGAGGCCGTTTCTTCAGAAGTTGATACCGCAAAGGAAGCGGTGGACCTCCCTCGTGCTCAGCAGAGACCCACAGGCCAATAGGAGAGTCGGAAGGATGCAGAGGGGAACAAAGGGAAGGCTCGAGGCATCCTCTGATCGGATGTGGTTAGCATGCGAAGCTGGAGATGCGCATCCAATGTGATTGGTTCGCGGACCACGTCCGGCTTTCTCGGGGCGGTCTTGGCTCGGAAGCAGGGGCAGAAATTAAGGAAGCTGGCAGTGATTGATCGAGTCCCGACCGTTTGGGGCTGGTTGCTACAGAGGTGGCTTGTCCTCCGAGGCTTCTACCGTCATACGTAGTCTGTATGACATGGTATCATCCATATACGCATTCAGCATCTCAGGCAGCATGGTACAAGGTGAGGCTGCAGGTGTAGGCAAGGAGTAAATCTCACCACCTTATAGTCCATTGAGAATGCTTCTCTGGACATGCCATGGGAGTCGACCTTGTGCTTGGCATGCGGACACTTACGTGGAGAGGGGCGAAATTAAAGCTAGCCCATAAGACATGGCCCCCAGAAACAATGATGGCAGGTAACTAGAAGTCAATGAGTAAGACAGTAGGGATCGGAGAGGTTGAGTAAGAAGGGTTGGTGTGCCTTTACCAATGTGTTTTAGAGCCAGGCAACCAAGGATCCAGAAGCAAAGAACAATTTAAGACCCAAGCGACTGTCATCATAAAAGGGCTTCAGGCTGCAGGCTTGGACGCATCCAATTAATTAATTCAGTAGAAGTTCATTGGTCAGCTTCTATACATCAGGGGCTATTCGAGGGCTGGAGATACAGTGTTGAACAAAACAAGCCAAGCCCCTCCTTTCACGAAGCCCACATCTGGTGGCGAGGAAGTAGATCATAAATACGTAACAAGTAAATAACAAACTATGGGAACGTAAAGCTTGGGGCTGGGTGGACAGAGAGTGAATGGAGTGTGTGATTAATTTAGAAAGCGCAGTTCAGGAGACCTACCGAGGAGAGGGTGCCGAATGGTGAGAAAGAGTCAACAAAGCTACCACCCAGGGAGAGAGCATACCAAGCTGACAAAAGAGCCATGCAAAGGTCCTGAGGCAGGACGCATCTGGGTCTATCCAAGGGGCTGAGGAGAGGTCTGTTGGATCCTGAGAATTATGGGCTAGAGATCAAGGAACTGTAAATGAGGCCAGGCTACAGCCAGATCCAACTGGACCTTAGAGGCCTCTGTGAGGAGCCTGGGTTTTATTTAAATCCTATGTAAAGACACTGGAGAGCTTTATGCTAGGGAGATGGGGTAGGAGTGGGGAGACTGGTTTGATCTAGCTTGCACTTTGAAGAGCTCACTTCCCTGGCCTTCAAAGAACAGTCTTTATTTAGAACCCAGTAGAGTGGACGTGAAATGCAGAGAAGACTCTAGATTCTGACAGAAGAACGAGACAGAGTGTAGTCCTGGAGTGAGCTAGGGATGTTATCAAGGCAAAGGGAGATGGTGGCCCAGTATCCAGACATGGGACATAGGTGTCGGAGGGGAAAGTTAAAGACCCAGGCACCAATTTAAAGACCCACAGCGTATGACTCTCGATATCATTAAAACACAGCTACCATTTATTACATAGAAGCTATGTGCCAGATAATCAAGGATGCTATCCTGTTCAATCTTTACAACCACTTCATGAGGTTAAAACCATTCTCCCCGTCTTACAGGTGAGGAAACGGAAGCTCGCAGAATTCAAGGGACATGTTCAAGTTTACTCATTTTATAATCCCTGCACCAAGATTCAGACACAACCTACGTAGCTAGGATCCTCGGCGACTACACGTATTGCTTCCCGAGCAAGGCAGAGTTGTTGGGTCGTCAGCCGAATATTGAAAGCTTCCTTTAATGCCCCTCCCCATGGCCAAGTCCACACTCTGCCCTCCAAGCCGGGACACGCGAATCAGAAGACCCAGCTAGAAAGCCTGGAAGGGAGGTCGGAGAGGAGAGGGTGGCCAAGAACTGGGGCAGGTCTCAACTCTCAGGCTCATGTCTAACTTAAAACCGTCACCAGCAAAGCATGAAGAACCCATATTTGGAAACGATTGAATTTCTCAGCTGCAGCCATTGCCTGTCTGCAACCCCCGCGTGTGCACATGCATACAGATACGCGTATATCCGCCTCTCTGCATATGCCCAGGGATAGGTATGGCACGTGGGCCTTCTTTTCAGTTCTGCAGAAGCAGCAGATGTATAATTGCAGCCCCTAAGTGCCTAATCTGCTCTCCGGGACACGGGCAGATTTCTGAGCCAACAAACTTAATTGAACTTTATATCCAGCTGGAAAAGGTTACAATGTTGCTGCACACACAGCACAGGCAGAAGGAAAAGGTCAGCGGCTCAGTCCTTTTTGTAATGGATTGACCGGAGGCATATTGTTTTGTTTTGTTTTCTTTTTCTTTTTCTTTTTTTTTCTTTCTACTTTCTTAAAGAAAATAATATTTCTCCCCACCAGTGGATTGCAAGACTTAATGAGCTTTGTTGAGGTTCCTCCCCTAGCATTTAAAGACGTGCCTATTATGCTGACATGTTCGTGGTCTTTAGAAAGGTTGCTTCGGCGAGAAGGAGAGGAATTGTGTTTAAAGGGAAGGGCCGGGCTTTTTAAAGCTCTTTGGATGCTTAGTCAAAGACCCTCTAGGGGCGCCTGGGTGGCGCAGTCGGTTAAGCGTCCGACTTCAGCCAGGTCACGATCTCGCGGTCCGTGAGTTCGAGCCCCGCGTCAGGCTCTGGGCTGATGGCTCAGAGCCTGGAGCCTGTTTCCGATGCTGTGTCTCCCTCTCTCTCTGCCCCTCCCCCGTTCATGCTCTGTCTCTCTCTGTCCCCCCAAAAATAAATAAACGTTGAAAAAAAAATTAAAAAAAAAAAGACCCTCTAATAAAGGACATCTCCAAGCGGCCGGGGTAAGAATCACCCTGAAAACACCGATTCTGGGGCCCACGCCCCGGAGATTCTGAATCAGATTGGGGTTGGGCCTGAGAATGTGCATTTTGAGAAACTCCCAGATAACGCTTCTGCTGCTGGTCCTGGGACAAGGCTTTGAGCCCTCCTGCTCTACAGTCCTGTCGCAACTGAACCTTCTGACTCATCCTCAGAGGTAGGTGCCTCAGTAACAGCATCAGCAGCACGTGCGGTTCTGAGCATTACGTTACCAGAAGCCCAGTGGAAGCTCAATTCTGTCCACAGATCCACAGCCTGGTGGTATTGTGACCGTTGGGTAGACCTTGAACGTGCTGTGTATTGCGGGGGCAGGTGCGGGGGGGGGTGTTGCCTCCTGTAAAGAACTGAGGAATTCTTTTTAGCTGAGAAGGAGAGGATTTGGGGGAAACACGATTCCTGTCATCCATTCCCTGCAATGCTGTCGTGCAGAACAGGGATTACGCTTTGCCACTGCAGCTCCGAAGGACAGAAGCAGAAGTCCTAAGAGGAGAGACAATTTTGACTCAGTGTGAGGAAGTGTTTTCTGATAATTCTAGGGAGAATCCACTGCGGCAGGAGGGCGTCAGCTCCCTGTCCTGTGGCTGCGTCCACTCAGAGATTGGGGAGCCACTTACTGGGGAGACTGGAGGGCAGACACAAGCCTTGCATAGCAAATTGGACTGGAGAGTTCATTTCTCCCACAGCAGCTACACACAATTACCATTCAATAAATGTCAAAATAATATATCTCTCGATTTCCTGGTCTTTCTTCCCATGGGATTTCTCAAATGAGTCCCTCACGACCTCTTACTTGGATTCCCGCAGTAGCTTCTCACATGGTCTCCTTGCTTCCAGTGTCTCCTGCCATGAAATCCATCCTTTATATGGCCACCAGATAATCTACTTAACATGCAGACATTACGCGTCACCCTGTGGTTAAATTCATCTTCTGCTTAATACATTTAAGTCTTTTCCCATTGTCTATAACACAGTTTTCACTCTCTGGGGCGCCTGGGTGGCTCAGTCGGTTGAGCGTCCGACCTCGGCTCAGGTCATGATCTCGCGGTTTGTGGGTTCGAGCCCTGCGTCGGGCTCTGTGCTGACAGCTTGGAGCCTGGAGCCTGCTTCGGATTCTGTGTCTCCCTCTCTCTCTGTCCCACCCCCACTCATGCTCTGTCTGTCTCTCTCTCTCTCTGTCAAAAATAAATAAACATTAAAAAACATATAAAAAAATTAAAAAAACCAGTTTTCACTCTCTCTTGCATACCGTGCCCAGCCTCGAGGATCTGGACACCGCTGTATCTCACAGACCTCAATTCTTTCTACTCCTTCCCTCCACTGAAAGCCCTACCCTGTACTCAACAGGTTTCCTTGTACACGAAAGCCTGTTGCAAGTTTTGCTTTACATATATTACATATCTGGAATTCAGTTACCATTTTTTCTCTACCGTGCGAACTCATACCTACCTCTCAAGGCCAAGGTCAGGGGTTAGTTCTTAGAGGAAGCCCTTCCCAATACCTCAGGTTAAGGATCAAAACAAAAAAGCGCATAATTCTGTAATTCATCTGTAATTCACAGATGAGTGAATTTTCCCTGATACCTTTATATTAAGATGGAAGGAGACATTGTTGAACATCTTTTCTTGTGTCTGTTAGCCATCTGGAGGTCTTCTTTGGAAAAGTGTCTGTTCATGTCTTCTATTTCTTCCCTGGGTTACTTGTCTTTTTCTTGGGGGGGGGGTTGAATTTTATAAGTTCTTCATAGATTTTGGAATCTAACCTTGTATCCAATATGTCATTTGCAAATATCTTCTCCCATTCTGTCGGTTGCCTTTTAGTTTTGTTGACTGTTTCCTTGGCTGTGCAGAAGCTTTTTATCTTGATGAGATCCCAGTAGTTATTTTTGCCTTTGTTTCCCTTGCCTCCAGAGACCTGTTGAGTAAGAAGTTGCTGCAGCTGAGGTCAAGGAGGTTGCTGCCTGCTTTCTCCTCTAGGGTTTTGATGGCTTCGCGTCTCACGTTTAGGTCTTTCATGCATTTTTGAGTTTATTTCTGTGTGTGGTGTAAGAAAGCGGTCCAGGTTCATTTTTCTGCACGTTCGTTTCCCAGCCCCATTTGCTGAAGACACTGTGTCTTTACCATTGGATACTCTATCCCACTTTGTCGAAGATGAGTTGGCCATACATTTGCGGGTCCATTTCTGGGTTGTCTGCTCTGTTCCATTGCTCTACGTGTGTGTTTTTGTGCGAGTACCAGACCGTCTTGCTGATGACAGCTTTGCGACACAGCTTGAAGTCCAGAATTGTGGGCACTTGTTGGGATGAGCACTGGGTATTGAGTGTTAAGTGATTAATAATCAATCACAGGATTCTACTCCTGAAACCAAGATTAAATTCAAGTTAGGGTAACTAACTTGAATTTAAATACATAAATTAAAAAGAAAGAAGGAGACGTTGTTTTCAACTACAGAACGAGGTACTATATTCCCAAGAGGATGCAGACTAATTTTAGGATGGGAGGATGGGATTGTCTGTGTTTGTGGTGTGTGTGTGTGTGTGTGTGTGTGTGTGTGTTAAAGTGTCACTTGCTGGGGTGCCTGGGTGGCTCAGTCGGTTAAGCGGCCGACTTCAGCTCAGGTCATGATCTCGCAGTCCGTGGGTTCGAGCCCCGAGTCGGGCTCTGTGTCGGAGCCTGGAGCCTGTTTCAGATTCTGTGTCTCCCTGTCTCTGACTCTCCCCCGTTCATGCTCTGTCTCTCTCTGTCTCAAAAATAAATAAACGTTAATAAAAAAAAATTAAAAAAAAAAGTGTCACTTGCTTAAGAGGCTGTAAATATAAATGCCTAAGGAGAGGCAGGCAGGCACTATAGGGGCGAACCTGGTGAGGCAGGGGCTGTGGGAATTTGGAATGGCACCAACCCCAAGGGTCTGCCGCTCCAGAATATTGTTACCGTATGCATAGGAATGTGAGTCCGGTGTTTCCAGACCCTATTTTTCAAGAGAATAGAAATTCCAAGTTTTCACAGACAACCTCATGATTTTAAAATACGTTTGAAGTGCTCACACTTAAATATTGCAAGGCACAATTACAATATCTGCGGGGAAGATGTGGCTCAGAGATCACGATTTTGCAACCTATTTTTAAAAAACCTTCCTTGGCTGTTTTTGAAGCCTGCCCATCATTCACCTGGCTGCCTCGACAGGTCACAAGAGCAAATGAGAACGGGGCACTTCGCTCTGTACCCAGGTGCCATGGGGCAGACAGGAAAAGCACCAGTTAGGGTTTAAGGTCACCAGGTTCTTTTATTCGGCTCATGTCTAACAGTACAGAATTAGGCAGATCCTTTCTTTGCCCCCTGCCTCAGTTTCCTCAACTGTCACATGGGAGTCTTAATTTCTCTTCCACGTACCTCAAAGAGTGTGTGTAAGACTTCAGTGAGATCAACGGAGGTGAAATCGCCTTGGAAAGAAAAAGAACGTTTGCCGACCGAGGTGGGGAAACGTGGCCTCACACGGCAGAGACACCTGTACCTCCTAACCCTCTCCCGCCACCAAAAGGGTAAAAATGAGGTCGTTTGCTGGCGAGGTTCCTTCCGTTTCCCATAAATACTTTGTTTCAAGACAGGCTGGTTCACCAGTCGAAGTTAAAGATTGATACATCATTGGTTTCTGAACCCGGGGACCAAAGGATTGGGTACAGGCCCTCTCCTTGCCTCCCTGATGACGGCACCCTAGTTTGCTGTCACATGTACCCCCGCACAGCGGACCCTTGTCAGCTGGCTCTGTTTTATTTTTTCTTACTTTGGAAGAATGAAAACATGGAGGAGAATGTGTCAGTGCGAGCCAGTTGATTGCTCCGGAGTAGCCGGGGCGGACCGTTAACCCTCTGTGCCACAGTTTAAAAGAAAGCCTGGGATTCAGCCTTTCCAGAAGGGAGGAAGCCTGCCAGCGGCTCGAGTACTAAATACAAACATGTAAAGTCTATACAGCAGACAGCTTAGAGCATGGCCTTTGGCGTGACTCTTAGTCTGAGAGTAATTCCGGTCCTCTCTCTTTTTTTTTTTTTTAATTTTTTTAATGTTTATTTTTGAGAGAGAGGGAGAGAGAGTGAGTGCGAGCCGGGAGGGGCAGAGAGAGAGGGAGACACCGAATCCGAAGCAGGCTCCAGGCTCCGAGCCGTCAGCCCAGAGCCCGATGCGGGGCTCGAACGCAGGCACCTTGAGATCATGACCCGAACCGAAGTCGGTCGCTCAACCGACTGAGCCACCCAAGCGCCCCAGTTCTGGTTTTCTTTATTGGACCTTGCAGTAGGTTGATGACAAAAAAGGTGGACGCAATTCTTCATGCCTCCCCTTTTCCATGTCCTCTGAGACACGACTTTGTTGCCTCTCCCATAAACGGGAAGAGCCTGCTTCCGTGCTCCTTGAATCTGGGTCGTCCTTGTGACTGGACCAACCAACGGAATGTGGAGGGAGTGACACTGCCATTTCCAGATGTGAGCCTCCAGAGACCCGGAAGTGGATTCTCCTCTCCTTCTCCTCCCTCTCTCTCTCTCTCTCTCACACACGCAAAATCCCGCCACTGCCGTAAGGGCAGTCATGGCATACCCTGCTAGCATATGAGAGACCCACGGCCCAGTCACCTTGTTCCCCCAGTGGACAGCCAGGCAATGCCAGACATCTCAGTGGGACCGTCCTTGACCCTTCCGCCCCAAGCTGCCCCACCAGACGCATGACCGAGCTCGGCCAAGACTGGCCACTCCTTGTCCAGGTCGGCAGAGCCACCTACCTTCCCCAAGGACTCACGAGACATAACCAGTGTTTTGTTGAAGTCACTGAGCTCTGGGGGAGGGGGTGGGCGTCACGCAGCAGCATTTAACCAATGCGGACTCGACCCAGGCAAACATCTTTCTGGGCCCTCACTCTTGGTCCTTCGTGGGCAAAATGGGAATGGTACCAGTACCCCATGGAACCGTAGTGAGTCTTCCGTACGGTTGTTCTTACCAAAATAATTCAGCTTAGGGGGAGCCTGCGTGGCTCAGTTGGTTAAGCATCTGACTCTTGATTTCAGCTCGGATCATGACCTCGTGGTTCGGGGGATCGAGCCCCGTGTTGGGCCCTGTGCTGACAGCATGGAGCCTGCTTGGGATTCTCTCTCTCCCTCTCTCTCTCTGCCCCTCCCCCGCTCATGTGCACTCTCTCTGTACCCGTCTCTGTCTCTCAAAAATAAATAACATGAAAAAACTTATTTTTTAAAAAATTTTCAGGTTTTTTTTTTTTTTTAATATTTTTATTTACTTTTGAGACACAGAGAGACAGAGCATGAACGGGGGAGGGGCAGAGAGAGAGAGGGAGACACAGAATCGGAAGCAGGCTCCGGGCTCCGAGCCGTCAGCCCGGAGCCCGACGCGGGGCTCGAACTCACGGACCGCGAGATCGTGACCTGAGCCAGAAGTCGGACGCCCAAACCGACTGAGCCACCCAGGCGCCCCCAACGTGAAAAAGAAAATTTTAAAAATAATCCAACTTAGAAAGATTTTTATTAAAGTTGTGTTTCTTTAAAAGCATCCTATGGTTCGAGCGTGTCCTACCACCTGAGCACCCTTCTCCAGATACGCCACCCTCCCTCACACACAGCTCCGAAGTCATGAAGCTTCGCTGCACATTTAAGGTTCCACCAAATAACTTGCTAATTCTTGTACTTAAATAAACCCTAACCTCATCAGCACGCAGCTGATCTCCACTCCCCCGACAGAAAATGGGACAAAGTGACCCACACCATTGCTGTCGCCACAGACCTAGGATTAAAGCTTCAGACCCCTACCCTGGACCCCGCTTTGATCATCGGCGACTTGAGACGTTGAATCCCTTTAATCCCCTGCAAAGGAGAAGCCTTTGCTGGAAATGGCAATGGGGCTCCCGTTCACCTCTGTCTGGAGATTTCCAGAGCGAATGCACCCACATCTCCCACGTTCTCCACCACGAAAAGCACCTCTCTGTGCAGTCCTGCTTTGCACGCCACGCCCGGCCCCGGGTGACTCGAGCCCACACACCCAAAAAAGAGCAGGAAATTCTTCTCGCTTTCCTCTGCCTTCTCGCTTCCCCTCCAGCGCTTGACCGACCTTCACCAGACCCCTATCTCCTCTCCTCCCATGAAGAAGACGTTGGTACAGCGGGTCATGTGTCTCTCTTTAGGAGCTAATGTGTCATTAGGAGCTAATGACCTACCTGATGACCGACCGGGAGCACGGCCTTGCTTGAATCACGTATGACCGTATGTCAACACAGAAAGGAATGTCGCCACCCCACTACCAGGTGGATGCGGCTGGCCCCTACACGCTGCTTTCTCCTGAATCCAGAGCTGGCCTCGAGCCCTCGTGGCGACGAGGACAACCACACGGTAACAACAAACACACAGCACCTGCTCTGAGTGAGACGCTCCAGGCTGTTCACAGAGTAACCCGGTTAGTCCTCACTACAGTTTTAGGAGGTGAGTGCCCTTATGATCCTTATTTTGCAGATGAGAAGGCTTAAACACAGCAAGACTGAATAAGCTGCTAAGGTCCCACGTGGTAAATAACCTAGAAAATCTGGATAAAGATTTAGGCAATTTCCCTACAGAATCTATGCTCCTTTTTTTTTTTTTTTTTAAGTTTATTTATTTTGACACAGGGAGAGCAGGGAAGGGGAAGAGAGAGAGGGAGAGGGAGAGGATCCCCAGCGGGCTCCACACTGTCAGCACCTAGCCCAACGTGTGGCTCGATCTCACAAACCCTGGGACCATGACCTGAGCCGAAACCAAGAGTTGGACGCTTAACCTACTAAGCCACCCAGGTGCCCCCAGCATCCGAGCTCTTAATCACAATGCTAGTCTCAGAGGACATTCCAGAAAAATCCTTTTTGGCTGCTGGAGTTGGCAGATGCGGTGAAAGTGACTATACCTATTGGCCCTCTTGATTAGAGAACGTTATTATTAAAAGGTACTTTTGGGGGACACCTCACCCATCTATCTCCCTATTTGTACAGATGACGGGATGGAGGTCAAGAGTGAAGTGATTCATCTTGGATGAACATATTTCGAAAGTACGGTTAGTGAGCAATAGTCATTCCAGTGACCCGTGAATCATGATGCTTTTGGCTAATGATGCTCATTATAGGTCAGACAGTGTATTAAATGCTTTTTCTCATTTAATCCATGCATATTTAATGCATCTCATGATATCAACACATTTTCTCATTTAATTCACAGAAGATTCTACAATGAGAAAACTGAGGCCCAGAGAGTTAAGAAAAGGCGGAGTTCACCTGGCTAGGGAGTGGGCAGCAGGGACGGTGACCCGGTTCGGGCTGACTCCAGACCTTCTGGGTTCTGCAACAGCAGACGATAAGGTCATGCCCTCGCTGATATCACGGCATCGCTTCTGATTGAGAGGAGACCAGGGATTTGTTGTTCCTTTATAGATTCTTCCATCGCTGCCTCTACTCTGAGAAGTCCGAGGTTTCACCCCAGCGAACTTCCTAGAATGGAATAGAATGCAATTCTGAGCCTTGAAGAATCAAATGTCACGTGGAGGAAACAAACATTTGGAGAGATGTATCAATTGCATAGCTCAAAAATACCTGCCTGGGATTGAGAGGGGAGAATTTCAGGGCCATCTAGGAATTTGGAAGTAGACTCTGAGATGATACAAAACTGTGCCTTTAAACTTCATAGGCAGAACAGAAGACCATGGGGGGAGGGAAGGAAAAAAAATGGTTAGAGAGGGAGGGAGCCAAAACATAAGAGACTCCTAAAAACTGAGAACAAACTGAGGGTTTATGGGGGGTGGGAGGGAGGGGTGGGTGAGTGATGGGTATTGAAGGCACCTGTTGGGATGGGCACTGGGTGTTGGATGGAAACCAATTTGACAAAAAATTTCGTAATAAAAAAAAGAAAAATAATAAAGAAAGTAAAATTCATAGGCAGAAATCTATGGACCAAAATTTCCTGGAAAATTAAATTGTAAACCCCTTGAGGTCACGAGTCTTGTTTTCAAATTCCGTTTTCTGCTGTCCTGTCAGACCACAGGCACACTGTAGGTGCAAAGTGGGACACTCACTTTGGAAGGAAAAGGCCTGAACGGTACCAAGCCGGCACCCTCATTCTAAAGGTGCAGACACGAGGCTTAGAAAGATGAAGCGACTTCCCAAGTAAGATCTCCTAAGCCCTCGCGCAATGCCCACTGCGTATGAGGTGCAACCCCTTGAAATAAAGGCAAAATAAGAGAAGTTACAAAGAACAATGACTTCCCGTCATAGTAATTGGCTGTAGGCGTGGCATGTGGGAAATCAGAGGTCACTTAACCCAGCTCCCCAACTGGTGGTTCATCCTTCATCATCTCTTCACCAGTTACCCAAACTCTAGGTAAACACTCAGAGAGGGGGATTTCAAGTAACTTGACCTAAAAGTAAACCGTGGGTAGCAAAGCCTCTCGAAACTATTAGTTTTCTCTCAACTGTGGCTTTCAATGCCACTTTTAGAAACAATTAAAATGTATCCCCTACAACAGTAGGCTGAGGTGATTCAAAGATATCTCCCGGAAAAACCCTGGTTTTGAAGTTAAAATCCTTTTACAAGATGGCTCAGTGTCTCCCACCTAATGCTCCTTCCCCAGCCAGAGACCATTATAGACTTGATGGAAGAAGAGATTACAAGGGAGAGAAGTTCATTCCAGATTCCACAGACCACCGAGTCCTTGGCTTCTACCACGAGCCTGCTAATTTCCAGGCTAAGAATTGCTCCGGGCCATTGAGCCGTGACCTCCTAGTGTCTTCAGAATCACAGGGCCAGAGCCAGTTAGTGCTGGAAGGGGCTTTGGGGATAATTTAGTTCTGGCATCTCATTTTGCAGATGGGGAAACACAGGGTTAAGTGACTTGCCCAAGGTCACGCAGCTGGTTAATGGCAGAGCTGGACCGATGCCCCAGTTCACCAGACTCCCAGTCCCGTTGCCCGTCCCCTCCCCGCTGCACCTCCTCGGGGTGTTCAGCCACCACCAAAGCAGCTGTAGCACTTGCTTGTCAGTAACCAGCCCCTGGAAATGGATAGGGAAGCCTTTCTTTCTTGTGCCTCATAGCTCCCATCTGCCACTCCCTTGCATCTAACGAATGGGGTGTTTCCGGTCCAATTGCACCTGCTAAGCCAGGGAAAGCTTTGACTTCCCTCTGAAACAGTTGCGTGTACCTGATTAGGTCTACTATATAATGCAGTGGGCAACTCTGTCCTATTTATGAGCAATTTTAGCAAGAGATAAAACATGACTCTCGTATAAATATGAAAGGAACATATGCCAGATATTTTATTTAACTCCTGAATTAATGAGGGAACCGGTAGGATGTTACAACCCATTCAAAGGAGAATGTAAGGAACACACAGAGGCAACCAGGCAGGCCGAAATAGATGCAAAACTGGTTAATACCCATAGGGCGATCATTAATTCATCTCCACTGGACACAGTTTGCATCCCCAGGGATAATAATCATTTGCATGATTATGGGGTTTTCTTTAAGTTACAGAGTGGTAAGAGCTCAAAGACAAGGCAAGGGAGATCTAACCCAGAAGGATGGGCCAGACAGGGCCCCCAATAATTTTGGGGGCCCATTGCCTAGTCTTTCACAAATTTCCTGAGTGCTGATAACTGTTGCCTTGATGATGACATCTCAGAATGTCTCAGGGCAGGAGTGAAGTGTGGCCCCATCATTCCTGCACACTTGCTCTCTGTGCCTCACTGGCTCTACTCCCCTCCCCTCTGGACACACATTCCATGCATGGAAACATCTCACCACTTCACGGTCTTTCCCTCAGCAAAGCTGGCTAGGCTGTCATGGGTCTGACACAGCTGGATTCAAGTCCTCCTCTTGGCTGTTTCCTGCTCTATCACCTTTGAGGAGTGACTTGACCTCTCTGAGCTCAGCGTCTGCATCTATAAAGTGGCGATTTTTGGTTTCTGATGCATGGGGCTCTTGTTTTCAAGATTGAAATGGGGGTATGGATGTTGGGGCGTGTTTTCCCCATCTGGTCCGTCAGGGGCATATGCTGGAGGTACACTTGGGTGGTTTATTAAAATGAGGGTTTAGGGAGGCTCAGTCAGTTGAGCGTCTGACTTCAGCTCAGGTCACGATCTCACAGTTCAGGAGCTCGAGCCCCGCGTTGGCCTCTGTGCTGTCATTGCAGAGCCCGCTTGGATCCTCGGCCTCCCTCTCTCTCTGTCTCTCCCTCCTTCCCACTATCTCTCTCTCAAAAGTAAACTTTTTTTTTTTAATGAGGGTTTATTAGAAGGAGTATAAGGGCATATGTGAATATTCAATAAAAAGTAAAAATGTCAGTTAGCACAGTTCCGTGGACCTCAGTCATCCCAATAAACATCACTTATGAAGTATCTACCAATAAGGTTGTTCACTATTAAGCACTTACTATGTACCAAGTGGTTTGTTTGTGTTGTTCTTCTATCTTTACTGTTACCTTTTGCCTCCACTCCATGAACGAAGCTATGGGAGTTCAGGGTAACTCCCCCCAAGTCCTACAACGAACGGATGCGTGTTCTACCCTTCAAACACAGCCCTCCAGACAGAAAAATGCAGTCCCGTACCCACCATGCAACACAGGCTTATTGGAAAGTGGCTGAAGATCACTTGGAATGGTAACTAGCTTGCAAATTCCCTCTCTCCCTCTCCCTCCCTCTCTCTCTACGGTAAACCCTCTATGTATGTTTTCCCTTAGAATTTTATTAAATCCGTTTCCGGTATTAAACATAAAGCATCCCTGTGGGACATAGTTTGGGCCAGTCACTTCAGAGGGGAGACCTCACTTGTGTCTGATGTTTCTTCCCCCCAGACATAGGGCACCAAGACATTCTACAGACACAAGGACTTTGGTAGAGGCATCAATAACACTGCCTCTGGCAACTTCGCCTCATTGCCCCATGCCCCCAAGCCTGTGTCACATGTGAGTCCTTACTTTCCCACACCAAATCTCAGTTTGCTTCTCTGTAAAGTGGAGCAGGCATAATACCTACCCTGCTGGGTGATTTGGGGGAAATAAATGGACTATTTCACATAAAAGCTTGGCCACTCAAAATAGTAAATATTCAATAAACCCTAGACACGGTTGTTAAACGGACTTCTCTGTTACCATGAACAGAAAACACCATGCGGGCATAACCAGGAAAGCAAAACAGGGTTGGTTGCAGTCGGTTGCCCCAAATGCTTATCGTGTAGAAATAAAGCATTGGGGCTCCTGGGTGGCTCAGTCAGTTGAGCAGCCAACGCGATTTTGACTCAGATCGTGATCCCAGGGTCAGGGGATCGAGTCCCATGTCAGGCTCTGCGTTGGGCATGCAGCCTGCTTGAGATTCTCTCTCTCCTTTTCCTTCTGCCCTTTCCCCCTCCTCCCCCCACCTCAAATAAAATAAATAAATAAATAACATTTTTAAAAATTAAACCAATAAAAACTAAAAAATAAAGGAAATAAAGAATTGAGTCTTGACATCCAGTTAAGCATCCATTTCTCTGTAAATCATGAAATATCATGCATGTTAGTAGTGCCTAGTTTTTCTGACCTTAAACGACACACATTTTCTCTTCTTTTGCATCAAGCCCACACGGTTTCCTGGGTCTTTTTCTTCCTGCCTGTTTGCTTCATTCTCTTCTCCCGGCACCCATCTTCCACGGTCAGTTCTTCCTCGTGAGCCACACTCATCACGACCTTGATGCACATGGCAGTCCAAGTGGCCAGGACCCTGCCGGTTTTTAGTTCGTTGACCCAGACTGTATCCCAATTCTAAATTTCCAGAAGAAAGAATCAGAGTGGCGCAGCCCACCCTCTGGGTTGGGTCTCCCCAGCGGTATTCCTAACTTGTCCAGTCAGCTTTGGCCATACGCAGTCACGTCCTATAATATTAGCCGGGCAGAGGGGACCACTTCCAAGGGAAAGGAGAAAGTTTCAGGTAACCCACACAGAGTACACACCATCCTGGCCAACTTAGACACACTAATGAGATTCTTCAAATCGCCATACAGAAAGTGATTTTCAGGCTGAAAACAAGGGGTGGGATCGTGGTAAGCTGGGTAGACGCTCACTGTCATTCACCGAGGCACCGATTATTTACATGTCCATTTCAGAGCCTAGGGAAACATTTCCAGACAAATGGTTACATTTCTCCATCCAAGGAACAGAATTAACACGTGCTGGGGCTGATAGCTCTGTGGCCAAGCTGCTCTACCCCGCCACCGCCCTGGGTGTTTTGGGTGACTTTTTAGAGCTAAGGATTTGGCTATGTCCTGACTATATACCCTCTGACATCACTGTAAATCAGTAGGGAATCCTGGCTTAATAGCATCTGACTGGAGGGTGGGCACCAGGGAGATTTGTGATACAAATATCTAGGGGCATTACTATTAATGTGGTCCATTCAGCGGCGCGGAGAGAAGCGTGCTCTGATCCTTCCTCCTAGAGCATACACATCGACGCAAAGCTTTCCACACGAACTCATTAGAATGCCTTTATTTTGCTTATGCAAAGATAACTTGAAGGGATGTTGCTATATGCTGATTTTAAAAGGGTCAACGAAGGTTTAGAAAATCATTTAAGAGATAATTTAAGATTCAGAGTTGTTGTTTTTGTTTTTTTAATGGTTGCAACATGGGATGGTCGGTTAAGTGCGGCGCAAAATTCCAGTCTGGGAAGGGCTTCTATTTGGAGCAGCGGGGAAAGCACTGAGCTAGTTGGCAGAAAATGTGCGTCCAGGTCTTGGCTCTGATACTTACTAGCTATAGGGACCCGAGAGAGTCTCTTTTCTAAACCGGAGGTCTATCATGTGTGCAAGGAGGCAATGCCCTTGTCATGCATAGCCGTGAGCATCAAAGATAATAAGTTAACAGGTATGGAAGAACAGACAAGATCAATATCAATACGAAAAGTTTTAGAGCGAGCTTCATGCTTTGCTGGAGAAAGTGAGGACCTGGGGAGGTCACGTGACTTGGAAAATGGTACATAATGAGTTGGTATCACTGACTATGTAACTTCTATCCCTTGGCTCTCGTGTCAAAGCCACAGCATGCTATCTTCAAGACGCTAATGACCCATCCATGACGTGACCCTGTTCATCATAAGGTAGAATTGTGCTTCAGGGGTTTAGAAGCAGACTTGATCTCAAGTATTACTGCTTACTACCTGAGTTAATGGGAGGCCAGGCATTTAATCTTTATAAACATCAATTTCCTCATCTGAAAAATGGGTGTCATAGTAATAGGAAGCTCAGAGAGTTACTGTGAGCTAAAACATAAAAAGCATGGCACTTAGAATACAGGAGACAGTAAATAGATATTAGTTGCTCTGATGGAGGAGGAAAAGAAGGAAGCAGGGCTTTGGAGGAGAAGAAAAAGGAACTATTTTTTTTTTTTCAACGTTTATTTATTTTTGGGACAGAGAGAGACAGAGCATGAACGGGGGAGGGGCAGAGAGAGAGGGAGACACAGAATCGGAAACAGGCTCCAGGCTCTGAGTCATCAGCCCAGAGCCCGATGCGGGGCTCGAACTCACGGACCGCGAGATCGTGACCTGGCTGAAGTCGGACGCTTAACCGACTGCGCCACCCAGGCGCCCCGAAAAAGGAACTATTGTATCATCACTTTATTTCTTTTTAATTTTTTTAAGGTTTATTTATTTTTGAGAGAGAGAGACAGAGAGACAGAGAGACAGAGAGCAAATGGACCAGAGACAGAGGGAGACACAGAGTCTGAAGCAGGGTCCAGGTTCTGAGCTGTCAGCACAGAGCCCATAGCCGGGCTGGAACCCATGAACTGTGAGATCATGACTTGAACCAAAGTCGGATTAACCAACTGAGCCTCCCAGGCCCAGGTGCCCCAAATCACTTGAAAGTTTAGGTTAAAATTTTTTTTTCTGGGGATCAACGGGAAGGTAAGGTTGCCACATTTCTCCAAGTTGAATGTGTTCATGTAAAGACAGCATTAAAAGATTAGAGCATCTTTATCCTTGAACATAAGTCATAGTATAGAAGTATATATAAGTATATAAGATGTCAGACTGGGGCATCTGGGTGGCTCAGTCGGTTGAGCGTCCGACTTCGGCCTAGGTCACGATCTTGAGATTTGTGAGCTGGAGCCCCGCATCAGGCTCTGTGCGGACAGCTCGGAGCCTGGAGCCTGCTTTGGATTGTGTCTCCCTCTCTCTCTCTGCCCCTCCCCTGCTCACACTCTGTCTGTTTCTCTCTCTCAAAAATAAATAAACATTAAAAATTAAAAAAAAAAAAAAGACGTCAGCTTGGGGCACCTTGGTGGCTCTGTTGGTTAAGCATCTGACTGACTCTTGATTTCAGCTTAGAACATGATCTCACAGTTGTTATCATCAAGCCCTGTGTCGGGCTCCAAGCTGACAATGTGGAGCCTGCTTGGGATTGTTTCTCTCTCTCTCTCTCTCTCTCTTTCTCTCTCTCTGTTCTTTCTCTTTCTGCTCTTCCCCTGCTTGCACTCTCTCCCTCGCTCCCTCTCTCTCAAAATAAATAAGCTTAAAAAAAATGTTAGATAATGGGCTGGCCCTCCTCAGAAACACTCAGCTTCCTACAGAGTTTGGCTAAAACTCCTGCACCTGCCTTTCATGAATGAACATGATTTGACTTTGACCTCTGTAAAATCACCCCTGTTTACAGCCCCTTCCCGAAGACACGTACCAGGTTATGCTGCCATAGCAATAGATTTCTCCCATTCTCTAATCATTCCCTGTACTTTGCTAGATCTGAACTCGGTCCAGCTTATCGCTCAAGCTGGAGTCCCTTCCCAATATTTGCTGCCTATGAAAATCTCATTTGTACAAGATTCCTTACCTTGCATTACTATTCACCATGATCCTTTCTCTTTTTTTTCTAACATTTTTTTTAATGTTTATTTATTTTTGAGAGAGACAGCGTGAGTGGGGGAGGGGTGGAGAGACAGGGAGACACAGAATCCGACGCAGGCTCCGGGCTCTGAGCTGTCAGCACAGAGCCCGACGCGGGGCTCGAACTCACAAACCACGAGATCATGACCTGAGCCCCGAAGTTGGACGCCCTACTGACTGAGCCACGCAGGCACCCCCTCAACGTGTCCCTTCCTTTAGAACGTCTTTGTCTGCGTGCCTGTCTTCCCCCCCTGTGCTGTAAGATCCTTGAAGATAGACCCTTGAAGACATGTCCTTGGAGATAGATATATGCTGCACGCCTTTATGACTTGAAACGCTTAGTGTCAGGTCTTCTGCACAAGAGGTGTTAAATATTGCTTAAATTGAATCAGAATTTGCTTTCGAGCCTTCCAACAAGGGTAAGTTTTAGGGAAGATACACATGTATGATTTGGTTTCTGCCAGTCTTCGGATGACGCCACGTGGGAGACACAGAGCTCCAAACTAGTTGCTCAGGAGGGAGTATTTTTATAGTAATGAAGCCAGCTATTACTTGTTGAGCACATCCCATGTGCCAGTCACTGTTCTAAGTTACAGGCATAACCTCTCTTAGACGATGATCCTCACAAAAATTCGGCAAGGTAGTTTTGACTCTTGCCCCATGTTACAGATTGGTCAACTGAGACCCGGCAAGCTCGAATGGCTTATCCCGGGTGCCACGGATAACGCATGATGGATTCTGGATTTGTCCCCAGAATTTATACTTTGGACCACTATTAATACTCCATGGGAGCCAGCGCAGCCCGTGTCCAGCTTCCAACGTCCTGGGGGGACTCACAACCAAGGACCACGCAGACTCCTGTGCCCGCTTTCCCGCTTCCTAGAATGCAGTCATCCCTGGCTCGCTTTCCAGACTCTGTCCCCATCCTCCCGCAGCCCAAGTGAGAATCAGCCAGGAAATGCACAGACCAGCCCTAGGGGAGCTCCGGCGGGAGGGCTAGAGAGAGAACAATAAGAAGGTTGACACTGTGGTGAAATTTCCCTGCTGTTTTGTCCTCGCAGTGGAACATTAAGACGGGTTTCAGAGACAGTAAAACAGTTCCCATTGCCCATTTTCTCCCTTTCTGTAATGTAGCCAGAGACTTAAATACGATTGAGTTAATCTTTGAAGAAAACAGAAAATACTGTAACAATAAAGGCCGTAACATGGTTACAAATGAGACCTACTGCTCCCTTCTGCATTCTAAATTCTGAGGATAATTCTGCAGAGCTTCATTACCAGAGTATAATTGTGTTATAGAACTCTTAAATCACCCTGCTACACTTAACTGGCAATAACATTAAGATAGCGCAGATATTCATTTTAATTAAAACATAGCCTCAAACTATTTCCCCGCTATAAGAGGCAAAACTTTCTCCTCCCCCCCACCCCCAAAACTTTCATTTGTTAGCACATCTATGGCCAGCAGTAGATAGGAGATTTAAACACAATTAGGGAATCCCACCTTATAAGCCAGGAGCAGTTACAGCATTGCTGAGGAAGACGAATACGGGGAAAGCTGGTTTGGGGTTTTCGTCTTTTTCTCCCATGTGAGGCACTGACAGCAGTCGTTTCAGAGAGGGTGGGGTTCCCAGATAATCAGTTTAAGACTTATGCAAAAGAGGAACTGAAATGTAGTAGTCCATTCACATACTGAGCTATCCTGGGTAGCTCAACAGTCTTTGAGAGTTTCCCATCGCCCATAGCGTAAACATTCATTCATTTAACAAGTACCTGCTGAGCATCTATTTGGTGCTGAACACCAGGGACAGACACACAAATAAAAAGCGGCTCTTCCCTTCCAATATATGGCAATCTCATGAAGGAAATTGACATGTAAATAAGAAATTGCATTACAAAAATGTTTTATAGAAGATGCAGCCCAGTATCTCCACCTTTCCTTGGGATAGGAAATGTGGGATGGGTTTTGGAGTGCATGGAGGACTTTTCCAGGCAGACAGGCGAAGGACAAGAGCAGAGGAACTGTATGTTCAAAGACGGAGTTGCAGTTGGGGCGGCTGGGTGCTCAGTCGGTCAGGTAAGCGTCCGACTTCGATCTCATGGTTTGTGGGTTCCAGCCCCACATCAGGCTCTGTGCTGACGGCTCAGAGCCTGGAGCCTGCTTCGGATTCTGTGTCTCCCTCTCTCTCTGCTTCTCAGCCACTCGTGCTCTGTCTCTCTTTCTCTCAAAAATAAATAAACATTAAAAAAAGAGACAGGGTCGCATGAAATAGAATGGGCTATTCATGGGGCGCCTGGGTGGCGCAGTCGGTTAAGCGTCCGACTTCAGCCAGGTCACGATCTCGCCGTCCGTGAGTTCGAGCCCCGCGTCGGGCTCTGGGCTGATGGCTCAGAGCCTGGAGCCTGTTTCCGATTCTGTGTCTCCCTCTCTCTCTGCCCCTCCCCCGTTCATGCTCTGTCTCTCTCTGTTCCAAAAATAAATAAAAACGTTGAAAAAAAAATTAAAAAAAAAAAAAAAAGAATGGGCTATTCAGAAGATTCTAAATGATTCAGAATGGCTAGACTGTAACGTGTAGTTATGGAAAATGATGCTGGCGAGGCCCAAGATGTGGAGAGTCTTAGAGGCATTGGGAAGGGGTTTGGACTTCAGCCTATAGGCGATGAACAATTATTGAAAGGTTTAATTGGCATGGTGGGGCAATAGGGGCTGATGAGCATTGATAGCAATGTGACTATTGAGGCTATACCAAGATTTTGTAGCTTGGCATTCAAGGCTTCGAATCACCTCCCCATCTATATAGAAACATTAATAAGATAACAACAGTGGCAATTAGATCAGCAGCACCGATGAACACTTCTGACATAACTCTAGGTCTCATGATTTATGTATTTTATTTAATCCTTCAAAAAGGATTAAGGATTGGCATTCACTTTGCCTGTGAGGAAACTCAGGCACAGATAGAGTGAACAGGTTGCCCACCAAGATCGCCCAGATAGAAGTGGGATTCAGACTCAGTTCCATTTGATTCAGAATCACAACCCCTCGGCAGAATTGTCTATCTCAACTATAAACATTCTGTTCCGCATTCTGCTTCCGCATCTCCTCGTGCAAACGAGAACTCTCTATAGGGGCTCCTGGGTGGCTCAGTCGGTTAAGCGTCCGACTTCAGCTCAGGTCACGATCTCACGGTCTGTGGGTTCGAGCCCCACGTCGGGCTCTGCGCCGACAGCGCGGAGCCTGGAGCCTGCTTCGGATTCTGTGTCTCCCTCACTCTCTGCTCCTCCCCGACTCAGACTCTGTCTCTCTCTCAAAAAATAAATAGACATGGAAAAAAAATAAAAAAAAAAAAAAGAGAGAACTCTGTGTATTGTTCTCTAAATAGGAATCAGACCGTTTGTCATCAATCTTGCCCATGACTCTTGAGCCTCCCAGATGTGTGTTCACAGTCCTCTATGCACGTCTGAATCCACCTAATGCTTCCAGGATTAGGCTCAAAACTTACCTGTTCCAGCGCATTAAGCATGAGCGTTTGCTGAAACTGGTCATTTCTATTGCATGTCAATATCCGTCCGAGGTGTTGGGGTCAAAGAGGATGCAGAGAGCAGATAAGAACATTCCTAGTGGAGTTGAATTTCTAGGCGAAACAGCTAAAGAGTGTCAGAGCCGGCACAAAACCCAGAAAGCCCAACTCTAAGCCACAGTGTCCAATGTGGAAACCACGGGCCACATGTGGCCCTGCAGCACTTGACATGTGGCTGGTCCAAACCATACGTGCTGTAAGTGTAAAGTTACCCCAAGTTTCCAAAACGGCGCTAAAAAAATGTAAAATGTCTTCTTGTTTATGGGAGAGTATTGGTTATGTGTTGAGAATATTTTGTATATAATTGGTTAAATAAAATAGATTGTTAAAATTAATTCCGTATTTATTTATATGTGGGCACTGGGAGATTTAAAATCGCACGCGATGTGGATTAGGTTTCTGTCAGACAGTACCGATCTGTACTCTGCGCTTCTGCTGTGTTGTATTACCTCCTTAAGAAATAAAAATGACAATTGAGGAGAAAGATGAGCATGATGTAACGGAACATGTCAATAAGTGAATGTGAGTGGATCTGTCATTAGATGGGGGGGGGGGGGGCAGAAAAGTCTGTCCGAAAATGGGATACTTGGGCAGAATCCTGGAAAGCAGCCACGCAAAAGCCTAGAGCGGGTGTGAAAGATTCAGATCATGCCACTAATTTGGCAGTTAATATCTATTTTCCAAGTATTTTTGTTTATAACTCTTCTTTTTTAACTCAGAAGTACACTGAGTATAGTAGACAGTATGTGACTTAAAAAAAATCACTGATTTTTAAAAAATGTTTATTTGTTTTTGAGAGAGAGAGACAGACAGACAGACAGAGCGTGAGCAGAGGAGGGGGAGAGAGACAGGGAGACACAGAATCCGAAGCAGGCTCCAGGCTCTGAGCTGTCAGCACAGAGCCCGAAGTGGGGGCTCGAACTCACAGACCACGAGATCGTGACCTGACCCGAAGTTGGATGCTTAACTGACTGAGCCACCCAGGTGCCCCTACTGATTTTTTTAATCTAAATTTCAAGAACCCTAATCTTGGGCATTTCCTTAGCCTCTGTGGACTTCATTTGCATCTATTAAATGGAAGGAAAATTTTCCCTAATTTATTTTAAGGCTTATGTGGGATATAGAGTGTGAAAAGCATGTACCACGATGCAAACATTTACATTTTACTCTAACTCCCTTCCTCTCCAGTTTCATTCTGAGCTCCCTTGGAACACGAAATGTCAATAGCCTGTATTTTAGCAGCCCTCAGGGAGCCTTTCACAGCGCCTTGCTTGGTGGATGCACAACAAAAGAGTTGAGTCAACTTCTTCATTAAGTAGCCGAGAGAAATGGAACAAGTGTATTTTACAAGACCTGAGACTACTGGGGTATTTTTGAGCCAATCTTTCTAAATCGGGCATGGTCCTCGGGAAGTTCTGCTACCAGACTCCTCCTACTGACTTGATTACAGTTCGGAAGTGCTTTTCCAGTCATTCCCCTTAGTTGCATTTGTAAAGTTTTTCATCGTTGACCTAGCGATTCCCAAACCTTCTGAGCTTCCCGATTGCACCGCAAAGTTAGAAGAGCGAGAATCATTACAAAATGAAGCAAGACACAAAGGCACCTGTCCCAAGGTGACCCACTAATGAATGGCAGAGCTGAGTCTTTATGTCTGGGCCCGGGACGTTTTTACCACAGAACATGGATCCCTCATAAGTAAGAGTTTCTCTCAAGATGTTACATTTTGAAAGCTTTTTCATAATTTCCCTATAACTTCAACTACTCCCATATTAGCTTCCCTACATCTGAGTATTTTCTTGTGGGCATCTGTTTGTACTACAGCACTAAACGACGTGTTGAATGATTGGGCACATTTGTCCCTGTGGGCAGCTCAAGTATATTATTATTATTATTATTATTATTATTATTATTGCTATTATTCCTTCTGGATGATTTTGCTAAATCCAAATTCTAAAGTGCTGTTAGAGTTTGAAACTCTTCAATTTACAAGCAAGGTCCTTACCACTTTCCCAGAGCTTGACTATAGATTCTCTGAGATGAGAACAGACAAGGTTACAATGCCTCCAGGCTTCCGACGAGAGATTTCAAATATTTCTAATTTCTTCAATTTAGCTTCATTTAAATTTTACTGAGAAGTAATTGCACTGAATTAATATAGTTACAATTATGCTGAAATCAATCCATTAACATCTTGAATATTCTTATTAATCTGGCGGCAATGTTATGGATAAAAACAGAAATACATCCTCTATTTGGAGTGTAGATTAATATAATAAGAATGCTAGAGTTAATTTCTCCAGGATATGAATTCCTTGAGACAAGAGAGTCTGACTTGTATTTCTGTTTTCTGGTTTTAAAGCGCTGCTTTTAGTACATGATGATAATATTTGCATGTAAAAGCACCTAGGACCACTTGTCCTAATTCCTATTTCATCAAAGGGGACCTGATTAAAAGTCCAAATCCCAGAGCTTTTTCTGCATTTTACTTGTTTGTCGTTCAACGCACCTTGGCTTTCTCTCCCAGAAACATACCTGGGACAAAGAATGTGTTATCCCTCTCTTTTTTTTCAACTTTGCATCTAGCGCGCTTCTTAGAATTTGGTTAATATGCTCAATAAACTACCAATGACTGTGTTGGCATTCACAACACGACAGTGGTGATGAGTATACTAAACCATCAGTAACAAGTGTTCGTACTTTTAATATATTAGACGGTTTGCAATGGTGTGTGTCACATAGGACTTCAAATTCGCTTGAAGTGTCTTTTGAGGTTTACCCGAAGCACACTCTGTCGATTCTTTGCACATCAAATATGTCATTTGTCTGCATCCATATCTGATCACTACTGCCCAGCACATTCATGCATTCAAAGGTTATTTATGAAGTATCAACTGTCTGTTCACTGGTACATATTAGCGATTGAAACAAACATAAATCCCAAAGTCATGGAGCTTACAAATTAGCGAGGGGGGATCACAATAAGGATGTAAACAAATGTTCCGTTTAAAATCGTAACTTGTAAGTCCTACGATGACAATGAGCAAGGTTTATGAAGGGGAATAACAGAAGAGTTCACCGTTGCCAGGTGGATTCCCCGTATTTATTCTGGGGTCCAATACTTTCTTTGTGGTCTCAGAGCAGGAGACCTCAGAGCAGATGTCAGGGCAAAAGGTAGCGTTGGGCAAGTCAGTGCGGGCCAGACTGTGTAGTCTGTAGGTGTGGAAGGTGCTGAGCTTTGCTTTAAGTGTGAAGGCAAGCCACCGGATCGTTTAAAGCAGAGGACTAACGTCCGATTTTTTATGTAATTAAAGCATGTCCCTGGCTATTCTATGAGGAAAGAGATTTGGTGAAATAAAGAGAAGAGGTGGCCGTTGTAGTGGTCCAGGAGAGACAGGATGGAGCCTTGGGATAATGTGGAGGAAAGACAGGCAGAAGTCTATGGATCTGAAATGCTTTTCGTAAACAGAAATGACAGAAAATTTGATAAGCATTTGGATGCTACAGAGAAAGCAAAGACGCAAGCGTAACATCTACGTTTTCGGTTTCGGCCACGGGGGTGATAGTGGTACCATTTAATGAGATGGATGGACGAAGAAAAAAGAAGATTCTTCAAGGTTGTGGATGTGTGGAAAAGATATGTCAGTTAGGCAGATATACAAGCCCGGAGTTCAAGGAGTGGTTTGTGTTGGAAATTTACATCTAGGAGTTATCAGCATATATGTGACATTTACAACGACGAAAATGGCTAGACTTTTCTAAGGAAAGTATATGGAGAAAGAAGGAAAATGGGTCCTGGGACACTCCAGTATTTACATATCAGGTATCGAAAGAGGTTTGAGAAGAAAGGGGTGAATAACTTCGATTACAGCTGCCAGGAGATGGAATAAAATGTGGACAGAAAGTGGTCATTGCATTTGGCAAAACTGAGGTGGTTATCATCGACCTTGACAAGAGCAGTTTCAGCGGATTGCTGGGGGAAAGCCAGTTTGGAGTGGATTGAGGAGTGCTGGGGAGTTGAGGAAGCAGGTGTGGCATGAGTGGATGGTTTTTTGGTGACCTTGGATATGAGATCAAGACAAGAAGTGAGGCGTAGGCGAGAGATGCGGAATCCAGGAGAAGGTGAACAGACAGAGGGGATGGTGGGGGGGACGCATTTGCATGAGGAGTAAATGAACTCCATGAAGAGAGGCTGGTAACACCGGATCCTGGTGGACGAAGGGGAGGAAGGAGGCAAGGAAGTGAGAAGAGATAGGATCAGAGAACTGAGGGGGGATTAGCTTCTAATGTGAAGGAACGAGAAACCCTCTTCACACGCAGCAGGAGGGACACAGCATACAAGATGGGTTGATAGATTTGGGGGATGTTTTCTACTTTACTTATGAAGTGTTGGTGAAGCTTAGCTAGCCTGGAGGTTGAGTCTCTCCTAAGGAATGGGAACAAATGCCTGGGAGAGAATGGTATGAAAGTTCGTGTGAAGTGATCAGTTCTCAAGAAACCGAGATCTGAATGCTGGATGAGCCAGCCAGCTGTATCTTGACGTTTCCAAGTAGGAGGATAGACAATGGCTATCAAGACAGAAGAGTGACTGATACAGGAGCTGGATGGCAGAGGGGTAGGAGCGTCGGTAGACAGTCTCCGCGAGGAAGCAGGAAACGGTTCGTGGCTTTCCAAGAATGTAAACTTTTGCAAAAGGCGGGCAGCAGCAGGGGATGGAAGGAATCCAGTTACTCCAACTACTAGGCTGGAGGTATGGGACACGTGAGAGGAAACACTGCCTTCTCGATAAGGCCGTGGAGGATACGACACCCTCTGGGGACAGACATACTTCAGGCGAGGCAAGAGGGTAAAAGGAATGTTCTAGAAAAAAAAAAATGGTGGCCATAAAAGAGATTGTGAGAGAAGGGGTACTTATATGGCCCAGGGGAGGAATTTGGGAGGGCGGTTTTGGGGGTGAGGGGTTGGCTCAGTATAAGTCACAGAACTCAAGAAGGGTGCCTGACATCTAATAAATATCGTGTGTATGTCAGCTCTTACAGTTCCTATTTAACGGGCATGAGATTTGGAGGTAATGGATTACCAAGTAGGCTTGGAATTCTGGCAGTCGCAGCCAGACCATGAATAATGTGACTACATAAAGCATCCGCTCTCAATCTATTAACTGCGTTTCCCTAGGTGAAAACAGATCAGAAGTTGAGATCATAATATGAAGGAATAACGATCTTCGCAAATAAAGCATGGCCAAAATTTGCCGTGCCACCAGTTCCTGAGAACGAGGCATTTAACACCGAAATACCAATGTCCTTACACGTGTGTGTTGACGTTGGCATTGTCTACCAATGTCTCGCTGTTTGAGGCTTCTTAGGAGCGTGGTTCTTACTTTCGACATTTCCCCGTCTTTCGAGTACTTACTTTTCCTCTAGGAGCCTTGGTTTCTTCGTGTATAACATAAACCTACTACCTATCTGTTTCACAAGATTATTGTGAGAGATAGGAAAAATGCCTGAGAAAACATCAAAAATGAAGGATAATTGATGAATTTTGTTATCAATCTCCCCCATATTCAGAGTATTGCCTGAAGAGGGAGGCCTATCTTTTTCGTGTTATTTGTAGATAAATTATCCATATCGGCGTCTCCAGCAGCAGTTGGCAGTAAGCTAAATGTCAGCTCTTTTCCATTTCCACGCTCGTGTGAGGTGGGACAGACACGACGGACGCCCCAGTCCCAAAGCCCTTGTCTGAGAATTGGTCCCTTCCCTAAGCCGCCGAGGAGAGCTTCTGATGCCAATTCTGTCCCATGTGACTCCAGCATTCAGAAACGGGGATGTCTCAGATGAGTTGGCAAACCTTTCTGGAACAAAGACGCAATATGCTGAGATAACCCACAGAAGCTACAAAGATAAAACTCGCTGGGCCTCGCGAAGGAGTGCGCCCACAGACCGAAAGCCACCAGAAATCAGGGCAGCTGCTGTCCCTGAGGTCACAGCCCAGGCTCGCTTCATTTTCCTCTGTCCCTGCAAACTGCCTTTTACCTCCGGGGCTTAGAAATAACCCAGGCAGGTGCTGCTACTCCAGCCCCAACTTAACAGGATCGTCCCTTGGTTACTATGGGCTCCCAGAGGAAAACAATTCCAAAGACGGAAATCTTGTGGATGACAGATACTATCCTAATAAGCTTCAAAAATCAACTAATTGGCAAATGTGAACACAAAGGCGTGATGACATGAAATCGGCATTTTGGGGGCGTCTGGATGGTTCAGTCGGTTGAGTGTCCGACTTCGGCTCAGGTCGTGATCTCACGGTCTGTGAGTTCGAGCCCCGTGTCGGGCTCTGTGCTGACAGCTCGGAGCCTGGAGCCTGCTTCGGATTCTGTGTCTCCCTCTCTCTGTGCCCCTCCCCCGCTCATGCTCTGTCTCTTTCTCTCTCTCTTTCAAAAATAAATAAACATTCAAAAAAAATTTTGAAATCGGCATTTTGGTTTTTAACGCTTTCTTCGGTTTCAGTGCTTACGGCGTAACCTTACAGAGCACGATAGCATAGTGGTTAAGAGTACTTTAAGGTTTTGTTATCCAACGGTCTAGGTTCAAATCCTAACACCAACCTCTTGGTCTCAATTTGGACATGGGGTCAGTTGATAATGCCTCAATTTGCACACTTACAGTCGTGGGTGAGTAATAGTACCTACGTCATAGAGGTATGATGAAAATTCTGCGTTAATACAGCTGAGAGCACCTAATTCAGTGGCTGGAACATTTCTTAATGCCACTTGTGAATCTTCAACAGCTCAGCCCATTCTCCCCAAGAGGGCTCCACCACTCATTTAAAATTCTCCCATCACAAGATGATGGTCTAGGAATACTTTAAGCAGCAGAAAGGTAGACAACAATATAGTGGTAGAAAACTCTCCAGAGAAACCTCAACCAGAGTTAGGCCATGAGCCCAGATAATTGGACAAGGAGTGGAGAGCTGTCCCGAGCGAGACCCGGCCTGTATTGTCCTTCTCAAGAACTGTGGCTGGAAGAAAGACCCGAGTGAGTCTTAGCGGGGTTGGAAGCAGTCGCTTCTGCCTGGGCCGATCATTGCAACACTCTGAGCCCCAACCGTAAAACAAAGAGATTGAACCATAGTGTTCTCAAGAATCACCTCCAGCCCCAGCACTCCGTAATCCCATGCTGAGCGCTCTCTGGTGCAGTGATATAGTATGGAAATTGCCAGGGCAGGTAAGTGAAACGTCGACATGAACCAAGCAGATAGCTGGCAATTACACAATGGGAAATGTCGAGAAAATAACCTTATGGGGTGGAAAGTATTGGATTGTCTGATTATGACTTACTCTCCAATATGAAGACATAACCATGCTTGGCCGCTCAAGGGTGAAAATGTGGTAATGTGTTAAAATGCTAATGAAATTGGAATCCTATAATAGATGTTTGGAACAGTTTAGGTTACCAAGACATGGGGAGTTAGAGAGCACAGCTCGTAAATCCTGATGATAAGGCCAAGCTCCCCAGAACATTCCAGGCCTTTTACAGTCTGATTCCAACTTGCCTTTTCAAGCTCATCTCTCCTCACACACCCTCACGCACCCTGCGTTCGGTCCGTAATGAGCCATTTGACATTCTCCATACCCAGCAGGCTCTTTTGTTTCATATGCACACAAATTCTGTTGCTCCCACCTCCATATTTCACGTGTGTCTATCCCACTGGGATCATCTGTGGCGGATCATGGTCGCTCACCTCACAGGATGACTCAGACGACTTCTTGAAGGGACAATCCAGCCCTCGTCTTGGTTTGCTCTAATCCGTTATCCTTACAGTGGCCAGTGTGTTCTTCTTAATCACATAACCAATCATATCTCTCTCGCTTAGAATTCTTCAATTGGTGTTCCATTGCCTTTAAGACAAAATCCAAATTCTTTGACACGGCTTGCAAGACCTTTAACGCTCTGGCATTCAGTTACTGACCCCAGCTCCAGGGCACCGTTTCCTTCCCCCTGTGGCACACACTAGCCTTGCTGACACAATCTCACTTTCCCAGACGCGATAGATTCTCTCTCACCCCCGGACCTCCACGTGCTGATGCCTCTCCTACAATCTCCCTCTCTCAACACCCCTCACCTGATTTGTTTCTACATAAGAAGGACTTCCCTCATCACCAAGGCTAGCTTAAGTCCTCCAGTTGGGTGCCCTCACGGCTCCTGGGTGTCTTCTGTTATAACACGTCCACAATGTTGCAACTATCTGTTGAACGGATTAATGCTATTCCCTTTCACTTAAATGCCCTCTGGTCCCCTTTGCCAGGCAATTTTTTACTTGCTGTCCAAGCCCAGCTCAAGGGTTACTGCCTTGGGAAGAGCCTTCCTGATTTCACCGGCCATTCCTTCCTCCTTCTTCCCTTCTCCCACAGAAATTCGTGCAGAGCCCTGTTTGTCACAGCAAACCTTATTACTGAAAATTAGAACATTGCTCTAGAGAACATTTCACAATGTACCACAGAAAGATATATACTATTTTGTGGTGATGCAGAGAATGATGGAAAAATTCAGATTCTAAAATACTTTGGTACAAAAATAAATGCCCAGACCTAGTTCTAAGTAGGGCAGAACGGGACTCGGTATTTCCCAGGCACATATGTACACGCCTGAGTGCACACACATACACACACACACACACATGCCTTTCTGAGATTCTAAGTGATCATGCTTAGGGAAGACCATTTAGACCTCTAAAATCCATGGGGGTATTTGAACGATCCTTTTTCCTTGCCAACTAGCAATAATTCCACACCTTCCATGTCTAAAGCTCTCAGTAAGATGTGGCCAAGAGCATAATGCTACTTCCCTTTCTTTCATAACGTAATGATCTTCCTGTTGCCATATTAATCAATAACTAATTTCATAGTTGGACAACTGTTTTTAATGACCTAGTACATTGGAGGCACTGTTACCCAAGTCGTCAGATCATTCCCTGAAGGACCTGTCACCAAAAGGGCAGATTCATTTACTTGTCATAAAGGAGCCAAAAGCCTCATTACACTAATTAAGGAAAGACGCATTTGGGTCTTTGTTGGTTGAGAGTTAAAAGGTCTCCTGTCTGGACCTGGAAAGGGAATCAAATGGAGCCATCCAAAGATATTTTGAGTGATACCAAAAGGGCCCCAGACATGTTATTTGTGAGGTCATGGGCTCTTGGGTAACTCCTTAAGTTGGGTTATATTTTTAAAAAGCGTGTTGACTCAGTCTTGGTGGAATAGAGCAAACCAGGGGATTTTTTAAAAATATTTATTTATTTTTGAGAGAGAGACAGAGAGAGACAGAGCGTGAGAGCCAGAGGGGCAGAGAGAGAAGGAGTCACAGAATCCGAAGCAGGCTCCCGGCTCTGAGCCATCAGCGCAGAGCCCGACGTGGGGCTCGAACTCACGGACCGCGAGATCATGACCTGAGCCGAAGTCAGACGCTTAACCGACTGACCCACCCAGGCCCTAGCAGAATTTTCTAGGCCTCTTCTTACTGTGAGTTTTTTTTGCCTCCAAGAACGTTGTGGTGGCCTTCTCATGGAGTATCCTGAGTCTTGATGAACTGAACTTAACACCCGCTTTGTCTCCAATTAGTTTGCAAAAAATGGATGGAATGAGTCGGATGGTGACTAACTTCTGTGGAATTCTTACTGATGCCAGTATCCTTGATGTATAAGCTTTAAGCAGCTAACGTTTAGCATGAAGCAAAAAACTGATTAATTATCTATTATATGCCAGGCGTCATCCTTTCACATATGCTAACATTCTCAAAATAACCCTGAGAAATGTTTTTTTACCCTTTATTTTATTAACGAGGACACGAAACCTTAAGAAGTTAAAGCGAGCTGGTATTTCAACACGAATCTTCTAAAATCACTTGCCTTGTTGCTACTCACAGCAACCTGCCATTTTCCTCAATATTCCGCCTCCCTATGTTGTAATAGCTACTCTCCACAGATAGATAGATAGATAGATATGGAGATACATAGAGGTATCGATTGATAAGCGTCTCATCCCCTCATTGTAACGAATCACCTTAGTCTCACTTTGGTTTCCAGACCCAGGAGGTGAGTAGGCTTCCAGATCTTCCAACACCCACTTCTTATCTTATCGTTCTTCTGGAAAACAAACAAACAAACAGACAAACACATTCAGAATTGCTCCTGCCCTCTTTAACGTGTGTTCGCTGCACAAATCAAAGTCATCGCGAGGAGTTTTGAAATACCTTTTCCGCTCTCCAAACTTCACGCGTTAGCTACTGCTGTCCCCTCCACCTATAACGCCTGCCCTTTTCACTGGCTGTCACTCACCAGGGTCCTTTTATTCTTCCGAGTTCATGCTGAGTTTTTGCATCCTCAAAGTCAAAACTGCTTCTACCTCTTTGAAGTCCTTTTTCAACCTCATTTCCCCACCTCCAAAACTCTGACGTGCCCCCTCTCTTCTGAATCACCCTCGTGCGTCATCTGGATTTATACTCTAGGGCTCTTGAGTTATGGGTGTGCCTGGCTACGTGGCTCACTAAATTGTACGCTCTTTAAGTACAAGTCCAACCTCTAACTTTCCTGCGTGTGCACCCTCAAATCTCTGGATTCTTTCCCTCTTGGTTCCATTACTAATGGCTTGACAAATGATTCTTGTCCGTTTGAAGCCCCAGGGAACTGTGGCTTGCCCACACCCCTTAGCCAACCCCCCAAAGCCACCAGGGTGGCCCCACACCACAGGGCTGGGTTTGCTTTGCAATGTCCCTTCGATAGCCCCACGTTGAGCTCGGTGTGGAAGGGGAAGCGTCGCCAATCTGAAAATGAGATATCTGGATTATTCGATGTTACCCAAGGGCTATGACGTTGAAACTATTACTTGTGGAAGAAACACTACCCCGTAACAGAACTAAGGCTTCTAGGTTCTGAGAGGAATACCAATGCTCTCTCAGAAAAAAAAAAAAAAAAAAAAAGAAAGAAAAAAAAGATTTTTTTTCTCTTGAGATGTCATTGTTTTCCAAAATCAGACCCGGCTTAGTAGCTGTTAGAGCACTCTCAACACACCCCACCCCCATTTCAGTCTGTTCATCAGCTGGCTGATGCCTGACAGCTCTTTGCTTCTACCTTTCTGTCTGCCTTCCTTTCTTCCTTCCTGTCCTGTCTTCCTTCTTTCCTTCCTTTCTTTATTCCTTCAAGATATACTATTCTGTATTCGAAACCGGGGTGAGATCTGGGTGCTATTAAGGTAGTGCTAACCTGGTATTATGTCCAGGGAACTCGGGAATCTTCAAAGACTGCCCTAAATCCCTCATCACAAAGCGCCGGGCAAAACATGAAGCAAAGCAACACTATTGTTAGCTCTGGCTTTAGCCCAAAACCCCTATGTAGAAACTCTAGTAAGCTGGGCCCCCTTATTTCTTTTCCTTAATCTCGTTAGTCCTAAATAGTTTTAGAGCAAAGCAGACCATCGGGTCTGCTCTGTTGATCTCATTACTTGCCGTGGCGGAACTCAATCCCCATATCTTACCACTAAGAGCTGGTGGGCCACGATTAGGGGTATGGCCTGGCGTATTCTTGGAAAGGAGAAATGAAACAGTGAACTACAACCATAATTACTCGTTTCTAAAAATCACAGCAAAAAAAAAAAAAAAAAAAAAAAAAAGGTCCACTTAAAACAAAACAAATAAAAATTTGAAACAGCTCAATGGGTGAATTTACACGTGACCGAGGAAGTACAAGCCTCCTCCTCCTGGAGGGTAGAGGAAAATGCTTTCATCCTGATTCATGAGGAAGAGCCCTTAAGTTCTTCCTAGAAATCAATATGCTTGTTCCATGCCAGGCGCCATGCTAAGCTCTGGAGACATGAAGGTAAGCAAAACTCAAGGTCTCTGTCCTGGAAGAAATCTCAATCTAATGGGTAAGGCAGACGGGTAAATAATTCCAAATCTATGTGCTGAGAAGTCCTAGAGACGGATATTGAGCTGGTGGGCATTGAGATGACCACACAGGTTGATAAAATACTGAAACGCTCTGAACCCTTTTGTAAATACCTGCTCCTCTGAGCCTCTGAGAGATCACTAGCCTCATCCTCGCTGCCCCTAAGGACCTTGGGCCCTCCATGCACCTCAGACTTTATGGACCAACAGGGGACCTCCGGGACCCCATTCCAGATCAATAGTTAGTGACCATTTGGATTGGCCAGTGCTGGAGATGATCCCAGAATGGAGAGATATGCAAAGAGCTGCTGTAGGGCAGAGAAGAGTAAATACCCTCTGGTTGGAAGGTGTGAGTCTTATAAAATATTATGGCTTCACAGAGGAGGGGACACTCGAGACACGTCTTGAAAACTGAGAAGAAGTTTACCAGATGGGCTTTCTGGGCAAAGCATGCACCATGAGTCAAGGCAAAAAAGAGAATCCCGTGTAATGGAAATGAAATGAACTTAATTGGTCATGTATATAAAATAATAATAAAAGGGGCGCCAGGGTGGCTCAGTCGGTTAAACGTCCGACTTCAGCTCAGGTCACGATCTCGCGGTCCGTGAGTTCGAGCCCCACGTCGGGCTCTGGGCTGATGGCTCGGAGCCTGGAGCCTGCTTCCGATTCTGTGTCTCCCTCTTTCTCTGCCCCTCCCCTGTTCATGCTCTGTCTCTCTGTCTCAAAAATAAATAAAGATTAAAAAAATTAAAAAATAATAATAATAATAAAAACTGCAAAAGGGAAGGATGGTACCAAGGGAGGATTCTGGGAATTAAGTCAAGGGTCTTGTGTGCCTTCCACTTGGGTGGAAGGTGGGTGGTAGGCAGTGTTAATGGCCTGGCCATTGCTTTTGTTGTTAGACAGATAATGGGTCGAAGCATAAGGAGTTCCCTCCCCTCCAGGGGCCCACACGAAGATGGTTGTTAGTTCTCTCAGATATGACTGCAAAAAATCAGAACCCTTTCTCCAAATCCTTCTCATTATCTGCTATGAATTTTCTATAGTGAAACTCCTTTCTCCCTACTCTACTCATTAGAGAAATAAAGTCTGTGTTTGTATTAAATTTTACAGCACTTATGATTTCTTCTATTAAATCAAAGCTCTGGTTCGAGGCAAATTTACGCAGGGCTCATAATACAAGATTTGGGGCACGGGTCTCTGTTCATCTTGACAATCTTCTGGACCCTGGACACTGCACATGACAGAGAGCTGAGGAAGTTCATTGTTCACCCAGATATCCCTCCTAGTGACTCAACGGAGGAGGTGCCCTGGGTCCACCAAATTTATTAATCACTATTCCCTCTCAATCTTCATCTTTCTGGAACAAAGTGTTATTCTCCCTCCAAAAGATGTAATTAATGCCCTCCTTCCCTTTGGCTGTTCTAAATTTTTTTTTTAATGTTTATTTATTTTTGAGACAGAGAGAGACAGAGCATGAATGGGGGAGGGGCAGAGAAAGAGGGAGACACAGAATCGGAAGCAGGCTCCAGGCTCCGAGCCATCAGCCCAGAGCCTGACGCGGGGCTCGAACTCACGAACCATGAGATCGTGACCTGAGCTGAAGTCGGACGCTCAATCGACTGAGCCACCCAGGCGCCCCCCCTTTGGCTATTCTAATCACCATTCTCTAAAATAAATCCATCTTACTATCGCTTCGAGAAGCAGCAGCCAGAGCCCCCAGAGACATACATGTCTCCTGAGCAAAGGGAAACAGTATGGTCTCTGTTTCATGACCAACACTTACCAGACTCATATCAAGCTGTATCGAGTACCTACTATGTATTAAGTACATACTGTGTGTTCAAACACAGGGAGGACACAGGCCCTGCTCTGATGTTCTCAGCTCTCTGCACATGAATACAACAAGGTAGACCGGAATTCTCCCTCTTTTCCAGGTACAAGTGGTCGTTTACCAAGGATATCGACTTAGACCAATGTCTCAAGGATGTAGTGCATTTCCCGAAGTATGTCTGATGGACTACTAGTTCTGTAGAACGTCGGTAGGTTGATACAGAAGCCAAAGCTTTCATTGATCAATTACATTTGAAAATCACCGGGTAAATAAAACTCTTGACTTCAGGACTTCTCGTCTGCCTTTATCAAGCACATGTACTTTGTGGCTATCCAAAAGGGGAAGGCGTCTTCCAAATCCAACCAGCCAGAAGACTTTTGCTGTATATCATCTCAAGAAGGATGAGGTGCTCCCAAGAAGGTGACTTGGGACGGTGCCGACCAGCCCTGTCGTGGATAAGAGGTGAGACCGTCATCTTAAGAGCATCCCTTGTATTGTTTCCTCTATTTTCATTTCCTTACATTTACTCGCCCTGGAGCCCATCTGCCTTCATGCACCAACGCCTCCTGTAACATGGGCCCTTCTGCAGTGGGTCCCCAAACCTTGGCATTTCACTACCTAAGAAGGCTTGGCGGCACCATGGCCACTATAATCGGCCACTAGATTGTTCGATGAGATCAACCCTGGCAACCATCGTTCCTCTAACAAACAAGGTTCCGTATGTATGTTTGGTACATTTGTGTGTGGGTGTATGTATGTGGGGTGGTGGATACTTTCTTTTACTTCTCAAGCTAGAAAAGTTCCTATTTATTCCTCCCATGTGTTTCCTCTTTCTAGAGTATGATACATTACACTCGCTAAATTATTGTGCTCTTAGAGAACCTAGGAAACATGTTTTTATAATAATAGAATCTATAATTCTTTGCCAAATTCTCAGCTTTGATAAAGTTTCACCTTACTGGAGTGAAGGTACTATAAGTTATATAAATCAACACTTGGCAAATGATATTCTCTGCTGACATTTCTGTTCCGGAGTTGGTATTTTATTGGGGTTGTAGACATTTGCTGAATTTATTAAAAGTGGTTGACTTGTCTGAAGGGGTCAGCTACTACTGATGAATCCTGTCTGCTACGGGTCTGCATCATGCTAGAAGCTGGGAGTACAATAGTAACCACGGCATTGCTTAGGTGTCTTTGCATGCGGAGGTGATATTTTTGCTTACACATGGCTGGAGAGTGGGCAGAAGCTTGAGGACTTACACAAATTTGGCTGAATAGAAAGACATTCCCATTGTTCTCTCTCCCTCCCTCCCCACCCCCTGCCCCCAAGGATAGCATATGGCACTGAAATTACCTATTTTTTTTGGAACCAGAGGTGCTGATGAAAACAAGGGTCTGCATGATAAATGTCTTCCTGATAACTCAGAGGACAGAGAAGAATAAAGTGTGGACCACAGGTTCTGAATCTCATAAATTGCGTTCTTAAACACGATCCTGGAGAAACGGCATTTGTGATGCAGGGAACTTCTATCAGCTTCCGTAAGGCTCAACAATGCTGTCGTCCCTCGACTTGTTAAGGGACTGAAGCGGTGAAGATGGGCGAAGGGAGAGAAGAAGATCTGTTTTAAGACGGAATGAGCTTCTTTGCAATGTAGGTCAGATGTCGTCTGCCGTGAACTCGCATCGGAATCACCTGGAGGCTTTGTTAAAACTGGGAAGAGCTCCCGATTCACTAGGTCCAGGATGGGACCTGAAATTTGCATTTTAAATTAGATCCCAGACACTGCTGAGGCTGCTGGTCCTCGGACCACCCTTCTCCACTGATGCAAAAGTGCTCCAACTTAAGATGTTCCAACTGAAGGGCAACTAGTCAGTGAAAATATTTAGGACACTGGTTTCGGAGCGGAAGGGTGGAGGGGTTGGCCAGATTGAATGAAACTGATATTTTTGAGAACTTACTAACAGAGCTTGGAGCCCACCAGCAGCTTGGGATCTTAACGATAGCATCAGTGTCTCGTTTAACCCCCACCACGCACCTGGCAGATTAGCAGGTGTCAAAATGAAAATACGCTCATTAACCAGGGAACCAAAAAAGAGTCAACATCATATGCTCTCTATCCATTTGCACGATCGTGTTGTGTGAAACACAGGTTTGTATTAAATGATTCTTGAGATTCCACTCTAGTCAGAGGAGTCTGAGTCTCCTCTCTTATAAGATTAAATAATAAGAGTCACTACTTAGAAATTTGCTAAGTAAGAATGAGAGTTAATATGGGGCGCCTGGGTGGCTCTGTCGGGTAAGCGACCGACTTCGGCTCAGGTCATGATCTCACGGTTTGTGGGTTTGAGCCCCGCGTCAGGCTCCGTGCTGACAGCTCGGAGCCTGGAGCCTGCTTCGGATTCTGTGTCTCCCTCTGTCTCTGCTCCACTCGCTCTCTGTCTCTCTCTCCCTCTCTCAAAAATAAATAAACATTAAACATTTCAAAAAAAAAAGAACCAGAGTCAATACATCTGAAGTCTCTATAGAGTCCTACTTAAGTGAATATCATGATTATTGTCGCCTAAGATTCCATGACTGTTTGCGTGTCTTCTTTCCCTTTGGACTCTAAGCTGCATGAAGGACGCGATCAATCTTCACTTCTCACTACTGTATCGCTAACACTTAACGCCGTGCTTTGCATGTGGTAGGTGCTCGATTAATTTTGCCGAATAAATGGACCCATCACATACACAAAATAGAGCAAATGTCCACATACGATTAAAGTAGAATAAAGGTCCCCCTCCCACATGGTGTCCTTTATGTTTGAAGGTGCCTGTTAAAAACCCAGCATAGAACTTGGAAGGGGGTTAACTTCATGAATACCTTTACATCAGTGACTCCAAAATCAGGTAGGTTTCGAGGTCCAGAGGCGACCTCTGTCCAGGGAGCCTGTTCTTTCTGAATAATGGAAGCAGACGGAGAAACCCCAGGGGGGGAGAAGAACTTCCTTGTGGGTTAGAGGGAAGGCGTGAGTCCTGGGTCAGGAAAGGGCAACTCGAGCGCTCAGGGCAGCTTACGTACAAGAAGAGGAGAAAAGAGGGTTCTGGAGCCAAACTCGGTCCCTGAAAGACCATCTCTGCTGGAGGGGAGCCAAGGTAAAATTACTTATGGTATTTTACTTTCTGAGTGCTTCCTTCCTAGGATCACAGAACTATGGACTTGAGGGACCTTAAAGTTCCTCCGATTAATCCTTAAATATCTCTTACCAAACCCCCATCAATTACTGTGATCTTCTTGCCTAGACCTTCCCCAAATGAATCCAAAGACCAGGAATCCATTCCGAGGGACAACCTATTCCGGTAGAACATTATTATTATGTTATTGATTATTAATGCGAGTAGAAGAGGCTACCATTCCTTGGGGGAATTCTACCTCAGCCACAGGTATGTAGCGTGTGATAAATACACTATCTCATTTAATCCCCTCAACCACGAGGTCAGTACGATTGTCTCCATCTACAGACTGGCAAACAGCTTCAGAGCCTGCTTGCTTGACCTAGGTGCTTTGGAGTCAGACTGCTTGGATTCAAGTCCCAGGTCCGCCTCAGACAAGCTGCTTGAATGCGGGTGAGTCACATAAAGGCTAAGCCTGTGTTTTCTGCAACACGGGGATAAAGGTCATCTTGTCATGAAGCTTCCATGAGATCATGTAGGTGAAGAGATTACCAGAGCGTGTGGCACGTAGTGAGCCCCCGACCCTGGAGGTCTGGGAATGTCAATGGCATAACACTGGTCACCCAGTCACTGTAGGAGACAACCGGGCTTCAAACCCAGGGCCCGTGCCCTGAATGTCTCCAGGGTCCTGCCCCCACACCCAGTGCTCACCCCTCTGTGCTATTCTTCTAGCACACTCCTCAACGGAGGACTGAGTCTGACACTCTTCTTCTTGTGTAACCTGGGGAGGGTGGATAAAGAAAGCAACATTCGGGGAAGGAGGTGATATAATGCCACAGTCCCACAGCCCCCAGTTGGAATGATGCTTTCAGACCCATGCCAGTCTTTGCAGGGACCCAAAGGACTTCCACCAGAGAAATCCCCTTTGCCCCGTGAAGTCCATCACTGGTCAATTTTCTACCATCACGGTCCACACCACCATCCCGCATGAGATCCCCCTCCTGCCTTTAGATTTTGTCCTTAAAGGCCACAGAAAGCCGTGTGTGCTTAGACCACAAAGCTCGCTTAGACAGGAAGCTCACCCCAGCCTTTTCCAGAAAAACACCAAAAACGGCACCTCAGGCTGTCGGCCCATTCCCCAACTTTGGAGAAGAAAACATTCTGCCTTAGTTGAAGAATCCGCAGGTGGCTGGAATGACCTGGCAGAAAGGAATAGCTAGGGCAGGTAGCAAAATGGCTTTGTGAAGGACAGGCCAGTCTTCTGGGGACAGGACAGGGGAGAAAAAAATATAGGCTGCCTAGAAGACACTCATGGATTGTAGACTTAATTACCAGACTCTTCTTGGAGAAGGAAACACATATTGTCTGATACGGGCTCCCAAGCTGATAAATATTTAATGGACAAATAATGAATCTCGGCATAAATATTTAATGCAGCAACATCAAGGTATACAAGGGTGGGGAGTGTGCTGAGGGAAGAGGCTCTAGACAGTAAGACAACGGAGTTGGAACCGGAACAGAAATAAGTCCGGGGGGTCTCAGTGTCTCAGAGGGGAAGCGGGGTCTCCTTGAAAGCCAGGCTTGGCTGCCTAAATAAGAGAACAGATGATCTGCTTTGCAGAATGTAAACCGCTGCGGAAATAATGGCAAGTAGTATTTTTATTAGCGCTTTCAATATTGATTTGGAAGGTAGCATTCAACTATTTACCTGGAATGTGGTAACCACCGAGGGAGTTAGTACAAGCCACAGAAAACTCTAGGTGGGAGGAGAGAAGCATTCCCTTGGGAGGAGATCACTGTTTTTATAGGTATGTGGATTTGCAGACGCGAAGCCTACTCAGAAGAAGAGGCGGATGGTACAGCTTTGGGGAAAGCTCTAAGAACAGGTTCTGTTTATCTTGAACCCATCCCGTGGCCAAGATCACGTGAGTCCTGGGCCCGCAGAGTGAATCAAGATAGACGTGGTGGCCTTGTGGCTTTGGAGCTCACCATCGGCCAGGGGAGGGTGTAACTCAGAAATTGCCACGTAGGGTAATCAGCACCAGGACAAGGAAACAGCCATGGGGCGACAGGGTAAATCAGGGCTGAATCACAGCAGACTTCCTGGAGGGAGCAGCTTCCTAATGGCTGATGGCTGATATTATAATCGCTGGCTTACTTGTCTGACTCTTCCCATTCGGTGGAAAACCCCAGGAGGAGAGAGACCCAGAGGCGTAAAAGGGGAACCTAGAATGTGACCGTTAAAAGGGTCTTTATTTTTATTTATTTTTTTTTAACGTTTATTTTTGAGACAGAGAGAGATAGAGCATGAACGGGGGAGGGTCAGAGAGACCGAGGGAGACACAGAATCCGAAACAGGCTCCAGGCCCTGAGCTGTCAGCACAGAGCCCGAGGCGGGGCTCGAACTCACGTAGCCGCGAGATCATGACCTGAGCCAAAGTCGGACGCCCAACCGACTGAGCAACCCAGGCGCCCAAAAGGGTCTTGAATGCCAACATAAAGAACTTCAGTTTGCATTAATAAGGAAATAGATAAATTTGCAAGAGATAAATGATAGTTGAAGCCAGTAGACCCTCCCGGACGGGAAACAGGTGCACACGTGTGTGCCCGTACATTCGCAGCCCTTGGAAAAGTGTGTCCTTGTAGTTGTGTGAAGTGTAGAGCAGATAGAAACCGGAGCAGAGGATGCCTCTTCCTGAAGTTCCTTGAAGAACTTTAAAACAGGAACCAAAAATAGACTTAAGCCCCCCTTGCTCCCTGTTTCTTTCCACCATCTGTCAGCCCCACTCCCCTGGGGAGAAGCTAAGGCTGACAGCAGCAGAGCGAGAGAACAGGGGTGTGGGTGGGGAAGTTTTCTTTTTCTTTTTTTTTTTTTCTGCCAGGCTGAGTTATTAATTAGCTTCCCGGAAGGTAGAGGAACAACCAGCTTTTGCCTTCTCACTTGACAAATATTGCACCAGGGAGGTCTAGTGGGCCATCCAAGGTCACCCGACACCTTCTTAATAGAGGCAGAGCCAGAGTCCTGGGGCCATCTGAGAGGCTCTGCCCCACTTCTGCAAGCAGACCACCCTAAATTACCTAAGCCCCCTCTCTTGAGGGCATGGGATGGTGTCCTTGGGAGACGTGAGCTGGGGTGATCTTCGCGGTGGGTTTTCCCAGCTCCTCGGTAAGCCACGTGTTTCCCAACCTCCTTCGCAGGAACGAGCCCAGTCCTCACGTGAACTTGGCAACAGATGCTGTTTACTTCAAGCAGCACGGTCTTCTCACCCCCTGATGCACAGCAGGGCAACCGAGCCTTTCAGCTTTCGGGCCACAGGACCCCAGGGAGGCGGTGGACAGATGGATGCCTGCCTCGTTCTCCCGAGGCCCGAGGGACGGACCCAGTGAGAGGGGTGGGGATCCACAGGGGGCAGCTGCAACTTGCTCCTCTCTGGACCAGAACCCTGATCCTCTCTTATTCCCCCAGAGGAACAACAGCATCGCCATCAGGAGCTGCATCCGGGCTCCTACCCCTTCCTTCACCCGACGACAACGGAGCAGAGTCGCAAGTTGGCCCCTCCGTGTTGTTTGGCTTCTCCCCAACCAACCCACTCTTTCTACACGAGTACCTAACGAGAGCCTGCTGATGACTGAGGCGTGAGCTCTGCACGGAATGCTGAGACAGCCAGGGTCCCCCTCCCTGGTGGGACACAGTTGAGGAGGGGGGAGGGGAGATAACGTGTCGTCCTTGGCGTCCTAAAGATGTGTAATGGGGCCAGGACTCAGACCTGGCGTCTGTAACCACCCCACACGCCTCAGAGAGAGCACAGAGGTGATAATTTAGGCTACCACCCAGAGGAAGCCCCTACCACCCACCCAAAGGATCCACCCGGCCCCCCGTCCTCCTCTGCCTGCACGGGTACGCCACGGAAAAGTTCGGGATTTTCCCTCCTGCTTGCCCACCGCGACTCAACCGCAGGTGCTAGATCCATTTCAGGGTGGGAAAAGGACCCAGGAAGTCTGCCCTGATGCAGAAGCCCGAGAAATGTCTGGGGACTCCCAGCACTTGGGAACTTGAAGTGACTTTAATCCGGTGGAGGGTCCACACTTGTTTCTTCTTTCAACAGCTTCCAAAGGAGATCGCAAATAAACACCCAGCGTGTCGATTTGACCAAAGCTGAGCTGCCCGGACTTTATTTGGGGGTCCTGTGGACCAGCAGCCCTCTTCAAAGATCTTCAGGACCTGAGGGTCACAGTTTAAAAACTGCTGGTCTGGGGCTCCTGGGTGGCTCAGTTGGTTAAGTGTCCAACCCCGGCTCGCGTCATGATCTCACGGTTCGTGAGTCAAGCCCCGCGTCGGGCCCCCAGCTGTCGGCACAGAGCCTGCTTCAGATCCTCTGTCCCCCACCCTCTCTGCCCCTCCCCCCTTCTCAAAAATAAATAAACATTAAAAAAAAGTGCTGGTTTGACCTCATCCCTTATTTTGCAGAAGCAGCTCTTCCTTGTGCCTGGACTCGCCTCCTGCACATCGGTTATAGATCCACCGGAGAAATGGGGGTGAATATACGTATACCCCTTCTACAACATTCTTGCGGAGGGCCTGACAAGGTCCTGAGTATCAAGACACTTGCAAACTGCAATGCATATCTGGGAAGGAGCACGGTGGTGTGCAAACCCCAGGCCCCCCGTTTTGTAGCTATGGGAATGAATCTCTCTGGCTCAGTTTCTTCATCTGTAAAATGGGAACAATAATGACACCTGTCTCACAGTCTTGCTGTGGGGCGGAAGCGAAATAATGGCTGTGATACATTTCACCTAACTGCTTGAAATGTACGAAGGGCTCCCCAAACGCTTATTTTCAGCGTCATCTTCTCCATCATCAGCACCGCTATCGTTATCTTCGCGTAAATTGTTCTTTTCTTTTTGATAAAACTGCCCTAGCTCCCCTTGTCTCTCCCCTAGGACATGAGCCTGGAGTGGCGTGGCCTCAGAAAGTGGTAGATGCTGTCTGGGACTACAGTGGGACATCCAATCTGTGAAGGAGGTTGACACAAAATAAACCTAGTTGAGGGACGAAGACAGAGACTCTCGGATGTGCTTTGGGCACCTGTAACCGGCCGCAAGAGGCAGTGTCCAGCTTCTGGACTTTTCAGGTAGTGAGCGCCCTGATACTTTTCTTTGCTTTAATGCCTCCTCTACCCTCAGAATGCCCCCGCCCCCGACCTCCAATACTCACACATGCCTTGGTAAGAGGTCCAAAAAAGAGAACTATCTTGCCTGCGGCCCCCCGGCAGATAAGAGGAGAGCTCCAATCCCCTGCCTCCCCCGCCCGTGTTCTTCCTCTACGCCTCACAGGCTGTGTTCTCCAAGCAGCCCTTACCTTCCTCGGTCCCAGAGAAGCCAGGGATCACTTGCACGGCCATTTGTTCTTCCTCCAAACCCAAAGCACGCAAACTACTCCCTGGAAATGTGCCTTGGCGAGGGGAACAGTCCAATTACTGATCTAATGAGCCAGTTTTCGTCTCATCTCCCCCATAAAGGCACGTGTGGCCCCAGCGCTCCCGGAGCCCCGCTCCAACGACGGCAGAGGGATGGGGACGGAGCCCTGGTCGGCAGTTCAAACCCCCTTACTGCGCAGGCTGGGAAACGGAAGTGACTGATACCGTGTAATTAGGCCTTAATTATTTATCATTTTTGGTTAATTACTGCCACTTGCAAGTTCACAGGTTGTAAAACTCTTGGGCTGTGTTTGTCAGATGTGAGGCGATCGTTAGCGAGGAGGTGCCATTTTCCAGTGTTAATGGAATATCCGTAAAAATCCATGACCTCCAGCAACGCAGGACTTGAGGCCCCTTGGGGGACAGTTACATGGATTTATAGCTGGTTTTTATATTTTTGGAATCAGGATTCCCACATTTGGGAAAAGAAGACTTGAATGCAAGATCGCGATGCCTCTAAAGGCTGTCCCGACATTCTTCGGGAGCACAGGGGATGAACAAAGTGGGGTGGGGGTGGGTGGGGGCACGGGGAGCGGAAGAAGAAGAAGAAGAAGAAAGATTAGTGTCCTGAAGGACAATTCCTATCTCTCCTCAGGGTCACAGCGTCTAAATGTCTGCCATTAGAAAGCCATTCTTCGGAGTATAATGTTATCCAAACTACGCAGATGTCCCTCAGAAAGTAAATATCCCTGGGAGAAGTTCTTTATAATTAAATGGAAAATGTGGCTTTGCAGTAGCCCTGCTGGAAAAAAAGAACTGGAAGTGATTCGTTCAACATGAGTCCACGGACGGACTAAATGAGCATCAGGCCATAGTAACAGAAGTCTAAGGACTGGAACAAAGGAGGTGAAGCCACCGGCATACCTCGACTGGAGATACAGACGCAGCTCTGGAGACCCCGCTTTGAAAGGAGCATTGAAAGGCCAGAGTGAGCTCTTGACAAGTAAATTGGATAATGAGAGGGAAGAACCTATTTCACGGGAAGATCTCTTGAAAGAATTGAGAATGTTTAGCCCGGAAAGGCGTAGGCTGGCTAGAGAGCTCGACAGTTGTCTTCAGATACCTTAAAAGCTTCCATGTCGATTGGAAACAAATTTATTTTATGGGTCCCCAGAAGGCAGGTCTAATGGATAAAAACTACGAAGAGGCAAGCTTCAGCTCTAAAGTGTTTTAAAAAGGGGGGAGTTGCTCACCAATGGAAATGGTTGACTCGGAAGGTAGTGGGTTCACCTTCTCAGAGGTAGGTGAGGCAAGACCTCGATGATCGCCTTGAAAATGCCGTGGAGAGGAATCCTTTCACCAGATGGATGGCTGAATGAAAGAATTTTAAACGTCTGAAGTTCTATGAATTTGAAGTCATTAATACTTTAATATCAATGATCTGGTTCTATGTTTTTCCCCCGGCACTAGGAGCCGGGGGCAGTAAGAGAGCCCTGGGAACGTGGAGAAGGGGGGAAACATAGTAAGATGAAAATATGTACAGATTATAGTGGTGTAGATCGCTAAATCCAGTGCAATTTTGGACAGGTTGTTTTTAGTGGGCGGAAAGGAAGTTAGTATATTCTGTCGACGGGCAAGAGTCCGGAGTGAGATGGTAATCATTGGTGAGGGGAGAGAGAAGCTTCAGCTTCCAGGTTTTTTTACTCACTCACTCCGGACCTTGGGTTCTCATCCTCAGCCTTAGTTTCCCCATCTGTCCATGGAGGGCTATGCTTGGTAGTCTTTCAAGACCTTTCTCTATCTACCGGGAAAGGGTTCTGGTTCTAACGCGGAAGTAGAGTTCTGTGCCCCCAGGGCCCCCCCCCAGAGCTACCTGGGACCCTGGGTCTTGGCTCGGAAAGCATAGAAAACGAGGCCTGTCTCTAAGCTGCCTCTCCAAGACGCCATAAGGAATAATGAGGCCATTTGTCGCTCCTCCGAGCTCAGTGTTGAATGTTCAATCACCATCGAGAGGTACTTGTATGCAGACATTTCAGGTTATAATATAATATTATAGGCAGAGAAAAGCATAAAAAGATTTGTAATTAAGATAAAGAATCAATCAACCTACTCTTTCTTTCTTAGAAGCTCAGCCCAAACAAGTGGCAAGTGTCTGCGTTCAAGGTCATAGAGCGTATATTCACGGATTTATATGTTTAACATGAAATAAAGCGCTTGGTCGGAAGAAAAAGCCATCGCTATCAGTCATGGATTTGGCCAAGGTAGAGGGAGCCAACATTGTGAGGCACAGAGGATAGAGATGGGTGTGGTCTTTCTCTCTTTAAAGGCCTTCCAGCCTAGTAGGAAAGTTCGGAATTTTGCAAAAAGAGCTCCTATATACCGGCAAAGGCGGGCTGCTTAGTTCTAGAACTGCCCTGTCTAATAGAGTATCTGGCACACAGTCGGCATTCACTCATCATTGCGTGAATAAATCCTTGAACAAAAGTTTTCTGGGCCCATGAAGACCAGTGCAGAGGAGGTCAGAGGAAGAAAAACTCCCTGCACCCTATCCACCATTGCTGCCCTTAGACCGGAAGCACCGTCAGAATCACGGCACTGACCTTGGCGGAAGCACACGCTGACTCCCCACGATCCGCTCAGCAACGTTCAAGCCTCCAGGTCAGCCCCCCAGCCCCCCCTGTGACCTGGCCACGACGCTTGAACTCAGAGAACTCAGTGAACTGAGTGAACTCAGCACTGCTCTGTTCCACTGCAGGCCCTGCCTTCCACGGTGGATGATTCTCTGTTGCTTCCGTGACTCAGCTCACGCTCTCCTCATGCACAAAAATCCCCCTCTTAGAAGCTTCAGGTCTAAATTTCATCCACAGCTCAGGGTTGCAGTTTAGTGCCACCTCTTCCTGGAACTTGGCCCTGAACCGCTATGGAAGTCGTCTGTGGACTCCGGGCCTATGCCCGCCTCACAGCTCGTGCTTCTCTTTCCGTGCAGGTGGCTGGGCACGAGCTTAGTCTCTCTCAAAGCAAAAATGCCCCAAGATGCTTTCCTGGAACTCGGCCAAGAACTAGGGTCAGAACGGGTATCACAGTGTGAATGTGGACGATCTCCCACATTTCCGGCAGATTCTCTGAGATCTCTCGGGGGCTCTGCCTGAGCCACTCCATTCTCCGTGGAGCGGGGCTAACTGACACAAAGGGACAGACGCCTAGAAGTGGGGCCGGATGGAGTCCCACTGTGGGAGTGAGATGACGACAGCGTGATAGGCGACCTCTGGGGCCGAGACTTCTCACGGCAAGATCCAAAAGGATCCCAGGGATCTACTTTCGGAAGCCCTTGGAACTGCTCTGTTTTCTCCCTGGGTTATTTGGTTTGCTTTTGCTAATTCTTATCGCTACCATTGCATTGGTTTGCTAGGGCAAAGCGTAGCAAAGTACCACAAACTGGGTGGCTGAAACGACAGAAGTGTGTCGTGTCACAGTTCAAGAGGCTAGAAGCCTAAGATCAAGGTGTCCATACGGCTGGCTCTGTCTGAGGGCTGTAAAGGGAGAATCTGTTCTAGGCTTCTCTCCCTGGCTTGTAAATGGCCACCTTCTCCCCGTGTCTCTTAGTATTGTGTTCTCTCTATGAGTGTCTGTCACTGTGTCCAAATGTCCCCTTTTGATAAGGACACCAGTCATAATTGGATTAGGGACCCACTGGACCCCGGTATGACCTCATCTTAACTAGTAACATCTGCAGTGATCCTATTTCCAAGTAAGGCCACATTCTGATGTACTGACATACTGTGTTAAGGATTCAACGTGTGCATTTTTTTAAAAAAAAAGTTTTAACGTTTATTTATTTTTGAGACAGAGAGAGACAGAGCATGAACAGGGGAGGGGCGGAGAGAGAGGGAGACACAGAATCCGAAGCAGGCTCCAGGCTCTGAGCTGTCAGCACAGAGCCTGATGCGGGGCTCGAACCCACAAACTGTGAGATCATGACCTGAGCTGAAGTCGGACGCTCAACGGACTGAGCCACCCAGCCACCCCGCATATTTTTTTTTTTTTTTGAGCAAGGGTTACAATTCAACCCATAACAGTCTTTCTAGCTTTCGGAGACTAGTTGTTTTGGTATTATTCCAATACTCCCACTTTTGTTTTCTTAAAATATTCAGGATTGGATTGTTTCTAACCAAAGAACCTTGATAGATAAAGTGAGTGAGTGAATGAACAGGTGAGGAAAGAAAGAGAGAAAGAAAGAAAGAAAGAAAGAAAGAAAGAAAGAAAGAGGAAGGAAGGAAGGAAGGAAGGAAGAGAGGAAGGAAAGAAGGAAGGAAGGAAGGAAGGAAGGAAGGAAGGAAGGAAGGAAGGAAGATGATAGATAGATAATAGAATAGATGGGTAGGTGGGTGGGTGAATGAGTTAGTGAGGGAATATGGTCACCGCCTGGCTTCTTTCCCCATGCATCCTCAATTTTCTTCATATCCCTCTTTAAGTAGGAGTTACCAGCACCATGGGTCAGGACTGGGCAAGCGAAACGTACACTAGGGCCCCCATCCTCATCACCCTCCTGTTTTGTAAATTGCCAACCTGGGGATATTTCATTAGAACCAGTAACAAGGAAGATGAGACACTGTTTCCTTTGCTAAGCCTGTACTGCTTCGAGGAACGAGACAGAAAGGACATCAATTACTTAAGAGAAAAGTCGCATTTTCTTGAGCCAGGGAGCATGAAGGGGGGTGCGGTCAGGGGGGATGGATGTGAACGTGAGCTTTTCATGATATCTACTGGGAAAAAGAAGGCTGCCCATCATCTGATTTTAACAAACGCCACCGAGCAGTGACAGTTTCCCCAGAGGCCCATGTCTGTTCTCACTTCCTAGCATATTAATTGGCAACTGGAGTCGTTGTTGGAGGAAATTAGACTTCCCACCTCCATCACTTTGCCCATGAAATACGGAGCCCCAGATAACTTAGGGGGGCAAAAGAGACAACCTCGACCCCTCCCCATCCCTTTTGGAGGGACCCTCAGGCATCCCACCCAAGAGCGATCTGCGCCCTGCCCCCCATGGTACCTAGGGGGACCCCATCGTGGGGACCCGCTGAAAACCTGTTCCACACCCCTGCTCACAGGCACTCGCTCCACAAGCCATTGTCACTCTGCTGCAGGAACCATTGTCACCTCCATAGAGGCAGAACTAGGACCAATTTGCTTGACAGTATGTCTTCTCACAAATACCTTTGTGACCAAGATAGGTACTTGTTTTCTTTCTCTCTTTCATCGCTTCTTCCTTCTGCTACAACCTGTTCTCCTGTTCCCTTTACTCAGATCCTGATGACATCTGTCAACTGCACACTCTGTATAAGGAATTTGGTTAGGGACTTTAGCATGGTTTGCCCATCAACGCGTGCTCGTGAATCTCCTTTCTATTAAACAGATGGGGACCTGGGCAGAAACAGACCTTCCTGACTACTCGATCGAAGATATCCCTACAGGTGCTTTCTTTCATGGCACACTCCTCATTCCCGACCTACCACTGTCCGATGTTACCTGGGTTATTTGTTTGCATATCAGTTGTCAGTATGATTAGAAGAAGGAAAATTCCGCACCGCCTGACTCCCTCCCCGCTGAATGTTCAGCACCCAGAGCCTGGTACAGAGCAGGGGTACGTATATAGAAAGAGACGGCAGTGGGCTTCTGATGATTAGAAACACTCTGCCTAATGAGGTGGAATTTGTTTGATCTGCGCTTTGAGGGGCTGGCAGGGTTAAAATAAGCATTCGGAGCAGAAGACACAGCATGAGCAAAGGTGTGGAGGTGAGAACTTTCAGAGAGCATACACGAGGGCTCCAGAATATGTACATGGATGTTCTTCTAAAATACTGAGTTACAGCTTGGTGACAACAACCTTTAATGGCTTAGGATAGGTCGAAGTGTGAAACTGGCTCATTTGAACTATATCTGGTAGTTTGGAAGGGAGCGTGCTTTAGAACACAATTCAAAACAGCTGGATTCCAATCCTAACTTGGCCAGACATAGCCTGTAGCAAGATAGGGAAATATAGGGCTGGAACGACCACAATACTGTTCACACAGACTAAGCCAACCGCCTCTGACGGCGGCTTGTGAGGCCATTCTCGCCCCTGTTCCAAGAAATTCCCCATTAACCAACAGCAGCCAGAGCAAAGTTTTTTGGGTTTGGGGTTTTTTTTTTGGGGGGGGGGTTCTTTTCATTTGTGTTTTTTTGTTTTGTTTTGTATGCTTTGCTTTGCTTTTTTTTTTTTTTTTTTAAGCTGAATCTGATTGTTTTCAAATCCCTCCGAGGGCACTCCATGGCCCTTGAGCAAAATCCAACGTCCCTTCCTGGCCCGCAAGACCCTGCACAGTTTGGCCTCTGCCACACTGACCTTGCTATTCTTAGAACACGTCAAGCACACACGCACCTCAGGACCTTTGAACTTACTGTTTGCACAGACTGGAAAGCTTCCCACCAGGTATATTCGTGCCTTATTCTTTGTCTTCAATCAGTTCTCCGTTTAAAAGTTACCCCTTCAGAGAGGCAATCTCTTTTCATTCTATATAGGATAGCACCATCTAGCATAAAGTTCCATCATGCCTTGTAGTTTCCATTTCTTGTAAGTCTGATACTATACGGTCATGTGTTTACCTGTTTACAGTCTAACTCCCTCGTTGAAAGAGCTGCTCCATGGGGACAGTTCTGTTTGGTTTGCTTCTGTCAGCACCAAGTCGATACTCAACAAAGGTGTCGAATTAATGAATAAAACCAAATTCCTTTACAACGTACCATTAGAATAAATGTATGCCCTCATTTTTTGCAACATTTCACGGCTAATGGATGACCAAGCCAGGGCAAGAAAATAGGTTCCCTGCTTCCCAATTCAGTCTTCATCTGTTAAATGGGTGTAATATCTCTACCTGGCCTTCCCGGAGAAGCTGGATTAACACGGATAATGAGAAAGTTCCTTATAAAGTACATGAACGCAAGAGGTTGGGTGAGAATTTACAGGCGATGATGGGAGAGTTGTAGTAATTAGCTAGAGGGGGAGCGCATTCAGCTTCTCAGGGCAAGTGAGTGACCCTTGCATTGACCCTTGCCTGTCACCATCCAATGCGTCCCACGCGGCCAGGATTGTGCTGTAACTATCAAAGAGCCTCCAACTAGGGCACTGATTGTGGGAACCAGAATAAATCCAATTTGAATGAGACATATAGCACATTTTGGGAAACATCTCAAGAATAGTTTTCAAGTGGGATGGTGACCAGCTGTTCTCCTTCTCTGCTCAGGAAGGGGGAACCACCGTGGGATTTAGGGACAAGCTGTAGGAGAGATGATGATGATCCTGGGGACTTATGGATTACAGGAGGCAGAGAAGGAAGAGAGGGATGTGGCCAGGGCAGAAGCCCCTTCCCACCCCCCAGAGCCCCTCAGTTACCTTTTACAAAACAAATTTGGCCATGGTCTCCCAGTGCTTACAACCCTTCAGGGACTCCTCACTACCCTTGGTATAAATTCCAAACTAATTAGCTTGACATTAAAGCCCCTCCATGAGCGGACTTTTCAGCCTCATGTTGTGCAACGTCTTGATTCGCCCCCTACAGCCCGATATCGCAGATCTCCTTGGATCTTACACGCACACCCCTCACTGTTTTCTTTTTCGGCTTCTTAGAGAAACATTCACCTCCCCTGAACCCGAATAATTGCTTCCTATCCTTAAAGACTCAGCCCTGCCTTTACTTCTCAGCAAGACTTCCCTGTAAACACACACTCCCACACACAAAAAGTACACGTGTTCCACAATGTCTCGTGCACAATCCATACTTGTCATAAATTTTGCACGAGGTTTTCATGATCTGTCTTTCAAATAGCTCTCCTTCTCTGGGAGATAGGGCAGAAACTGGGTATCTTCAGCTTTTGAACTTCCCGTAAGGGTCCCAGAACAGAAACCGGTCTGGGGATGCCAGCTGTGGATCGGCACCCCCAATACCGATTTGTGATTTCAGGAACGCTTAAAAAGCTTTTGATTGCTATCAGGTAGAATGAGCTTTTTCACGGTCAGTGAGATTTGGGGTGCCTTTGAGAGCCCCATTCCCTGACCAGAAGCTAGCTGTTCGTTCCACCAGGCCTCAGGGTCACGGGCAGCCTCAGGGCCATTAGATCAAGCCATGCTTCAGAAACTTTGCCTGTTACATCAAGGACTGGTCTCTTTTCCCAAACCTTCTCGTGTGGCCGTGCGTGTTCTGGGAGACCTGATGCCCGCGGTGAAGCTCCAGCCAGGTGGGCAGCACACAAAGCCTGAATGCCCCGAGGCCTGGCATCTGATGCGAGCGCAAAGTAGAGGCCCTCGTTCCGTGCGTCCGGACATTGCGAGAGGGGGATTCTCTAGAGTACAAACAGGCAACAGAAAGTGGAAGGTCTGTGCGTGAGAGGGCAAGGTCATAGCACTGCCACTAGAATTCAGGGGAAATTAGATCAGGGTGTAGAAAAATTATCTAAAACCTATGCCTTGCCTTTTAAGAAGAACCTGATTCCAGGAATAAAAACCGTAGAGGCAGATTAGTGCATCAACTGCTCCAGGAACCAGGGCTGTGGCCTAGACTTCCATTCAAGAACATGACATTGGCTTTTACGGCGCTGACTCCTCGCTCGGGGCTAGAACGGAACCCACTTGCCATTCTCCACGCCATCCCTGAGAAGTTGCCGGGTGCATCCTAGCCCTTCATTCATTCAGGCTCCACAGTAGCAATGGCCCCAATGTATTGTGATGACGCCGTTGTTCTCTTCCTTCTCACTGGATGTGAACTCCCTCAAGCAGGGACCTCCCATATTTGTTTTGACGGGACAGCACCAAAGCCATCCATTCGCCAGGCAAATAAATATCATAAGCGTCTATCATTTACAGGTGGCGGTGCTCCATGAGAATCCAGGAACCCTTTCTTTCCTAATAAAACATGTTTGATGTCATTATTTACTTGCTGGGACAGGAAGGAAAAGGGAGGGTTGATGGTACAGCTTTAGCCTCTCGAAGGTGAACGTGACCGGGCCATCCTTCAGGGCTAGCTTAGCCGCTGCTCAGGATAGAGGCCAGAGGGTAAGTTAAAAGGCCTCACGTACCACCTTACCATTCAATCATCAGGCAGCAGTCAACTAAGTATAGAACACACAAAGAAGGCGAAAAATGAGGTGGTAAGTCCCTGTGGGATAGTTTCGTTTGGGTCTACGAAAAAGCTCAAGATAGTTCTGTATGGAATCATTCAATGAAAGTTAGACAGGTCTTTAGCTGATCCCAAACCTTGAAGATGGTGGCCCTAAAGAAAGCATATATTCTTTGAGAATCAGCCTGTGGAGCAGTCCTGGGGTTGGGGGGGTGGGTGGTGGGGAGGACTGTTCTGTACGATAACAAAACAGATCTCTAGAATATCAGGGGTTGACTTTCAATGAAAACATTTCCAGAGCCCCTCAAATAGTCAAGGTTCCATAGCAGGCACCAGGGAGGAGAGAGATAAATGAGATAGGGGTGACCCTATATAATGAGCTTGCAATCCCATAAGGAGCGACTTTTAAGAAACACCATTGTACAACCCCAAGTCCCGGTTGCATAGAATAAGAAGAAAACTAATAACGGGAAATTACTTTCCATTAGAGGAAATAAGAGGGTTTTAGAGTGAGGACATGACATTTTCCCAGGTCTTTCATGTGGGACATTGATAGACTGAAACGGCGAGGTCAAGGCAGGGCGTTCTAGGTTGAGGAAATCAGATTTGCAAAGGCATGTGGTTGAGACCACGAAGGGCACGTGTGGGTGCAGGAGGGGAGTGTGATTTGGCTGTAACGTGGGAATGACAGGGGAAGGCAGGGAGGCCCAGGAGGCTAGAAGGACAGTGCGTAGCCGGGCGTGAAGGTTCTCGCAGCTCATGCTTGGGGGTTCAGGTTTTATTCTCTGGATGGTGGGGGAGCCACCAGATGGGCTGGGATGCGAGGCTGACGCGGCTGGGGGGCAAAGGTGAAAACAGCCCTGTCTTCCTCTCTGGAAGTCTGGCATGCGTGATTCTGAGAAAGGACGTGTCTGGACCCTTTGGTTCCAGTTGTCTTTCAAGGAGAGGGCCAAGGCTGGGCGGGGACAGGGACTGCATTTCTCTCCCTGTTCTTCATCCCCGCAGCCATGGGACCCCATGGATTCTCGCTTCATTACAGAGGGGCCGAAGCACCAAATGAACCATTGTCTCCTAATGGGTCTGGCTGCATCTGGAGGCGGCCCATCAAGCAAATTAACGAGCAGCTTTAGCAAGAGCTTCTGGCCCTGCTGCCTCACCCCGTTGGACAACAGATCTGCAGCAGGGGCGGCCACCAACCTGGGAAGCCAGAGTGAGGACAGAGATGGCAAGAGAAGAAAAGTCCCTGAGGGAAGCATCCTTCAGAGTTTATGATGTGGTGAGTTTCCTGTAACATGAAAAGGAAGGGAAGGAGCAGAGAACCTGTGATGTACTTCTACTGCTCAGTCCCCATCTGGGAGAAGCCACACACATTATGGGTGGAACCATGAAGTCCTTATTGGACGAGGGTGGCCCAAAGATCCAGCTGGGAACACTCTTCTCCAGAATGGGTCCCAGGCCAGGAGCCGTTTACCATTCTCAGTTCTCTGACTCACTTCCTCCCCCAAAGACCCAAGGGGGAACACACACAGTACGTGACAAAGAGCCCCTGTCTCCAGGAATGACCGAGAGTTTGGCCACCATTGCCTATACACAGATGGTTTCTCTGGGGCCTCAAGATGGGATAAAAATTCAGCAAAGCAGAGTAGTCCCTCTTTTAAGGGATTGAGCTAACGTCCCACTCTATTTCAACATGAGTTGAGGTTGGCTTTCCTTTGGAGCGCCTGTAATATTCCAGGGACCAAGTTAGATGTCATCACACAGCTTTTCTCACATGGATAGATTAAGCAGATATAATGAAGGCTTAGTCGAGCACAGAGAAATTAGAAAAAGATCTCAAGATCTCAATGAATCCCAAGCCGGGCTCGAATAGAATAAACAAATTGACCAACGTGTTCAAAGAAAATTCAATTCTAGGCTGTATTGATAGAAAAAAAAGTCATAAAATAGGCTGAAAACAACTTGACGTGCTAATAACAGACCTCACGAGAGTATCGGGGTCTGCTTCCATCTTTTATTTTAATACAGAACATGGGCCTATGTCTAATGACAGAATATAAAAATCTAGACCTTTTTATTGTGTGGATGCCAAAAGCTGGTGATTTAACTGGGACAAGGGAAGGCCAAAAGGCAATGATATTTTCCAACATGTGAAGAGACATTTTTCCAGCTACAGGGTACAGTGGAAGCAGTGAAAGACAATTGCTTCTAACTTTTTAATGTCTCCCTTACGACTCTCTAACCTAGTACTGTGGGTCAACCCTGGGTCCCCATGGAATCCCTTGTGCCTGGGATCCAGATCAGAATTCTTTATTCATAGAAGTGAAGTGAGACAGGGGTGGGGGTGGGGGTGGGTTCTTCGAAATTCCTCTGATGGGGATCCTTTACTTTGTTTAAGAATAATCTGAGGATCTTACAGGGCACCTGGGTGGCTCCGTTGGTTAAACGTCCAACTCTTGATTTCGGCTCAGGTCATGGTCTCCCATTTCGTGAATTCGAGCCCCGCGTCAGGCTCTTCCCTGATGGTGCGGAGCCTGCTTGGGATTCGGTCTCTCTCCTTCTCTCTCTGCCCCTTCCCGCTCTCTCGCTCTCAAACTAAAGAAATAAATAAAAACTTTAAAAGAAAAAGAAAAGAATAATCTGAGGATCTTAGAAACTGCATATGCCCAGGGCCCAGCTTCAGAAGTCAGAAGGGCAAAGTGGTAGCCGCCTCATCCGGGACCCCCGATGGCCAGGGGACAGCTCCTCCAGGCACAGGGTGCCGCCCAGACCCGGCCACGCAGCTCTGCTCCCTGGGTGCGTTCAACGTGCCTCCTTTTTGATTCCTTCCCGCTTCTCTAAGCAAGCCGGCTCTCCAAGTGAAATTGGCTCCTGGAAATCAAGCCAGGGAATAACCTATTTCTCGCCGAGAAGTAATAATTACGGCCCTGGAAGGATGCAATCTGCATACATTATTGCAAGTTATGCCAACAGAATGTCAACATTTGTGTCAGGAGGAATCTTGAGCGGCAATTACTCCAGGTCCTGGCCTGGCATTCGGAGGCAGAGTTGACGGTGCTAATTCCAGGGGAGGCGAACCGGTGGGTGGCGGGTTACCCGGACGGGAGACAGATGGAGAACCGCAGTCTGGAAGGTCAGCGTGCGGTGGGGATAGAAATGAACTTGAGCTGGAAGCGTCACAGGAAGCGTGGTGACAGAGTTGTTCTCTACTTAGTTGGCAGAGAAGCTAGTCTTGGCACATCAGATTTCTTTTTTTTTTTTTGGCTCCAGGCTTTCCTCCTGTGTCGAGGGTCCACTTCCTCTTGGACACTGAAGGCTTTAATTTCTCCTCTGTCGGGGGTGAGGATGAAGTGATTCATTCCATCAATTCACCCATTCGCACCTTCATTTATTGACTGAGCACCTACCCCGTCACCGTGTCCGGGGCTGGAGACTCGGAAAGGAAATAGGTTCCACTTTGGCTCATAGTTAAGTGGGGAGACAGACCCATACACAGATCTTTACGCATATGCCAAGTATGAGAGCAGATCACCTTACGGAATGTTCTGGGAGGGTTGTGAAAATCAGGGAATTGGGGCCCCGGGGAGGAAGAGGGGATACATTTCATGAAGGATTTAGAATTCCAGCAGCAATTTAAAGGATGAATCAGTAGAAATGTACCAATGGCAGATTTCTTAGGAGGAAGGGAGGAGGGGATTCGTTCACACGGCAAATAAAAATGGAAACTCTACCACGTCTAATAACCAACAAGAACTAAATGTGAGGATAGACTGTGGGGTATAAAAATATAGAAACATGTTCATAGAAATGACTTAATGAAAAGCAAGTTATAAGTTGTACTCCTGCCCACATGGGAAAGGTAACTAGCATCTGCTGAGTAACTTCTAGGCGTTGGATATTTTACAAGCAATATCTTTTTTTTTTTTTAATGTTTATTTATTTTGAGAGAGAGCGCATGCATGCACACAAGCAGACGAGGGGCAGAGAGAGAGAGAGAGAGGGAGAGAGAGAATCCCAAGCAGGCTCCACACTGTCAGCACAGAGCCCGACATCGGGCTCCAACTCACGAACCACGAGACCATGACCTGAGCCGGAACCAAGAGTTGGACGCTTAACCGACAGAGCCATGCAGGCACCCCCTTTTTTTCATGTTTATTTAGTGTGTGCGTGTGTGTGTGTGTGTGTGTGTGAGAGAGAGAGAGAGAGAGAGAGAGAGAAAGAGAGAGAGAGAGAGAAAGGGGAGGGACAGAGAGAGAGAGGGAGAGACAGAATCTGTAGGCAGTATCTTCATAGCCACACAACCTTCTCTTAAGTCCCTTTACAGTTGGAGAAATGATCTGGACGAAGCACGGGAAAAAGACGCACCTCAAGAGCGAGTCCTCGGGATCCCCAGACCCGCCCTCTCCCCACTATCTGGCAGAGCCACCTAAACACCAAGGCTTTGTGTTTTTTTCTTTGTTTGTTTTGTTTTTTTGTGTTTTGTTTTCTTCATTTGCCAAAGAAGTAATCACATCAGTTCAAAGTTTTTCACTTTCCCCCTTTAGTGCCAAGAACTGTAAGAGAAGCTACCGGAGGGGCCTGGGGAGGGTCCGCAAGCAAATGCCTCTTTCCGGCCTCGTGTTTTATCCACCGTGAAAAATTCTCGAGAACCTTGCCGCCTGCCCTGGACTGTATCTTTGTCTGAACACACACGTGCCGAATGGCCTACACGTTAAATTACTTAAAAGTTTTTCCTTCCAAAGCGCCAAGTAAAACAAATGCTTCCGGAAATGGCGGCCCAGGACGATAAAGGTGCAGGAAGAGAAACCAGCCGGAAGCCTCAAATTTTGGCTGGCCTGTCGCGGCAGAGGGGACAGCACGTCGCAAGAGTGGCTCCAGAAGGAAACCCAGCAAGCCCCAGAACTCTCCGAAACTGAAGATGGGAGATCAGAATGGCTTCGAGGGTGAGGGCCTTAGAAGCACAAAACCTCCCAGGAGCCCAGGCAGAAGGAGCTCGTCCTGGGGATCTGCGTGCAAGCCCTGGGGCCCCACGGGGAGCGTCTTTTCCCACCGGAAGTGCATGGCTCTGGAAGGGCATGCAAACTTGAGGGGAAGGAATGAAGGAAGGAGGCTTCATTAATGACCCGGCAGCACTGGAGGAGGAGAGGAGCCTTCTGCCCGTGACATCCTCATGTAGGGCAGGGTCCAGCAGCCTCCGAATTGGGAGGTGGGTGTCTACTATCTTGGCGGACACATCTCGATTATTTTTGTGCCCTGGACTTGGGTACTTTTCTCCCCGGGACATAGGTCTCATTCCTTCAAAGGGAACAGCAAGTCATGGGGAAAGGCTTTATCACGATCGGTCGCTGACTCGAGTGGGGTCAGGATGTTGACTTCGAAAATTACTGTTTTCCTAGAGTCTGAATAAATCCAGTAGCAAACCCAAGCCTTCAGGTTTAGAGAATTTAATTTAGAGCACTTGATTTATCCTTTGTGGACATGTGGACTCTATAAAGCATTGTTTGGATGGGATTTACCACAGGTTTCTCCCCCCGCCCACACCCCCCCCCCCTAGCCCCGGTAATATGTTTTAAAAAAATATACTGCGGTTGCTGACAGACTGACAGATTCCCTGGATCTTTGCGGCATCCATCCCCCCATCAGACAGCGCACATGGCAAGAGATGACAAGAAAATGGTGCCACGAAGACACAAAAGTAGGGAGGGACAGCTATCACCAGCGGCCTCTCAGATGGAGCAGAGCTTTGGCTCCGGAGGTGGTTGGCTTTGGTGACTCACGTGTGTTCTTGGAATTAGAGCCGGCACCAGCGGGCAGAGGAATTAGGTGTCCAAGATAAATTCCAGCTCTTCGTTGGTGTCTTTCTTTTTTAATTAGGTAGAGGATCAGCGTGGGAAGAGAGTCAGGGGACGAGGGTGTAGACCGCAGGTAAAAAGTCTTACTTGTCCTTAGGTAAGGAGAGGATTGAGAATATTCCAGAGAAAGGAGTTTGAATGAGCAAGGAGGACCACCATGAGAGAGGAGCGAGCATCCAAGATATCCAAGGTATCTTGGACTTTTCCAGGCCAAATGGTCTCTGCTGCATCTACTTGACTGTGCCATTGTCGTGTGAAAGGAGCTATCGGCCGTGCGTAAATGAGCAGGCATGCGTGTTGCAGTAAAACTTTAGTTCAAAACAAAACAAAAAGAAACAAATTTAAAAAAAACCCACAGGTGGCATCCAGATCTGGCTCATGGGTTATAGTTTGCAGACCCTTTATCTAAAGAGTGTGATGATTCCATATTTCCCTCCTACCATAATAGGCTATTCTATCATGCTTAGACCGTCACACTATCTACTTTAGAGCTTTCCGGAAGCGATTCTCCAGAGGAACGGCAGCAGGCATTTAAGGCAGCCAGTAAGCAAAACCATTCGCTGAGCATTTATTATGTGCAAGATACGGCATAGGCCCTTTGCGCATAGTGTTTCTGACATTTGCCACTGAATGAGCGAGAAGCGTATAGCCACCGGGGCACCTGGGTGGCTCAGTCAGTTGAGCATCCAACTCTTGATCTCAGTTCGGGTTTTGATCTCAGGGCCGCGAGTTCGAGTCCCGTGTTGGGCTCTGTGCTGGGCATGAAGCCTACTTTAAAAAGAGACGGGAAGGGGAGAAGGGGGGAAGAGGGGAAGGAGAGGAGAAGGAAAGAGAGGAGATGAGGGGAGGGGAGGGAAGAAATGTAGAATTGCCATTATCCACTGAAGTCTGCCTGCCCTAAGCTCCCAATAAACGAGAAGCCTCCACCCTGCCTCTACGTGAACAGTAGCCACATGGCCCGCTCCATCTAAGAAGGTGGGAGCACACGTGATGGACGTCATTCCCGGTCATTCATCGCAATGACCAACTCTGCACGGCCGGCGGATAGGAAGGCACATCTCCGGACGGAAACGGTCTGGCACGCCGAGCCAGCGAGAAAGGGCTCTGCGCTGGAGTGTGCAGAGTTTGCAGTGGACTTCGAGTGAGAAGCAAGTCAATTTTTTGTTGTATTAAGCCGTTGAAGTTCCCGGTGTTTGTTGTAACTACATACAACTTGGCCCGACCTCCCCGATGGGGAAACAGACTTAGCAGGGAATGAGCACCTCACCAAGGACAGAGAGTGGACGAAGTGGTCCGTGTAGGATTAGAGCCAGATCCTTCTGACTCCCAAGTCTGGTTTCACCTCCACCGTGAAGTTTAAAATGTAAAGAAATTTGTATTCTTTCAGAGACTAGGAGCCACGGTAATCGTTTGCAAAATGTAATTTACTTTTCCTTTGAAGTAGAATCCTCATCCTGGATTCTTGCCTCGTCCCGGCCCACTCAGATCTTCTCTTGCTATGCTCCAGCACATCTGGCCTCATTTCGCTTCTCGAACTTTCCAGACCCTTCTTCTTAGGTACTGATACACGGTTCCCAAGTCTGGGGTGGTTTTACCGCCGGTCTGCCTGGTTCCTCTTATCTTTTAGGGTCAGCCTGAATGTTCCTTCCCTAGAGACGTCTTCTCTAACCCCACTCAGTAGGCCCTCCCTCAATTCCATTTTTATTCCTGCCTTCCTTCCCTCTTACTCCTTACTCCAGCTGGATTGGTATATGTGTTCGGCTCCTGGCTTACTGTCTATCTTTCCCAGGAGACACAACGACAGGCCCTCGATAACTCTTGATTTACTGACTGAGTGCAGGTCAGCATCCAGTTTCATATTTATTTCAGATATAGGTACGTGGAAAGATAATGGATTCCGAGCTTCAGCTTTGCCATTTTCTGGCTCTTTGACTCCGAGCAAGTAGGTTTATTTCAATCGTTAATGATCCACTGGTGACAGAGTGAAGATGGCTTGTCTGATGAGTTAGAAGTTTGGTTGACTGGCCACTCCCCCTGGAATCAGGTAACGGGGTGCTACTTAGAAAAATCAAGCATGGGGGCGCCTGGGCGGCTCAGTCGGTTAAATGTCCGACTTCGGTTCAGGTCGTGATCTCGTGGTTCGTGGGTGTGAGCCCCGCGTCGGGCTCTGTGCTGACAGCTCAGAGCCTGGAGCCTGCTTCGGATCCCATGTCTCCCTCCTTGTCTGCCCCTTCCCTGCTTTTGCTCTCTCTCTCTCTCTCTCTCTCTCTCAAAAACAATAAATAAACATTAAAAAAAAAGGAAGAAAAATCGAACATGTTGGATATAGCCAGTGTTACTCTGAGGGGAATAAATAAAGTATTACTTATGTGATAAACAACGCCAGATTTATATTCACTCGATATCTATTAAAGGCATCGTTAACCACGTATTGGCTTTTGAAAATACCCTACTGATTGAATAAAAGGCTAGACCAGGGGCGCCTGGGTGGCGCAGTCGGTTAAGCGTCCGACTTCAGCCAGGTCACGATCTCGCGGTCCGTGAGTTCAAGCCCCTCGTCGGGCTCTGGGCTGATGGCTCAGAGCCTGGAGCCTGTTTCCGATTCTGTGTCTCCCTCTCTCTCTGCCCCTCCCCCGTTCATGCTCTGTCTCTCTCTGTCCCAAAAATAAATAAACGTTGAAAAAATAAATAAATAAATAAAATAAAAGGCTAGACCAAAGGAAGCAGCAAGCCACGGTGGCAAGAAATCCAGATGGCCAAGCGTCGTCTGCCGCCGTCTAGAGATATGACCAGGGAAAGGTGTGAGACCTCTCTGAATCTGGGTGTGTGTGTGTGTGTGTGTGTGTGTGTTTGAACATGCATCTGTCTGAGTGTTTCATCTACTAACCGGAGATAACATCCATCCACAGAGGGCTGTACAAAGGAAGTAACAGTGAAAGCACCAGGTAATTGGTGAAGATCTGGAGGGAGGCCGTATGACGTGATGGCTCGCTCATGGGTTTTACAGTTCCACGAACCTGAGGCAGTCAAGTCAGCTGCACCCCTCACTAGCTGTGTGACACTGGTCATTTAACTTTGCTGAGCCTCATTTTTCTTATCCGTAAAATGGGGATAAGAGACGCTGCCTCACCCCGCTCTCATAAGAGTTAAGGAGGATGGATGTAAGACACGTGGTAACGATAGGACACTTGTAAGACACGTATTGTACAAGGGCACCTAGGAGCACCCGGGTGGCTGAGACGGTTAAGCGCCCAACTTCGGCTCAGGTCATGATCTCGCCCTTCATGGGTCTGAGCCCCGCGCAGGGGGCTCGGTGCGGGCAGACGGCTCGGAGCTTGGAACCTGCTTCGGATTCTGTGTCCCCCTCTCTCTCTCTCTCTGCCCCTCCCCTGCTTGCGCTCTGTCTCTCTCTGTCTCTCGAAAATGAATAAACTTACAAGGGCAGCTAAATAGCACGGTAGCGTCTTGTCAGGCTGTGGATTTGTTGGGACCTGGAAGGAGCCGGCCTTCTGGGTTCTTTGGAGGCCTGGCTAATGCTCATCTTGACCGGCATCTGACCAGAAGTACTTCTGCCCCGCATCTGATGGGGTCCAGTGCGATGGGGATGTGTGCTTCCTCCCGGCCTCCCCTCCAGGCCTCCGGGAAATTGGCAGCACAGCAGTGTGGGAGTGGGACAGCTTTTCCTGCACCGGCCAGGGAACACGGTCTGCATTCCTTCTGCCCACGAGGTGTTCTGTAAATAGGAAGCTTTAATTACTATAATTAGCTCAGCCTCTGGCTCCCTAACCTGACTTTCCGAGGCAACCGACTCTGAATCTGGCCATCTGAGCCCTTGGAGGGGGGGGGGGGGGAAGTGGGAAACGGTGGAGTGAATTGGGTTGATCGGAGTGTGTCCAAGTGGGCAGAGAAGCAAAATATCGGTCTCTAGCTGGGGTCAGCACAACAGGGTAGAAAGCCAAAGCCCACACTCAGTCGCTAATAATTCTTCAGGGCCGGGGACACCTGATGACAGATGCGACATCTGGACGCGGCAGTGAAAATTTTCTGCTGCAGGAGATGCCCGGAACCAAGCAGCGAAAGGCTTTGGATTCAGACTCGCTCCGATTCGGGTACAAGCTCTGCTGCTTACTAGCTGTGCGTCCTTGGGCACACGCCGTCACCTCTCTGATTGTCTTTCCCCCGCGTGGGAGTGAAGATTTGGGGAGAAAACGGATTGCCAGGGGCGAACACAGCAGCTGGGCATTACTTCCTTTACTCTCACTGCAGCCTTCTGAGGGAGGACTGTCCTCCCACTCTACAGACTGGAAACAGGCTCCGAGAAGGTGCTACGTGCCCTGGCCGTGGCTTGGGCAAGGTTCCCATCTGCGCAGTAAAGGCCTGGTACACCTCAGGGTGGTGACGGGGGGACTCAGCTGAGAGCCATGACCACAGCAGAACCATCAAGAACAATGCTCAAGAAAACTGCCATCTTTGGAGAGACCTCTCGGTGCCAGCATCTGTTATAGGTGCTAGATCTCGATGCACCATTTAATTTTCCCGGCCACGTTCGGGGACCCCGAAGATTAGAGAGCCTAGGTCAGCGCCTCTCAAACTTCAACGTGCAAATGGATCCCTGGGGAACCTTCTTAAAATACAAGAGGTCTGGCCAGGACCTGAGGTTCCAGATCTCTAATAAACCTCCAGGTGATGCAGATGACCTTGGTCTGAGGACCGCACGGTGAGTAACGGTGGCGTAAGTGGCTCACCCAAACTTGCCCAACTACCAAGGAGCAGAGACAAGATATGCACCCACGTGTCTCTGACACCAGAGTCTATGTCGTGTTCTCCACCCTAATCGTTGTGGTAGCTTTTGCAGAGGAAGGCGCCCTGGAGAAGGCCCTTGGAAGATTGCCCAAGAAGATAGCCCACCCACCCCAGGCTGCTTTAATGGATAGATAAAGGCTCATTTGTAATGAAAAGCATCCTTTATTTTCTAATCATGTTCTCAGTTTCTTAAAAGCTATTGGTTTATGTAAGTAGGTGAACTCTCTCCCTTGCTGCTTTCTTTACACATTTGCTTAGCAAATCCGTTTACTCCTGGAAAGCGTAAAGAAATTGCAAACTCTGAGTTCACCCAAGTGAAAATGAGGTTTTCCCTTACTCACTGCAGGCTTCCTGCCACACTGACGCTGGGTCCCCTGTCCTAGTTGAGGACTGTGGGTGAGGCCAAGAGGTCCAACCCAAAAGGCGGCATTCGATACCACATAAATCCAGGGGACGCCTCTTCTTGGTCAGAAATGAACGTGAACTTCACACATAGAGCAAGCTTCAGTGAGCCTTGAGCTCGTATGATTTCCAACCCAGCAGACCTGCTGCTTCCGACCTGAGCTAGTCTTAAAGCAAGCGACAGTTAAACCAAGAAGAGGCTTTAAAAATATGCCATCTGTAGGAGGTACATGGTAAGCCCTGGAGCAAACACTAAGACAATAAGGAAAAAAAAAAATACAGAGTGGAAAAATACTTTAAAAATTAAAATGTTAACATTAGATTATCTTCGCTTGGCAGAGGACCATATATGAGGCATATCGGAAGTGGATTTGGCCTCGCCAGCTCCTGGGTGAGGCTGATCTCCCCGTGACCAGGCTGAGAACACTATCTTGTTTTAATTTTTCAACGGAAGTGCTATCCTACTGGAGGGCAGCAAACGCCGTGCCTAACGGTAAGGCTTTACAAGAATGATCCTCAAAGTTCGGCGCACTCCTGACATTCACCCGAAGGATGTTAGGCAATACAGAGAAAGACAGATACCATATGTTTTCACTCTTACGTGGATCCGGAGAAACTGAACAGAAGACCATGGGGGAGGGGAAGAAAAAAAAAAAGTTAGAGTGGGAGGGAGCCAAATCATAAGAGACTCTTAAAGACTGAGAATAAACTGAGAGCTGATGGGGGGTGGGAGGGTGGGTGATGGGCATGGAGGAGGGCGCCTGTTGGGATGAGTCCTGGGTGTTGGATGGAAACCAACGTGACGATAAATTTCGTATTAAGAAAATAATCTGAGAAAGATACGCACGAATCCAACGTCGGAAAGAAGGAGACCAAATAAAAACAGAGAGGCACGGTGGCCTAGCGGTCAAAAGAATGGATTGGTGAAGCCGCACTTGGGTTTCCATCTTGGATCTCCCTCTTCCTGTCCGAGAATCCCTGGACATGTTTCTTAACCCTGTTAACCTGTTCCACCTATAAAATTACGATTTTGATGATGATGGTAACGTGACCCACCCACAGGATTAAGCGTGTAAATTCCATGAGCTAGTATCTACCGAATGCTTAAAACATAGAAGTCCTAAGAAAGACGAATATTGGGGCGCCTGGGTGGCGCAGTCGGTTAGGCGTCCGACTTCAGCCAGGTCACGATCTCGCAGTCCGTGAGTTCGAGCCCCGCGTCGGGCTCTGGGCTGATGGCTCAGAGCCTGGAGCCTGTTTCCGATTCTGTGTCTCCCTCTCTCTCTGCCCCTCCCCCGTTCATGCTCTGTCTCTCTCTGTCCTAAAAAAAATAAATAAATGTTGAAAAAAAAAAAAAAAAAGAAAGACAAATATTTCCATCACCCTCCAAAAATGCAAGCTCTGCAGAAGGGTTTGCCATCGACGCCGTCAAGATGATTATCTTCAGGGTTCCCATGCAAAATCCAAGAGATTCAAATAGCCTGGTCACTAGCACTAATCACACGGGAGCCAGGAAAGGTCTCTTGACACAACATCACCACAAAAGGATTGATCGTGTTTCTTTCTGTTTGCAATAATGAGTGCAAATACTTCACGGAGAGGACAAAAGAAGAACATCGGACTGTCCGTGCTGGAAAGATGCTGGAAACATTGGATTCTGAGTAATCAGAGAATGAGTTAAACTCAGAGGTGAGGGCAGAGCAAGAGTGATGTTCCAAAGCAGGGCACTCCGCGTTTACGCAGCAGAGACAGAAAAGGGAGGCCCTGAGGATCTCAGACCGCATCTCCCTTCTGAGGCTGTTTACAGGTGAACAAAATTCACAAGGTCTGTGACTACGTCAGTGACTGGAGACGGTCCTCACGGCCCCCCGGTGCGGGAATCACAGTAAGAAACGCATATCTTACCTCTCACTGCTTTGTCTATCCCCCTTACCTCACCCTGTCCATCCTGCCCACACCCAGTGTCCCCTTCTTACCCTGTTTTGTTTCCTCTGAAGGGAATACCTTTGCCCCTTTGCCACCTGACAAAACCCTCCTTATCTTTCAAGAGCTATCTTCGTGACATCTCGTTTGCAAACCCTTCCCCGGCTTCTCCACGCAGAGTCCAAAATACCCTGCCTGGCTCTTTGTCCATATTATATCTGTCTTTGGCTGAAAGAGGAATTAGAGACTGAAAAACCTGAACAGACATTTCTATTCACCAACTAATTGCTCGATTTACTTCCTGACTCTCTTTCTTCAGATTACACCAGAGAGATCCAGAATGCACCTCCTTTCCCTCCCAGAGAAGGTGTACATATTTGGGATGAGGCCAAACTCTCAATACTCCAGACAGGAGGCCTCGTCCCCGGACTCCTTTTGCGACCAACTCCCAGGTGAGGATGTGCAGAATGTTCTTAGCTACACGGGAACTCAAGGGAAAGGGTCTTCAGAGAGGAAATGAGGTAAACACAGAAATAGAGACACAGTGCCGTCCTAAATACTGTTTCCCTAGGAATTTGGACTCGGAGCAGATGTTTGCAAAAAGTAATGTTCATCCAGGATCAGGAAAACGTTGGACTGTTCCCGAGCCACCCAAGGAAGAGATAAAATGCCGAGGGATGTGCTCAGCTCCTTCTGACGCTGCAGACGCTCGGGCCATGTTGAGCAAATCCAAAATAAAAACTGCTTTGCCTTCAATAGGGACAGGGCTGACAACAGGGCTGGATAATGATGCTTTTCAGCAGCAGAAACTGATTGTCACCTTGCCCGGTGAGTTAAATGATTCATCTACAAAGATACAGAACCCAAGATCCAGCAATTTGCAAAGCCCATCTGTTTCCTTCGTTTGCTCCATTCAGACAATACCTAACAACCCAACAATGGCCACGCAAAGGGGCGGACACACCACACAGACTCACTCAGCTTATCGTTTAGTGGTAGGGTCCGAAACAAACTATCGATCTCAGTGATAACCATGGGATTAGAGTCCTGCTCAGTGTGACGACAGAGAGGTAGAGGGGGCGATAAGAGTGTGTGTGACTGAGGGACCAGGCTCGTTCAGAGGTGGGGAGAGAGCATTACAGGCACAGCCTCCCTGGGAAATAATATTGAACCTGAGGTTGAGGCACGAATAGATTCACGCAGGTCAAGAACGGATCAAGAGCATGGCGGGCCATCACCGTAGGACATAGAAGGGCTCTACGGCAGGAGGGAGTCTGACGGCTTCAAGAAAGAAGGGAAAGGCAATCACGGTGGGCACTGGGTAGAGAACGGCACAAGCTGAGGTTAGTGGTGAGGAGATCATATCCATCAGGGCCACGGAGACCACGTTAATGCCTACGGGTTGCATCCTTACAGCGTTAACGGCACCTAAGCTGGAGGATGAATTTGCGTTTCAGAGTATCTTCCCAGCAAGGTTCCACTCTGATGGTCGAGGTGGGGTCCCCGAAACTACTCCTTCTCACACACATCTCTCAAACTTTATTGCCTTCCGTGGTACTTCCTTTTTCCTTTATTCCCCCCACACCCCCATCCCTTGAATGATTCTATCATACGTCGTGTTCGTTTTCAGTGGAATGGTTGTATCTTTTTATGAGATGTGGAATTTCCTTAAGAACGGGAGCCACCAGCTCTTTGAGAAATCATCCCAGCCGTCGTTTAGCTCGAATACATCCACGCAAGTTAAAAATGACCTCGAAACAGTTGTGAACGGAAATTATGCTTTCTCTGCTTGGATACTTCTCAGTGATGGGGCACTTCCTACCTCTGATATCTCTGACTCAACCACTCCACTCGCGGTTCTGTTTCTGCCATATTGTGTTATTCGAGAATACTACCACATAATGCCATTCTCATCCCTTCTCCCGTTGGAAGATGAAGATGTCCCCTTCTGATCCCCTCTGATCCTTTGTCAGCACTACCGGTTTTGATAAAGGCTTTGAGGATGGGCTCGCATTATGCCAAGTTTACCGACAACTACGTTTCCCGGAATTCCCTTCACTGGCTACTTCAGAATGAATAGCCAGAAGACACGTATCGCACGATTTGGGAGGCAGAGTTGAAGAAGTACCCAGAGTCTTTTTACATTTGGAAGATCATTACAAGGTCCAAGGTGACCTTGCCATTTTTTTAGGAGGGGGAGGGGCGGGGGGGCAGGGAAAGAGAGAATCTTAAGCAGGCTCCATGCTCAGTGTAAAGCCCAATGTGGGACTCAGTCCCATGACCCTGAGATCATAGCCTGAGCTGAAATCAAGAGTCAGATGTTCAACCAGAAGCCACCCAGACTCCCCGATCTTACAGTGTGCCAACTTGATTGGGCCAGAGAATACCCTGATCTTTGGTCACACGGGATTACAGGTGTGTTTGTGAAGGTGTTCCTGGATGAGATCAACATTTGGATCAGTACACTGGGGAAAGCAGAAGGCCCTCCCTAACATGGGTGGGCCTCATCTAATCAGTTGAAGGCGTACATAGAACAAAAAGATTGGCCCTCTTCTGAGTAAGAGGAAACTCCTCCTGCCCAACGGCCTTCAAGCTGGGACAATGGGTTTGTCCTCTTTCAGGCTCAAGCAGAAGCATCAGCTTTTCCCGGCTCTCAAGTCTGTTGGCATTCAGACAGCAACTGTTATCATCGTATCTCCCGGGTCTCCAGCTGGCGGAAGATAGACCTTGGGAAGGCCGGCCTCCATACTCGCATGGGTCAGAGAACACTGACCAGTACACAGCTCTTGCACGCTGTGCCTGTGTGCTGGCTCACCTGGTCAGCGTGGGGTCGCAGCCAGGCCCACGAGCTCCTCCAGCTGTCGTGAATCTTCTTCAGCATCCCCCACTCCCGGAGCAGAGGTCTAACTGGCACCAAGAATGCAGCTTCTCCTGCTGGCCAGCCCCACCACCAAAGCTGAAGACTGAAGGCGGCGAGAGAGTCACACGGTTACCAGTCTCTCCTCGAGGGCTCCCGCCGTCCTCATGGGTTTATGCTTGCTCTTGCTTCTGCTGCTTTAGGATTGTCTTCACTTCCCCACTGACCGCCCTGCTGAGTCGCATCAGCAGACACAGAAGCAGAAGCCTCACATCGGCTGTTTCACCAGCTCCCAAGATTGAAGGTCCAGTCTCTACGCTACATATTCTGCTTCTCTGATCAAACCTTCACGATACACCCTTTGACATGCGTAGAGCCTTTATCTTCTGTCTTCCATTAGAGACACGTCGTGGGCATACTGATCACATTTTTGTCAACGATTTCATGATGACAGTTGGATCTTTTATTTCTTATTTAATTTGGTCTTCCAATCATTTTTGAATGAGAAAAAAAAAATGCTTTGGTGATTTACCCAACCACAAACCCACAAGTTCATTGGCAACTCTCCCCGGTAGATCCTACCAATGTGACCTTGCGGGGTAGTTATGTTGACTTCATCAGGAATGTTACAGGGATTACTTATTGCTATCTATTCCTTATTTTTCTAGTGACTCAAAAACGTGTTTTGCAAAGGAACACGCAAGAAATAAGATCGTGACTCCATGGGCAACCATTTTAATGCTTTATGATTATTCACAACAATCATATTCTATTTCTTCCACTTTAATTTTTAATTGTGAGCATCATTGTGATGCTTGAATTCCGTACAGTTTAAGTCTTGTTGTTGCTGTGGTATTTATTTATTATGAAAAAATTTTCTTTAATTTGAGAGTGCCATGGGAGGGGTAGAACCGAGTGGAGACTTTGTGGTTTCAGGTATTTTGAAAAAAGGAAGAATTTATAACCTTTTCAACATGCCTTGCACTTTCTGTTTTTCCCGCGCCTCTATTTCTTATACTCACGTTTCAAGGGATTTCTTTTAAAAAAAGGAAGAGAGAAAGAAAAAGAAAGAAAAAAAAAAGCAATTGCACTCTAGTGTTAACCATTGGGGAGTTTTAAAAAAAAAAAACCTTCCAGATGGGAAATATATATGAAAAATCTCATCTCGGTGAAAAACAAATCCCCCAAATAGAGGCGTGTAATGAAACACCTAATTCACTCCAACTATACTGGTCATATCGCTGCAATATTCTAATGCCAGATGACTCTTTTAGAACCATGGACAGCAGCTGGCCTTCCATCAGGAATGTCTGAAACTGAATGCAAAGCTATCCTTTTCCAAAAGAAGTTTGGCTGGTATTTGGAGTCCTCTGCATGGCCGTCTCCTCATACCTGTGCTCACCAATTAGCGGTTTTTTATACGATGTTTTAAACGTATTTTATCGTGTGATTCTCCAGAAATCTGGATTGCTACGTGGCACCATTGAACGCTGGAAAAGCCCCTTCAAGGGTCACCCAACTGCAACCTCAAAAACCATTCCCTGTCTTCACATTTTGTGACCTCTCTGAGAGTAGGACACTAATGAGTATATCCCTTAGCGCAGGATTGTTTTCCCTTGGACTTTTCTCTCCATAATGGACCAGTTAGTCCTCAGCCTTTCCCATTACCTCTTCCTCTCCTTCAATTCCTTTTTACTTATTTTTGCCTCTTAAATGTATTTGCCTTTTCCAAAGCAAGCCATTGTCATTACTCGTCTTTATTTTAAAAAAAAATTTTTTTGACGTTTTGATTTATTTTTGAGACAGAGGGAAGTCACAGCAGAGAGCTGGGTGGGGCAGAGAGAGAGGGAGACAGGAGCAAAGCAGGCTCTGCACTGACAGCAAAGAGCCAGACGCGGAGCTTGAACCCGTCAGCCGGAGCTCGAACCCGTCAGCCGTGAGATCGTAACCTGAGCTGAAGTCAGACGCCTCGCTGACTGAGCCACCCAGGTGTCCCCCATTATTTTTCTTATTCTAGGCATTCTTTTCTTCGGAAATCGTTTTCATTTTCATGGCTTCGATCAGCATCACTATACTGGTGACCCTGAAATCTTTTCTACCTCTGACCTTCCTCTTAAATGCCATTGTCCCATTTCCAGCCACCTGCTGGTTCCCTTCCGGTTGGGTGTGGCTGAGAATGAAACTGAAATTTATCATAGTTCCTTAGAAATCTGCACATCTTGTGTCTGTTTCCCACTTTTTAAAATATTTGTTTGTTTGTTTGTTTAAGGAGAGCACATGATAGAGTGGGGAGGGACAGAGAGAGAGGGAGAGAGAGAGAGAATTCCAAGCAGGCTCCGCACTGTCAGCGTGGAGCCCACCTCGGGGCTTGATCCCGTGAACCCGTGAGATCGTGACCAGAGCTAAAATCAAGAGCTGGACCACCTACTGAGCTACCCAGGAGCCCCCGTTTCTCACCTTTTTATTGGTGCATTCCCCCTTTGAATGCATTCACTTTAGTGCCTAAAAATTCTTCTTTACCTCCTTCTCTCACATCCAAACAAAATGTCAAGTCCTTTTCATGTGACTCCTTAATAAGACTGCCCTTGCTAACAAAAACAATTCATTACTTACCTAGCTTTCATTCCCCAGAAGGGAAAGCAGACATGTTTCCCCCCCTACCACATTTTATTGCTCACTGGGGGTTGTGTCTTACTCGCTGGGGATTGTGTCTCACTCTGGGGTGGTGGACCAAGCCTATTCAACAGAAGAAGCCTAACACAACGAGCTGGGAAGAGAAGGATATTTGCACACGCATGAACAGTGAGAGCCAGGGCTATCCTGACCTGAGGAGAGTGACAGCGGAGTTCATTCCTCAAGAGAGAGTTTCAGCTGGATATCCCACAGTCCAAAGGTCTCTGGATAGGCCTTTTCTGTCTCTCCGGGGTGCCTTATTTTGGTTTGGGGAGTACATCCTGTTTAGGGGATGCATTAACTCAGGGCTGGGCTGAGGCAATTCAGACTTGCTTAGAGGGGGCAGGAAATTGCGTGCTGAGATCCTGGTAGACTGCAGATAAAGAGCACCGTGGCTTCTGGCTCCTTCTAGGGCCTAGAACTGTCCCAGGGAAGGAAGCCAGACTTCAAGGCAAGTCCTCCAACAAGAGCTAGTAAACATTTTGCTTCCCTGGAGCTCGCTTAACAGTATAGCCTCATGGTTAAAAGATAGGTTCAAAGGGTAGCCTTCGAATCTTTGATTCCAAATCTGCCACTAATTAGCCACGTGGCCTTGGTCGAGTCATTTAACCTCTGCGCTTCCGTTTCATCAGCTGTGACCTGGAAGTGATAACGGCAACCTACTTCTGCGGGTTCTGGTGAGGATGAGGTTAATTCAAGGAAACCAATTTGGAACAGCGTCTGGCCCTCAGTACGCTCCATTAAATGTTTGTTTTTATTAGTTATTTTCTTCCTTATTGTTCTTTGGTGGTATTTGGTGGAAGGTCAGCAAGACCAAAAATAATCCTCCAGCAGAAATTCTTACTACACTTGATTTATCGTTACCGCATTTTGTGAGCGTGGCTTTGCTACAGGTTTATTAAACCGGGATCAATTTGCAAAGGTCAGGCTCCCCCTGCCTTGCATTTTCCTTAAGAGACATGTTGATATTCTCCCGTTTGTGATCAAAACCAATTAAATGATGATCCTTGAAAACAGAAGCTTAAATGGGACCCTGATGTATAAGTTGGTAACAGTCCATCCACTCTGTGGACATGTGGGCTTTAGCCTCAATCTATTTCTTGGAAAGTGATTCATAATTAAATCATTTTACTCGCCTAGAAAAGATTTCAACTTGTGTTGACTTTGAGTCACAATATTTGGAAAGCATCACTTAAAAAACCAAATTGTGTCATATGCAAGGAAAACTCAGTCTACCTAGCATGAAAACAACAGTAGAGTGGGCACTTGATGGTCTGGTGTGGTCAGTTATATATGGACGGTCCTTTAGGTCCCTAAATCCACATTTCCTTAATTATCATAATAATTAGGCCAGTCTCTGGATTTGGGCTAAATGATGTGGGTAATAGTGACGGAAGCCTTTTCCTGAGGGCAGATTTACACTCTCATCTTGGCAGAATCAACTATTTGCGTTGTGATTGTGGAAACATTTGGAGAGAAACATTAATTTTCCGTCCATTAACTTTGGTGGAGATGAACACCCCAGAGGGAAAAATGTGTGAAGCCGCTTAACAACCTTTTGGCTGTTAGGAAGGTAAAAAATGTTTTGAAAACATTTTTCTTTGCAAAGGAAAGAAGAAGGAAAAAAAAAAAAAACAGAAAAGGAAAAACAACTCTTCGGTCATGGAATATCTGGTCTTTTAGAGGTTTCTGTAAATGTTCGCAGCACTTTAAACTGTCGCATTTTGGGGTGCCTGGGTGGCGCAGTCGGTTGAGCGTCCGACTTCAGCCAGGTCACGATCTCGCGGTCCGCGAGTTCGAGCCCCGCGTCGGGCTCTGGGCTGATGGCTCAGAGCCTGGAGCCTGTTTCCGATTCTGTGTCTCCCTCTCTCTCTGCCCCTCCCCCATTCATGCTCTGTCTCTCTCTGTCCCAAAAATAAATAAACGTTGAAAAAAAAATTAAAAAAAAAATAAACTGTCGCATTTTTCTGTAAGCATGACCTATCCTGGTTTACTCCCGATCTAAGTATAAATTAAACTGATAGGTCCTTCTTAAGAGGGCTGCTTTTAAAATTATGCACTTTTTCTCCTTTATAGGCCAGATGCGTTATATTAATCAGGGCTGCGTAAAGGAGAGAATCGGGGGAGCGAGAAGACAAGAAGAAAACTGAATGGCTGAAATCGTAAAATTGATCATATCTTTGCACTGGAGGCCGCATCAAACTGCCAGGATCTTGGAATTGAATGTGTAATATCGGAAGAGGAGAAGCTATGTTTAGGGGAGAAGGAGAAAGCTCAGATGGTCTCTGTGTTCTGGGATGGAACTAACCAAGGCCAGAGTAGAGCTGGATAAGCCTGAATATTCGTTTATTCCACCAACAAGTCAACACAGCATCAGCATCATCAAACACCCGGTGTGTATGAGACCCCAAGCCAAGCAGGAAGGAGACACAGCTCAGGAAGACAGATGTGACTTCTCGTCCCCCTACAGCCTGTGGTCTAGTGAAGAACATGGTCCACCGTGGCCTGACCTCGCATGGAGATTGGGGAATGCTTCCCTCAGAAGGGCATGTGTAATTTGGGGTGGAGAGGTTCCTAAGGGTGGCTGAGTGTTTGGATGCATGTGTGGGGGTGTGGGAAGGGTTGGTGGAAACAGAATGATCTAAAGACTCCACGGGGAGGGAGGGTCACGCAAAGGCACCAGGACAGAAAGGAACGCTATTTATTTTTTTAATGTTTATTTATTTTTGCGAGAGAGAGAGACAGAGCACGAGTAGGGGAGGGGCAGAGAGAGAGAGAGAGGAAGACACAGACTCCAAGGCAGGCTCCAGGCTCTGAGCTGTCAGCACAGAGCCCAATGCGGGGCTCGAACTCACGAACCATGAGATCACGACCTTAACCGACAGAGCCATCAAGGTGCCTTCAGAAAGGAACTTTATACGTGGAAAATCCAGGAGGTGGAAGAAAGAAAGTGAAGAAAAGGCAGTAAGAGAAAAGGAGGTGGGACCAAAGACACACAGCCCCATAGGTCAGTCCAGTAGGGGATTTGGGCCAGCAAGAGGGAGGCTGGAGGAACCAAGCAGGTGATGGGGAACAAAATAGGCCACCTCAGAATATGCCACTTTGGCATATTGATTATTTTGAATTAAATTTAGTAATGAGGGGCGCCTGAGGGCTCAGTCGATTGAGCTTCCTACTTTGGCTCAGGTCATGATCTCCCGGTTCGTGAGTTCAAGCCCCGCCTCAGACTCGCTGTTGTCAGCTAGGAGCCTGCTTCAGATCCTCTGTTCTCTCTCGCTCTGCCCCTCCCCCCTTTTCTCTCTCAAGAATAAATAAACATTTAAAAAATAAAATAAATAAAATAAAGTTAGGAAGGAAACAGCCGGTGCCAGAAAGACACTCGGCTCTACTCTGTCCCCCTGAAAGCAGGAAATATCTCTTGCATGTGAAAGGTACTGCCCTGTCCTAGGAGGGGAGAAGGCACGAGACACAAAGGGTTCAGGTCAGAGAAGGCTACCTAAAAAAAAAAAAAAACAAACAAAAAGCAAAAAAAAACCCAAAACACTTTGTTATTTCTTCGCTAATTAACATCCCCACGCCCAAAGCACCTTGTCTTGTCAATTCCTCACAAATTCATTGCTTCCTGTCTAAAAGATAAGAAAGCTGCCTGCCTCCCTCACTTCTTTGAGCGTCGTAGTTTTATGGGCTCCCAATAAATATGAAAGAACATTTTTCTCCCATGAATCTGTCTTATGTCAATTTAATTATCGGACCAGCCAAAGAACCTAGAAGGGGAGAAAAGAAGTTTTCCTCCCCTACGCAGGCGAGAGACATAATCGTATCTGTGTTTCGAAAAGAACCCTCTGGTTGCAGTGCAAGTAATGAATCGGACAGACAAACAGCTGGTAGGAGAAAGCGGGTTCGAAGGGCTCTTTCATGGTTCACGAGAGGGAGGGTGGGGGTGTGGAAAAGGCACGTGACGACAGGGATGGAGACCAGTAGAAGGGTGGGAGGGACATGGTTCTAGTGAAAGGCTGTAAGAGCCCCGACCTGTTCCAGTCTCCCAGAAGTCTAAGTAGGTTTCCCTTTGAAAACCGAACGTGTTAATGACTTTTGCCCCAGCCTTTTCCCATGTCATTCTGCACATCTGCAACCACAACAGACCGGGAGGCAGACGCGCAATGTACTGAAAATAATTGGCGGCCACTTTTCTTTTGCTTTGATTGGCTTGCGCAAAATTAAAAGTAAATTCTCTGTTATCAGGAACAGCCAGGAAATACAAAGTTCTGGTTAGTAGAGAAGCACCAAGCGTGCCATAGGATTCCTGCCCATCTTCCAGGACGTGGCATAGAAGATGTAAGAGAGAGGGAGGGCGAAGTATTTAAGGGTAGGGTGAGGCCGAGGGACGGGGCTCCGTCTGTGGCTCGGTCGTGTCTCTGGATATGACACCTTGGACAAGTCACCAGACAGGTGAGAAAGAAGTTAGGATCATGGATTTGTAGAGTCACACGATCCTGGGCTAAACGTGCCTGAGTCCTTAACCGCTTTGAGGCTCGGTAATCTCATCGGTGAAATGGAGATAAAAACGCTCACTTCACGTGAGCGTCACGGTGACGAGACAAAATTGCAGGGGTGAAATGCCGAGCAACTGAAGTCTAGTGATTATTTTTCTGTGAATTTTGTCTTCTGATCTGTATGCTGGAGACAATGACACTTTTCCTACTTCAGGGAGCTGTTGCAAGCGTCCCGAAGGTGAATGCATGTGACATGTTGTATCCTTTTTAATGCAATTGTGAAGGCTTCATCCTTGTTAGCATTGTTCAGACAAACACTCTAGAATTTTGTGGGTTTTTTTTTTTTTTTTTTTTTTTTTTAAGTCTATAGCATGGCTGGTCTACAGAAGTGGCTACAGAAGGTGTGCGGAATTGACTTAAATCCACACTGACCCCAGGGCATATCACGGAATCTATTTTCTCAAGATAAAGCCAGGTTATCAGCTTGTTGACTTGTAACCTTTTTGTTTTTTTTCTTTTTTCTTTTCATTTTTGTATAAAAGCAGAGTGTAGACAGGGCAAATGCATTCTTGCCAGGCAATAAAGGGTTTGGGTTATGGAATTGGCAGGTTGGCTGGCTGTTCACTGCATTGTCCATATGCAATTACGGTCTATAAAACATCTCTACCTAATAATGTACCTCTGGATACGGGCATGTCTAATTTATAATTCAGCCTATTTGAAGACTGGTTGAAGGGCCTTTCTTGACAATTAGGCAGAGTTGGGGGTCACCATATGGATTGATTTAAAAGGCACAGCCATGTTCCCCAATTATCTCCCCCAGGGCTACACAGTGCCTGGAATTTAATCATTAAAATGAATTCCTTTGGGCTCTGACAGGATTGCAGTGATAGAGGTAATAACTTTCGGGAGCGAAAAGTGCCCGACTTCCTTATTTTGTAGGTGAGCAAACTGAAGATCTTCAGGAAGGTCCCTCCTTCTCTCCAAGGTCAAACGCCGAATGAGAGACCTGACCCGATCTAAACGCCCAGTCTCTTGACGTCCTCCGGAACCAACAGCCCTGCTGATGCTCAGAGGTCCCGAGAACCCCCGAGAAGCATCTCTCTGCGTTTGTCCCTGGAAAGGCAGAACTTCAGCGGATTCCGTGCCTATTTTTGGTGCCCGGCCGGGCCTCGCGATCAAGCAGAGATGCTGACGCTTTATGTTTCTTTAAAGGAGACGGCCCAACTTGCCGAAACGTAAAAGTGAAAAAAATCACAAATATCACAGCTTTGACAAAGGCGGCTATCTGGCAGAAGACTTATCCCCCTGAAGGGGAAATGGGATTAAAGGAGCGATGAGGCAAAGGCATGAATCAGCGCTGATCGTTTTGGGACGGAGAAGCGGGTGGGTTTGTGCTCTGCAGGGGGACATGGCAGATGGGCAGTTATCGAGCACGAGAATGCACGTCCTCCGCCAGAAACCAACTTGCCTGGGCATCTAGGGTGCGGTGGAAATACAGAGCCTCTGTGCGGAATGAGGCGGGAGGGAGCAGGTTGGGCGGGGTCATAATGGCACATTGTCGGGCCCCTGCCTTGTGCTAAGGACTCTCCAGGATTCATTGGCCAGTTCTTGGGGAAGCTTTCTGAGTAATAGCGTCTGGAGGAAGAGATGCTGCGTGTAGGCGTTATTCAATTCATTTGAAAAAACGCTGAAAAAAATAAATAAAACACAAAAACGTAAAAGCTATTTAACTCCCAGGAAAAATACCCAACTTATAGGTGACATATAACTGCACTAAGGGAAGGAAGTTTTGCTTTCCTTGGTGATACAGCCTGACCGGCAGAGGCGTGCCAGAGAAAAAGAGCCCCAGGCTGGGGTAAGGGGGGCGGGGGGGGAAGGGGACACGTAGGCTCTGCCCCCAACCAACCCTGTGACTTTGCCTCTCAGAAGCTCTGTGTCTCATCTTTCATTGTGTGAAATGTTTGCTCAGGTCTACCCCAGCCAAAGCTCTATAAAACGTACCAGGCGCGTTCTCTGTCTCTACGTAGGCCGAAAGGGTGCCAGGCAAGTGGCCCCATTCCTGTTTGTCACCATTGCACAAAAGGCACCACGCCGAGCTCTGACGGAGTCTCTGAGATAAAGAAGGCAGCGTCCAGTGGCACTGATCGCTGAGGCGGAGGGCTTGTGAGGCCCCGCAAGAGAGCCATTGACTTGGAAAAGTGGCCCGTCTGTGGCCATTTTCAGTAAAAATATAAAAAGAATCTCCATTCGTCTTCTCCTTTACCATTTGCTTCCTTAGCAAAGAACTGAAAGGCGAGAGCCAGGAGCAGCGTTTCCAGGGGCGAGTGCTTAGGTGGGGAAGGAAGAAGCATGGCTCGTCTGTTCCAGCCTGCAGAGAGCATCGCTGTTTTCCCAGCGGGGACAGCGGGAGCAGGCAGGTGAGCCAAGCACAGAGGGGAGGGGGCCCCTTGCTGGGAGAAACCGCTGCAGAACTCATCACCCAAGGTGGCCCCGAGAAACGGCAGGCCCGGTTATGGCAGGGGTCCGTCTGGCAGCAAATCCGGGTGCCCCCCTTGCCTTTCTCGACTTTCGACGCATCCCCCTTCGATCCTACTGCCCTCCCTTATTACCCCGCCTCTTGCCGTTTCCTTCTCGCCGTGTTCTGTATTTTCCTCTCTCTTCCTGCTCCCCTCGCCCTCTCCATCTTCTTTTTTTACTTCCCATACCCTCGTCCCCTCCGTTCTTCTTCTCTCCATCTCTGCGTCCCTTAGATATGACTGCTGCCGTCTAGTACATCCCTGCATTTCGTTAAGCGATGCTTAACCTAAGACACTTACCGCTGATGGTCATCAGTGAGTCCATATGGGGATTTGTTGGAAAGTATTTCCTTGATCATCGCTACTTCGGGCAGCGTTCTTTCTATTCCCTGAGATATTTCCATCGCTTACGTTTTCACAGAGCTAAAGCCTCTCTCCTCTACTTACCAAGTGCATATATCACACTTGGTGGAGGCAGACACTCAGTAAAATATGACCCTGATGAGTCTCCTAAGGCAGGAGAGAAGTCCAGATGTTCTCAAGTGAGGAAATATTAACCCGGTCTACAATGACTACTTTACCGGTGGGCCAACGGCAGGTAAAACGCATCAGTCACCTTGCTCTCTCCTTCCTGGCAAACCCATTTGGGGGCATCTCCTCTCCAGAATTGGCCAGCAAGAAAGGAAAATAACGATCCAGAGGTCTCATATGACAGTCTCTATTCATCGATGCGCTCTGGGCTAGACATTGGTAACTAAGCCTCGTGCAGATTATTTTGGTGAGCCCTCACAATTATCCCATACATCGATACGTTGATTCCCATTTTGCAGATAAGAAAGCTAAGACTTGAACAAGTTAGGAACGTGCCGAGGTCAAACAATGGGGGGAGGGGTGGAACACAAAGAAGGTCACTATTGCAGGTGCCACCAAGTGCTCCTGGAAGTGTTCAAGCGGAGTCTAACGACCCTCCCCGTGCGTCCTAAGCCGAAGAGTGTCTACACCATGTGTTCTGTTTCGTGGAGCCATTTGGTGTGGTCAGCATTCAGTTTTTTCATTGGCAACGCGGAGCGAAGACAGCCTGTCTTACCCACAGTAGCGTGGAGTGCCCGGCTGTTGGCACATGACCGACAATTGCTAGAAGTTCTTTCCTTCGGTCACAGAAGACCCGTAGGTGGATTCAGACATACAGATCGTAGCTGACAGCCCACAGCCGAGGAACTCTTGGAAAAAGGACAGCCCAACACCATCGGCCCGGAGCCTGAATCTTTCTCTTCTCCCCTTTGCATGTGTGCATATGTGTGTGTGTGTGTGCGCGCGTGCGTGCGTGCATGCATGTGTGTGTGTGTGTGGAGAGAGAGAGAGAGAGAGACAAGGAGGTGGGGGAGAATGAGATGGTGAGCACACATAGCCTGCGGCATCTAGACCTCCAATTGTACAAATGATTCTCATTTACTGAATGATGGGTACTAAGAACCCTGCTGGGGATTTTTTGCAAGCCTTTATCACCTCTTATCATTATGATGACCTTGCAAAGGAAGCATTGTTCTCCCCATTTTATGAACGGTTCCCCATTTTATAAAACTGAGGCTTGCGGAGATGAAGACGTTCTCCAGAGGCCAAATAGGCAATGGCCGGGTCCAGGGAGAGCCAGGGTTGCTGCTGTTTCCTTGCCTTTAAGGCCTCCAGTAGGTCGGGAAACCACACCTGTAACTCTTTGGGTTCCTGCTCTTATTTCGGTTGAGGGTCGGGGGAGTCACGGAGGTTCGCTGAGTTGCCAGAGGTCACGCGGCCAGAGGGCCCAGTTCACCCCGGTGTCCCCACCTCTCGGGCCGTGTGGCTTTCCTGGGATTGAAAAGCAAGTAGAGGGAGATTCAAAAGAAGCCTCGGTCACTTTGAATTTAGCATCCTCGTCTGAGGATTTTTACTTTAACACGGCCATGGCATCGCTTTCCCTCTCCCTGCACCCAGAATTACACACCGGCATCGGGGAATGGATGAAAATCTATGGGAAACAAGATCCTTGCTACTTTATGGTAATTAAAAGCAATAAATATTCTTGCCCACAATGCTAAAAATCTCAAATGGCCAGTGGGTCAATACTGGCTCCCTGGTTAGGACGGTGATAAATCTTTATTCCTTTGGAGCCGAAACACGGAAGAGGTTTTATTCATAAATTCCATGACTTATTACTGTAGCGTTTTCGGAACAAACACACGTGCCATGAAGAGGTTCTCCACCAACTGTGTTTACGTGCTATCTTCCAACCAGCCTGCTTCACCAACAAAGCCTCTGCCTTCGCATGGTCCTTTTATTAACGCAGCAGCAATGTCCTTTCCCTGCACCAGAATGGCACAGAGGAGTGGGACGTGATTTCCTCCTCACGGTCTCCTTAGCCCCATGCCTTCTCCGAACTGGTGGAAAACAGTGGATTTAACTGGTGGGTTTAACTCTGGACCTCTCACACTCGTCTTCTTTCTCCAAGGCTGCCGCTTGACACGAAAGGCATGGCTCTGATCCATTAGGACTGTTTTCTTTTTCTTTTCTTTTTTTGAAATGTTTAAAAATGTTTCTATTTATTTTTGACAGACGGAGAGACAGAGCATGCGCGGGGGAGGGGCAGAAAGAGGCGGAGACACAGAGCCCGACGGGGGGGGGGGGGGCTCGAACTCGCGAGATCGTGACCTGAGCCAAAGCCGGACGCTCAACCGACTGAGCCACCCAGGTGCCCCTCTTTCTTTCTTTCTTTCTTTTTTTTTTTTTTTTTTTTTGATCCAGTATGATGGCTTGATTATCATCCTTTCCAGGAGGGGTGTTTTCCCAAGCTCACAGGCAGCATTGGCTTGGTGTTCATCAGCGATCAGTGCTGCTCATTTAGGAAACTGGCTTGTCCCGGGCTCCGTTGCAAGTGGGGATATAGAATCAGACTTTCACATAAACATAAACGCAGAGGAAGACGGAGCCTGTGTGCTGAGCCCTTCCCTTGGAGGGTAAGTTTGAGGCATGCTGTGTGGCCTTCGGGAAGCTGTTTCACTCTCTGGGCCCCAGTTTTTGTTTTTTTGTTTTTTTGTTTTTTTAATGTCTACAAATGAATGGGTTTCCAGAGCTTTCCTACTCCTCTTCTTTGTAGCCGCTCCCGCTTGGTTGATCAGTACCGGGGAAAGAGCAGAATTTGGTAACAAGCAACAGCTTCTTGCAAGTTGAGTCGCTCCGATAAACCCACTCTCCCCACTTTGGCAGGAAGCGTGGGTCTGCCTCTGCGTCCTTAGAATTGATTTCATATTTAAAGCTTATGCTAAGTTCAAGTTGCCTCAAAACACCACTCTTGGTGGGGTGACGCGGGGGTGACTTTAACATTTAGCTAACGCAGCACAATGTGTATTAACCTGGCTTAGAGATAAGCACATGAATGTTCCTAAGACACACACACACACACAAAAAAAAAAAAAACCAGCAACATTCTGGTTCAATTTACTCCTCTGCGACAATGCACGTTTTATTTTGTGTGGGGGAGAAACACCTCGGAGAATAGGTTTGCTGAATAAGATAGACCCTTTGCATGCTTATTTTTTGAATCGCGGGTAGGCTGTGGGATGCTTTATGCTAAAGAGGGGCCCAGGGTAAATAGTGAGGAAAGTCAAGAGTACCGGCCTATCTGTGAATAACGCTACAGAAAAATCGCCAGCTAAAATGAAGACTGTAGAGCAAACCTCATTGCTTGTGTGTCACTATATTGCCAATTCATTATGTAGTGCCACACTTGTAAATTTGTACCACTTTGCATTAGTTTTCTTTGGGAAACTTAGGCCGGGCGGGAAGGGGGAGGGAGTGCGTTGAATTTGGGATGCACGGACAATGGTAGGTCCTAACAATGGATCGAAGGCCAAGTCCACACTGAGAGGCAATGCAAAGCCCCCGTGCTGATTACAGCCGAGGGGCTGAGCCTGGGTCAGAGAATTTAGGATCAGTGGCCGACACTCACAGCGGGTCATGGGGCTCGTGGGCAGTGACGGGACTCAGCAACCGTAGAAAGACCTTGGCCGCAGACTTGACCGCCCGAGGTGATGGGGAGAGGGGAGGGGGGGAGTGAGCATCGTAACACAAGCCAACATCACCCATCCTGGTTTTGGGTTCAAAACCCCATCCTGCACTGGGTGTTGTATGGAAACCAATTTGACAATAAATTTCAAATATTAAAAAAAAAAACAAACCCATCCTGATGTAGGCAGCCTCCAATTCATCATCTGGCCTCCATTCCAATGGGAAGCGACCTTATTCTAAAAGGCTCAGAAAGGTATTCCTGGATGTATCTACATCTATATCTATATCTACACTCATTTCTGTCTCTTCTTGAGCACAGAAGCAAGGAACGAGCATTTAAAGAAACCATCATAGGGGCGCCTCAGTTAAGTGTCCAGCTCTTGATTTCGGCACAGGTCATAATCTCGTGGCTCACGAGTTCGAGCCCTGCCTCAGGCTCTATGCTGGCAGCGCAGAGCCTGCTTGGGATTCTCTCTCTCCCTCTCTCTGCCCGTCTCCTCCTGCTCTCTGTCTCTCTCTCAAAATAAACAAATAAAACTTAAAAACAAAAAAAAAGAGGGGCACCTGGGTGGCTCCGTCAGTTAAGCATCCGACTTTGGCTCATGTCATGGTCTTGCCGTTTGTGGATTCAAGCCCCGCGTCGGGCTCTGTGCTGACGGCTCAGAGCCTGGAGCCTGTTTCAGATTCTGTGTCTCTTGCTCTCTCTACCCCTCCTCTGCTCGTGCTCTGTCTCTCTCTGTCTCAAAAATAAATAAACATTGAAAAATTTTTAAAAAATGATAATCACCCTTTCGGAACTGCGTTTCCTTCCCTGTCTCATCCCCCTACTGTTTCCCAGAGCCACCTCGCAAATAGACTCCTTGCATTTGAATCCTTGTCCCAAATTCTGTTTCTTGGGGAGCCGAGTTCCGTCACCAAGAGAGTCTGTGCCTGGCCTTTACCAGAAAAGGAAACCAAGAAGCTGGTGCTCCAAGAGAAACTGGCTACACAGAGAGTGGTTCCCAAGCTTGCGTGATCATCAGAGCCACCTAGGAAGGAGAAAAATGCACAGTCTCAGCCCCTACCTCGGAGAGTCTTTCCATAGGCTCTGGCTAGGGCTGAATGCTTAAATGGCTCTCCATGTGATTCTGATGACCAATGCAACCGGGGAATCTACGAGGCAGAATAAAGACCTTCCAAAGCTATCCACACCCTAATGCATGGAAGTTCTGAATAGGTTAGCTTGTGCGACAAAGTGGAAGTGAGTTAGCATATGGAATTAGGCTTCCTAATGAACTGGCTATAAGATAAGGCATAAGGGAGAGCATCCTTGAATATCCAGGTGGGTCCAATGTTATCCCAAGGGTCCTTAACTATGGAAGAAGGAGGTATAATTGTCACAACCAGAGAGATGGTAGGATAAGAAAGCCATGGTCCTATGTTTCCTATGTTTTTGGATTTGAAAATGGAATAATGGGCCCATGAGCCAAGAAATGAAGGCAACCTCTGGAAACTAGAAAAGGCAAGGAAATGGATTCTCCCTTAGAGCCTAGAACACAGTCCTGTTGAACCTTTGATTTTAGCTCAGGGAGACCCACTCCGTATTTCTAGCCCCCAGAACTGTAAGATTATAAATTCAAGTCACTTCAATCCACTAAATTTCTGGTTATTTGTTATGGCAGATATAAGAAACTAATACAGGGAGAAATAATTCTACTTTGAGGGAAGTACGTCTCAAACGTTAATGTAAGTGTGGATCCTCTGGGAATCTTGTTAAGCTACAGGTTCTACTTGATAGTAGGTCTGGGGTAAGGCTTGAGATTCCACATTTTTTTAACTGTTTTATTTATTTTTGAGAGAGACAGAGACAGACAGACAAGCAGGGGAGGGGCAGAGAGAGAGAGAGAGAGAGAGAGAGGGAGACACTGAATCTGAAGCAGGCTCCAGGCTCCGAGCTGTCAGCACAGAGCCGGACGCGGGGCTCCAGCTTGAACTCATGAACCGCGAGATCATGATCTGAGCCGAAGTCAGACACGCAACCGACTGAGCCACCCAGGCGTCCCTTGAGATTCCACGTTTTTAACAAACTTCCAGGTGAGGCGGGTGTGGCTGGTCACAGCTGTGCTAGAACAACGCCAGAGCAGGGTTCCCTGACCCCAGTGCTGTTGACATTTTAGCCTAGATAACTCTGTGGCATAGAAGCTATGCTGCATAGCGTAAGACATTTCACAGCATGTGTAGCCTCTATCTATAAGATGCCAGTTACGACCCTTCCCCAGCCGTGACAGCCAAAAATGTCTCCAGACAGTGCCACGTGTCCCCTGGGGCTGAGACTGAAAATGAGATTGGCTAAGAACCACAGTTCCAGAGAACTGAAGGGGAGGGGCCCTTCAATGACAAGCACGGGAATCAGGTAGAGACCAGGGCAGCCGAGTGGAATTAGAAAACCCACATGGAAAGCAATGTGTTGTGTTAGATTTTAGGATACAGACCTCCGTCAAAGGGAGCCAGAAATTTCCCCCTAACAACAAAATAGAAATTTGACACCTTAGAGTAAGTAGGCCAATTCCTCAGAAACCACAAACCACCAAAACTCCTCCAAGATGAAATAGACCATTTGAATAGTCCTATAACTATTACAGAAATTTAATTTATAGTTTAAAAGCATCCAAATCAAAATAGCCATGCCTACACGGTTCGTCTGTAGAATTCTGCCAATTTTTAAATTTTACAAAGGTTTTTAAATGTTTTTCTGCCGATTTTTAAAAAAACATTTTTTTTTTCAACGTTTATTTATTTTTGGGACAGAGAGAGACAGAGCATGAACGGGGGAGGGGCAGAGAGAGAGGGAGACACAGAATCGGAAACAGGCTCCAGGCTCTGAGCCATCAGCCCAGAGCCTGACGCGGGGCTCAAACTCACGGACCGCGAGATCGTGACCTGGCTGAAGTCGGACGCTTAACCGACTGCGCCACCCAGGCGCCCCTCTGCTGATTTTTTTTTAAACAAATACTAATTTTACTCAATCTTTTGCAGGAACAACAAAAGCAAACAACGATAGTCCAAGAAAAAAAAAAAAAGAAAGAAAGAAAAATTAGAGGACCAACATTTCTCATAAACTCAGGGCACAAAATCCACAACAAAATATTCACAAATTGAATTCAGCAGTGTCCAAGAAATTATAGAGCACAACCAAGTGGGATATATTCTAATAAGCTTGTTAAAAAAAATCAATCACCGTAATCCATCATGCTCGAGAAGAAATATCACACGACCAAATGCCGAAAAATCTTGCAAAATCCAACATGTATTCATAACAAAAGCTGTTGAAAACTAGGAAGAGGGGAATGCCTCCAACTTGATAAATAAATCCTCCAAAAACTTACAGCTAATAACAATCCTTGACAGTGAAACAGTGAATGATTTCCCCCCAAAGGCTGGAACAAGACAACTCTATCCACTTTTACCACTCTTATTCAAAGTAGTACAGAAAGTTCTAGACAATGCAATGAGGCCAGAAGAGAAACTCAAAGGTCTACACACTGGAAAGGAATAAACAAAACCGCCTCTCTTTGCTAACGGCATGATGGTCTACCCAGACAATCCCCAAGAATTTACAGAACACTGGAACTAAACAAAGAATTCAGTAGTTGCAAGACACAAGGTCAACGCTCAAAAATCATCCACAATCCACATAGCCAAAAAGGACTTGTATCTAGAACACATAAGGAACTCTCCAACTGTAACAATTAAAACAAAACAAAACAACCCAATTAGAAAATGGGCAAAAGACATAAACAGATATATCAGCGAACGCACAAAAAAGATGTTCGGCATCGTTAACAATTTAGGGGATGCAAATTAAAAGCAAAATGAGACAGCTCTACACACTCAGAGTGGCTCAAATTAAAAGACAAAGCCAAAAACCCAAAAACTAAAAAAAGCGCTAACACCAAATGCTGGCAAGGATATAGAGAAACTAGATGATTTACACCTTGCTGGCGAGAATGAAAATTGTACAGCCATTCGGGAAAGGAGCATGGCATTTTCCTGTAATTTTAACAACGTGTTTACCAACCAACCCAGCCATTGAACTCACGGATCTCAGAGAAATGAAAACAAGTTTACACACACACAACTGTATATGAATGTTCACAAAGCTTGATTTGCAATACTAGTATATATTCATAATAATCCAAACCATGATAATCCAGCAACCCAAATGTCCTTCAACAGGTGAATGATTCCCCAAAAAAGTGAAAATAAACACAAGTCTATATCCTACCTCTGCTATTATACATTCAGTGTCTTTGTTCAAATTGACTCAGGTCTGGGATGATAAATATTTGCATAAAATAAGAATTCCGCCTGTGTTCTACCTAAAGCCATCTGGTGCCCCATCAGTCATACACATAACATACTTTGTAAAAAAGCAGGGGGGGGGGTGGTGGGAGGGCGTTCTGAGCAAAATGGCCTGAGCTGGCGCACAAAAGCGTGAGGGAGCAGGATGTATTCAGAGCCAAGAGTGACAGGCGCGCAGGGTGCCGGCGGGAGGGGGGGGCAGGAGATGTGCTTGGTGATGAGGCTGCAAAAGAAAGGTCAGGGCAGATTGTGAAGGAAGGGCTTGGAATAATCACAGTCCACTCCTCTCCTTTTGTTATCTCTTGCTCAGGCAGAAGGACTGGGCAAGTGTCCTGGGGACCGCGCGTTCTCCTTCTCTCCCTCTGCCGCAGAAGTGCGGGCAGTCATGTGTAGCTGTGTTAACACTACGCGAGTAAAACCAATCCCCCAGCCCCTTCCAGCTGCACACCTCGCCGCCTCCACCGCTCCCATCCGCTGATTTGCATCCGGGCAGGTTGTGTAAACAAGGCTGTTAGGGGAATATAAATAACCGCAGCCTGGGTTGCGGTTCAGTCGTCTGGTCTGGGGGAATCAGAACTTCCGCTTATCTCCCATGCCAAGGTGGAGCCTCTTAACTGCTCACCGGGTTCTCACCCTCTCCCTCCCAAGATGCCCGTGCTAATCCTTAGCGCTGGATGGCTTCCTCCCGCCCGGATCCTCCTGCCCTCCTGTCTTCGCGACCAGATGCTAACCCTCTGTGTTGTCAAACAGAGCCAGGCTGTGTGCTCGCTTTGCTCGGGAAGGCTGGGCAGGAGGAAAAAGGCTGTGCTCCCATGGATACCTTGACCTTCTCAAGGTCAGGAACTAAATCTCATCCAGTCAGGTGGCCCCCAGCGGCTGACCCAGTCTCTGGTTCCTGTCACGGGAGGTGAACATCAGAGTCATTCAGAGTCTATTTAGCCTGGAGTCTGGGTCCGATTCTCGCTCCACGGCTCTGGGACGTGGGGCAGGTTCCCTAAACTGTCTGAGTAGTCATTTTACTTTCATCTGCGGAGTCGAGATAATAATTGACCCTTCCCCTTAGGATTATTGGGAGAAGGACATTTAATGCTAAAGGTTTAGCATGTTTCTGGGATATAGTAAGTGCTAAATAAATTGTGACTATCTTTAGCCCCATTCCGATGATGCTGGTGATGCTGCGGCTAATGATAGTGCAGACTCACTGGTAATTGAGTGATTCAAAGCATTGATACCTATGCCCCATGTCTCTGTAGAACCATTTCTTTAAAAAAAAAAAATGTGAGTTTATTGATTTATTTGGGGAGGAGCAGAGAGAGAGAGGGAAAGAGAGAATTCCAAGCAACCTCCATGGGGTCAGCACAGAGCCCGATGTGGGGCTTGAACTCCAGAACCGTGAGATCGTGACCTGAGCCGAAACCCAGAGTCAGACGCTTAACGGACTGAGCCCCCCAGGAGCCCCCCGTAGAGCCATTTCTGCATATTGGTTTAAAATGACAGGAGGAGAGGAGCCCACAGAATAACTGAGAGGCAACTTCTTGGTGATGGTAGAAACCCAGGGCCTAGAGTGAGAAGATTAAATCGTAGCAGAAACACCCAAAAGTGACTAGGCTTCTATCACATTCTCCACACGGTCGATCCATCACCCATGGAGCTGGAATCCCAATAACTAACCTCCTGGGGTTCATTTGAGGACCACGCTCGATGACGGTTTTGGAAGTTCCGCGTTGAGAGTTCTATCTTTCTTTTTTTTTTTTTTTTAATTTTTTTTCCAACGTTTATTTATTTTGGGGACAGAGAGAGACAGAGCATGAACGGGGGAGGGGCAGAGAGAGAGGGAGACACAGAATCGGAAACAGGCTCCAGACTCTGAGCCATCAGCCCAGAGCCCGACGCGGGGCTCGAACTCCCGGACCGCGAGATCGTGACCTGGCTGAAGTCGGACGCTTAACCGACTGCGCCACCCAGGCGCCCCGAGAGTTCTATCTTTCAAGACTTCAATGGTAGCAGACAGGTGAGGGGCCCTGGTGATAAGAGGCGTGGAAACACCGAGAAGATGAAAATTTCCCTCTGCCCCGGGGAACATGTAACTGCTCAGTCTCTTTCCCGGTGTCTGTCGAGCTCTCTTCCTAATCAGCTCTGGATTCTGGCCTCTCCCTCACCATCCGCCGGTCCCATGGGCCGTCTTCTTGCTCTTTGAACTCTTCCAGCCTGTTCCGCCTCCATCTCCTGGCCCCTGCTCTCTATCTCTATCTGGAAGACCTTCCCCCGGTTCACAGCTGGCTCCTTGGTACCATTTAGAGCTTATGTGACCGGTGGTCACCTCTCTGGACCTCCTTCCCCGATGCCCAAGTCAAGAATGTCCCCAGGCATTTCTGTCACCCCACCCTCTTTAACGTTCAGCATGACACTTATAATCTGAACCTGTCACATTCACTCATTTGATTATTTGTTTTATCTGCCTCGGCCACTGAAAGGTACACTGCGTGAGGGCAGGAACTTTGGGTGCTTTGTCACGGCTCTACCCCAGGGCCTGGGATATACGGGGTTGACCCCAATCCAGGTGTCGAAGGGTCAGAGTTAGGCAGTCGAGGGGACAGAAGACAAGGAATTACACTTTCCCTGGAGAAAGTTACCATCTAGATGAGGTTCTAAGAGTCACTCAGATGAAATGAGGCACGATACCGTGTGATGGGAAATGAGCCAACCCAACTGTCCGAGCTTCACCGGCAGGTGGAACTTGGGCGGGCCCAAGAGAAAAAACGTATATATTTATCACCGGGGGTGCTACTCACATCTTACTATTTAACAGGATAAAAACAGTGGAGGGAAGGGGGGACGGTGCAAATGGAAAAGGGCTCTTGAGAACAGCATTGACCATGTCACAAGCATGCAATTAGGGGCTGCAGGTTAGCAAGGGGGGCTAGATGCTCTGTGGCAGATTCTATGCTAAGTACATTTATATTCAGTATCTCATTAAATCCTCAAAATATCCCTGTGACGTAGGCTTCCTCCTCTTCCTCCTCCTCATCATCATCTGTATAGTGCAGTTAAGAGGAGAGTCCCTCACTTCTAAAACCCGTTACATTCGCTACAGCAGTCTCTACATTGCCTCTTCTGCCTACGGAGTTCTCCTGCTCCAACTCTGTATCCCTGTCCTGACTACATCCCAAGTTTCAAGCACATAAAAACAAAGACAAAAAATATGTATCAATCCAACAAGTATGTTTTAGAAAGAAGCAGCAGGAGGAGGAATTAACATCATGTATTTCAAGATGTCTTACGCAAGGGTCTAATAAGACAATTTTTTTCAGGGAATTTCTTGCCATGCCGAAACCTTGTTCACCAAGATAAACACATCTTTTCCTTTAGTCACGTAATATAGATTATATTATGGACGTATTTCCCTTTTCCCCTTAGCTACCAGGGACCTCGGGATGAAGCTCAATATCTGATCCTGGAAAGCGTATCCATTCATTCACCCATTCAGTAACAGCCAAAACAAAAGCAAAAACGATACTCAGGTGCCTACACACAGAGATACAGAGACAGACATATAGCATAAACTATTTGTTAAGCACTGTGGTAGCAAATAGATCCACCAGAAGCCCGACAAACGTTCATCCTCTGCTCGTTTTAATTTGCCTAAATCTGTCTTCACATTGATTTGGCCTGTTCTCTTTCTTAAACCCGTCGTCCCTTAAACTACTTAGGAGAAATTGGCAGAACATCAACCCGAAATGAGCAAAGTCATACTATCACATTGTAATGACACAGGAATAAAAGTAGTTTGACCTCATGAAGTCCTAGTGGGACAGAAACACGCGTGTAGCATTTTCTGCATGTGATTACATTTTTTTTTTCTTTTAGCATCAAAGACCAGTTCTTAAGAGCAGTCTGATAGGCCAGAGAAGCTCGGGGACTCCTGTTTCTTCAGATTGGGAGACGTTTCGTATTTTTCAGTTAAGTGATGATGTTAAGTAAATACTGACCAATCATCAGAGGCGTATTTGCTGAGATGCCTTGTGTGGCTGGGGCGTAGGAATGTGTATTTCATCACCGAGTGGAAACAAACAGCTTTTTCATACTGGTTTCCTGCCAAATCTCATCCCTTGTACCCTGGGAGGGCTCTCGGTCCATCTTTAGCCCCACAGCTTTGGTTCAGGCTCACCGAGCTATCACTGCAGCTTCCTGAACCTGGTCTCCCCACGTCCGATGCCCAAGCACCACTCTCTGCCACTTGGATCTCTTGTACGTCGTCCCCTTGTGCAAACAAACCCTTTGGTTTCCAAGAATGGCATCCGGGTTTCCTACTTTAGCCCTTCATAATCCTTCACAACCAATCCCACCAGGCACACCACCCTGAAGTCACCCACCCACTGTGGACTGGCTGGGTCCACAGGTCTCTGACTGTTCCTCAGGTCTAGAGAGAGAAGAAGAGATGGCCGGGATCCCAAGCCTCGAATCTTCCAGCAGCTGCCTCCTATGTTTGCAGATTCCAGAAGCAGAGGAACAGTAGCCTAGGGGCTCAGGCTGCAGAATCCAAAGGTTTCACTACCCGCTGGCCAGGTAAGTTTCAGACTGCCTCACACTCAATACCTAGATTTTCTCCTCGATCACATGGGAATGATAAGAGGACCTACATCACAGGATGTTATGGTGCGACTTAAATTAGAAAATGCATATGAAATGCTTAGCCCAGTGCCTGGCATCTGAGTGGAGCTCTGTATATGTCAGCTATGGTTATGCTTCTTTTATAAAAATCTGCTTCCAGATCCTGTGTGGACTCCCAGCTCTGGTGAGCCATGCCAGACTTCGCGTAAGCCCTGAAGGTTTCTAGTCGACTTCGGGCCTGGGATATTAACTCAAAGCAGACTCGAGCCCATCCTTGAGCCCATTTCCAGGGCCACCTCCCTAATCAAGGGGTGTCCCTTAACATCCCACCATTCTGATGGCACTGGGGGAGGCACAGAAAGTTAAACCCAAGACAAATCTCATCTAGTAGGTAAAGGGAAGGGGGCTGTTCCTAAGAGGTAGGGCCACTGCTCCAGAACATAGATGCCTCTCTGCAAGAGGAAAGTCCAAGCCTGGCTTTCCACCGCTGCTACGTGAACCAAAAGAGGCTGAACCTGAAAAGCAAATATGCACGCAAGAGCCAGGAGCTTACTACCGCGGTCTGACCTGCGGGCTGCTGCACTTTCGCATATGTGATCTGATAACACCTTTACGTTCACCCACATTTTGGCTCCTCCTCTCCCTCCGCCCAGAAAAGTCTGGATCCCCCAGCCACGTTCCTCCACAAGCCACACAGTTTAGAACCCGCCAGTGACATACACACAAGGCAGGTTTACGTCAACCTATCTTTGCTGGAGATTCTCTCGACCTGAACACGTCCAGCTTTCTTTCACCCATCTGCTTAACCAATGATGAAGTCTGTATTGGGTGAGAGGCCCTAACTGAGATTCGGCGGTACAACGCTGAACAGAATAGACCCAGTTGCTAATCTCATGGAGGTTACAGAAAACAACAACAACAACAACAAAAAACCCAACAACGCAGAAGAGAGAAACAAAGATGAAAAATACAAAAGGAAAAGGTAGGACACCTGCAGTTAATGAAACTACCCGAACATCATCAGCAGAACCGTGTGGGAGGTGCAATGTGTTTGTGTGTGGGTGGGAGAGGGTATCAGAAGGACCCTGTGGGGAGGAATACTTGAGCTGAGACTTGAAAGGCAAGTAGAGTCAGATAGTTGAAGGAAGGAGGCAGGGGTGGCAAGCAGAAGAAACAGCATGTGCAAAGGCCCTGGGGACGGAGCCGGAGAAAGAGCCGCTGAGTCTAGAAAACGGTGGGCAGAGGGCATAGTGGCAGGACCCTGGAGAGGGAGAGATGTCTTATTCACCTTCAAAACACAATTTGAATGTCACTTCCTCTGGGAAGCTTTCCCAGGCTCCTCCCCCACCCCCACCCCATAAGAATTTATTGTCCCTCTTCCGTGGTTCATGTCTCCATTTTATTTGTTTTATGGTATATGTAGGCAATTGTGTTGCATGTCAATCTCCCTGTTACTGAAGCACAAGGAACCTAAGGCAAGGAATTCATCTTATTCATCTCTGCTCCTACACCCCCTCTTACAAGTGCCCAGGACAAAATGACTAGTCAATGGATATCTGTTGCATTTCTTTCTGAGATAAAGCATCAAAATCTAAGTGACTTAGAACCCAGAGAGGAGATTTTTAGGGGACAAAATGTGTCCCGTGCTTCCTTATCACGGGCCATCACTATTTTTTTTTTTTTCTGTTTTCTTCCCAGCTGTGTTGCCTAATTCATTCTTATTAACGTTTCTGCGCAGCTGCTAATAAAACCATACCACGGATAACTTGACCGGAAGCTGGCCAGTTTACAGGAGGGAGCCATTGAGCGCGCTCAAGTTTGATAAATAATGAATTACCGCAGGGCATCCAGAAGCTTGTAACTTAAAACCAAAATATGGGCCATAAGATGGATAGAATCAACTCCGTGATCAGCCCTCGATATCGTTGTACAAAGTACTTCTTGTGAGTAGTGAATTCATTTTCCCCAGACCCTGAGTCTGGTGACAAGGTTGCTATGGTGTGGCACGGGGGAGCCAAGATTGGGAAATCTCTCCAGCTGGCCACCAGACGCCCAACTATTTCCTGAATACTCCCAATGGTTGTGTGACAGTCTAAGGAGAGAGTAAATTTTGATTCTGAAAGGTCAAGGGTCAGAATACGGGATGAGGCAATGTTTCTCCAGTGTTATGGAACACTGTTATCACATTTGATATAAACGGATGCGTCATGCGAACAAACAATCTGTGGTCCAAAGCATTTGGATTCAAACAAACCAACAAAAAACCCTACCGTGGTTTTTTTTCTTCAAGTCTTTTTTTTTTTAATAACTTTTTTTAATGTTTATTCTTGAGAGATCGAGACAGAAGACAAGCAAGACAGGGCAGAGAGAGACAGAGATACAGAATCTGAAGCCGGCTCCAGGGTCTGGACTGTCAGCACAGAGCCCGACGTGGGGCTCAAACCCACGAACTGAGAGATCATGACCTGAACTGAAGTCGAATGCTTATCTGACTGAGCCACCCAGGCACCCCCCTTCAAGTCTTTTAAGAGTCTCTCCTATTCTCATATCATGAATTATGAATTACAGAGATGAAAACACGGTCTCCAATGGTTCCCAAATATATTTGAGCCATAGATTATTTTTCCAGTGTACGGGCATCACAGCGACTTGTGATAATGGCTGAAGCAGTTACAAGGTCTGAATATTTTCGTCCCTAAAGTAACCACATAAAATGGAAGCCTCCCAGGCTTTAGATTAGAAGGCCTGGGTTCAAGTCCCTGATGAGGCATTCAAAACTGTGTCCTCATGGGGCGCCTGGGTGGCGCAGTCGGTTAAGCGTCCGACTTCAGCCAGGTCACGATCTCGCGGTCCGTGAGTTCGAGCCCCGCGTCGGGCTCTGGGCTGACGGCTCAGAGCCTGGAGCCTGCTTCCGATTCTGTGTCTCCCTCTCTCTCTGCCCCTCCCCTGTTCATGCTCTGTCTCTCTCTGTCTCAAAAATAAATAAACGTTAAAAAAAAAATTTTTTTTTAAAAACTGTGTCCTCAGGCGTGTCACTTAACTCTGAAACCTCAATGTCTTCACCTGTAAAGTGAAATCATCAGTTCCGATTTCTCTGGCTTAATGAGATGATTAAATATGTTAATAGGCATTAAAGGGCTTTTAAGATGTGTAAGCACCATGTAATTTTTGTTTTTATTATTAATAAAGTTCAATGTAAAGACTAAGCATCTAGCAGAGGGTGACAGCAAGCTTACGAGAGTCAGGAGATCGAAGGTAGAACCTAGGAAACCAACAAGGCAGAAGCATGTCAGGGACTCATGTGTGCCACACCTGTCAGGAGCATGGGAAGTTCCATCTGGTGCTATTGCTTCCCGGACACTTGAATCCACCTGTTGACTTCTGTCCTAAGGTAGCCCAGGCCTCCCTATGTGGCAAACTCCTATGGCCTTAGCAGGAGCTGAGATTCATCCATAAGGAACCCCCATGGCTCACTTGGAAGGTCGAGTCTACCTAAAAGGGCACAAAGTTTAGGGCCGCCTGGGTGGCTCAGTCACTTAAGCATCTGGCTTTGGCTCAGGTCATGATCTCACGATTCATGGGCTCGAGCCCCGCGTCAGGCTCTGTGCTGACGGCTCAGAGGCTGGAGCCTGCTTCAGATTCTGTGTCTCCCTCTCTCTCTGCCTCTCTCTCTCTCTCTTTCTCTCTCTCAAAAATACATAAATATTTTTTAAAACTTAAAAAAAAGAGCACAAAGCTTAGAAGTTTAAGGATCAAGTTGAGTCTGGTGATTTGCTTTCCTAGACCAGATATACGCCACCAGCATATCCAATTTTTTAAAGTCTTTGGCAAGGATTGCAAGAAAAATTGCTTATTCTTTGGCCTTGTCTCGAATGCCCAGCTTTACTCCTTCCATCTTTCTTTTAAAAATTTTTTTAACGTTTCTTTATTTTTGAGACAGAGAGAGACAGAGCATGAACGGGGGAGGGGCAGAGAGAGAGGGAGACACAGAATCGGAAGCAGGCTCCAGGCTCTGAGCCATCAGCCCAGAGCCCGACGCGGGGCTCGAACTCACGGACCGTGAGATCGTGACCTGAGCTGAAGTCGGACGCTTAACCGGCGGAGCCACCCAGGCACCCCACTCCTTCCATCTTTCTTACTCAGAAGAGTTTACTTCACCTTGACCACATGGCTTCTTGAACTACTTCCTATACTCCAGTCTCAACATTCATGCCTGGTGAAGCCACCCGGAGTGCTGACAATACCCAAGCACCCCCATTCCTAAGTCCCACTAAATTACTAAGCTGTAACACTGGCCCTGACACCGAACCCTAAGAGAACATCAGAAAGATGTGACATTCCCTAAACGTCTTTGTCAACTTCCTGGCTTCCTGCTGGAATCTGCCCATAGGGGGCGCCAGTGGGAGGTTAGAAGAAAGGAGGAGGAAGGGATCCTTCTCCTGTTTGTGCTGTGGTCAGTCACCAAGGTGGTAGTCGGGTCCGGCATGGACCTCCTCTCTTCACTTCTTAGGGCAGTCTCGGTGGGCCTCTTGGGCTTTCTTGGGCCCCTCCTCTGGGCTCCGAGATTCTGTTACCCTAACCTCTCTCGTTCCCCTGCCCATCTCTAGTGGTAACGGCTACTCTCAGCATTTATTGCCTCTGAAATATTCAAAGTTTCTTTTCTCTGTACGACTCTCTAAAACCAGTATGATGACTTTCCTATGTTAAATTCCCTTTGTTGAAATGCACCATGTGGTTTCTGCTTCCCTGGCTGATCTTGCCCGATGAAGTCCATGCAGTTTTCGGTGCCCTCAAACCGGAGGCCCAACAGCCCCTGGGACTGTGTAACTCGACCCTCGGCCCTTTGTAACCTTCTTGTGGTCACAGACTCCTGTTGGAAATCTAGCGAATGCTGTGCACCCTCTCCCCAGAAACCACACATTCACACAATTCTGAATACCAATATCAAGGGGTTCACGAATCCCCTCAAGCGCCCCCCCCCATTAATTTTCAGACCACACCCAACATATAGAGAGATGAAGATTCCCAGAAGGCCATACAAATTTTCAATCATCCTCAATTTTCAGTGTAACAGTTTTTTAGGCATATACCAAAATTTCCCTGTGTAAAAAGCAATATGACCGAGGCGACTGGGTGACTTCATCAGTTAAGCCCCTGACTCTCGATTTCGGCTCAGGTCATGAGCTCACGTGGACTAGAGCCCCATGTCAGGCTCGGTGCTGATGGCACGGAGGCTGCTTGGGATTTTCTCTGTCTCCCTTGCTCTCTATCCCTACCCCACTCTCTCTCATGCGTGCGCGCTCTCTCTCAAAATAAATAAATAAACTTTAAAAAGCACTATGAGGCCCTTAACAAATGAGTCACAATAGGAATTTGTTGATTCAGTTGATCACTTTGGGCTCTCTTACTTGATCTTTGTGACGAATGTTATGTTATCTTGCAGTTTATAAAATTCTCCCTAAGAAATGTTACGGAGAAAGAAGATGTGGTATATATATGCACAATGGGAAACTACCCCGTGATCGAAAAGAACGAAACCTTGCCACTTGCAACAACATAGATGGAACTAGAATGTATCATGCTAAGGGAAAGAAGTCAGTCAAAGACAAGTATCGTGTGATTTCAGTCGTATATGGAATTTAAGAACAAAACAGAAAAATATAGAGGAAGGGAAGGAAAAAATAAGGTAAGAAACAGAGAGGGTGGCAAACCATAAGAGGCTCTCTTTTTTTTTTTTTTTTTAATTTTTTTTTTCAACGTTTATTTATTTTTTTGGGGACAGAGAGAGACAGAGCATGAACGGGGGAGGGCAGAGAGAGAGGGAGACACAGAATCGGAAACAGGCTCCAGGCTCTGAGCCATCAGCCCAGAGCCCGACGCGGGGCTCGAACTCACGGACCGCGAGATTGTGACCTGGCTGAAGTCGGACGCTTAACCGACTACACCACCCAGGCGCCCCAGAGGCTCTCTTTTTTTAATATTTATTTATTCTGAGAGAGAGAGAGAGAGAGAGAGAGAGAATAATTGATAAAGAAGCTAAGAGATCTGTAAGTCCAGAAAACAGTATTACAGATTTCTCAGTCTTACTTCATATATGTATATGTGACTATATCATATATCCTGGTATCTACAGAAGGCATGGGACTGGTCTACAAGCCTTCTGGAAGCAGATGTATGTGAGGCTCCACATAGGGAGACCTGAGCTTACAAGATTAGGAAGATTTTCACAAAAGGAGAATCCATCGCGCAATTATTCATTTTTTTTTTTTTTTTAAGCGTGTGCTTTGGAATCAAATAGACCAGGATTCGAGTCAAGGTACTGCCATTTATCAGCAGTGTGGCCTTATGCAAATTCTTCAACGCTGTCATCTTTGATTTGCTGATCTGTAAAATAGATGCGGTGTTTAACAGAAATTAATATTACGATGAAAAAAATGTATGAGCGCGTTCGGCCCAGTGCCCAGGACGCAGCAGGCTCGCAAGGCTCATCTCGCTCCTTCCTTGCCCCATCCTTTCCACGTCTTCCCTTTGATCCTACTAGGTAGATTCAGTATATCCCAACTTTCATCCTTGTTTATGAAACCCCAGACTAGGTCACTATCAAAGCAGATGGGCAATTCTCTCCGCGTGGCGGTCGTTATAATACAGACTGTAATCTTCGTATTTTAGACACCTTCTTCCTTTGTTCGGCTGGTAACACTGGAACCTTTTCCAGGGGAGCGACTAATGCGACTCAATTCAATATGGAAACACTTCCGCAGTGTTTTCACTTCCCTGATGAGACTCTTTACTCAGCTTCTCCTTCCCACCCCCTCTGCAAGATCCTCTAAGAGGCCTCCCTTAATGGAGTCCCTGCAGATGTGCTATTCTGTCAGGGACTCTTCTGAGCACTTCACCAATGACACGGGATTGGGTGAACAGCACAGCTTTTCCAGGTCGTTAAACACTGCTTAACTATTTTTCAAATGTTGTGGCGTCCATTAAAAAAAAAAATCTGAAATGCTTGTGGGGCCAAGCGCTGGTTCCATTAATGTTTTACACCCTGAACGTTTTAAGGGATTCACTCATTCTGAAGTCATCTGTCCGCTTCTCTCTAGCAGCGTTTTGATGTTCCTCCAGCCACCCCAAGCTCTCTGGGAAAATCTCTGAATTTCTTCATCCATTTCCATCCATCCTCTAGCTTCAGACACTGTGGGTGACCCTTGGAACTAGATGCCCACAGGCATGTATAAAATAGACCTTCACGGCAGGACCGGCACAGGGAAAAATTAAGAATTTTGTCAACAGTATTGTTGAGATCTTCATAAGTGAAAAGTTGTGGGGGCGCCTGGGTGGTTCAGTCAATCGAACATCTGACTTCGGCTCAGGTCACCATCTCACTGTTTCTGAGTTGGAGCCCCGCGTCAGGCTCTGTGCTGACAGCTCAGAGCCTGGAGCCTCCTTGGGATTCTATGTCTCCCTTCTTCTCTGCCCCTCCCCTGCTCCTGCTTTGTCTCTCTCCGTCTCTCAAAAATTAAGAAACATTAAAAGAAAACATAAAGGAAAAGTTGTGAATTCTGTGTGATTTTCTGGGATGAGGGGATGTGTAATAAATGGACTGTTTCCCTGATAAGATTATTATCTTTATATAGGGTTGTGATCTTTTTTAAATCCTGGCAAGGGTTGAATCTTACCCAAAAGATCCTACTTCTGAGAGCTCGTGAGAATAAGTGATTCCAAAAGATGAAACCATGGGTTCTCTGGCCAAGACGATAGTTTCAAGGGTCTCTGGAAGGAAAGTTTCTTTGTTCCCATGGAAGATGTGATCTGTACTCTTATTGTACGTGGGTTCTCTGTATATAAGCTAGTTTGTGGCTCGTGTATCCGATGTAAGATCTGCTCAGCAGTCTATCTCCAAACAAAAGTGCCCAATTACACATAGAATATTTCTCAATCATTTTGTTCATTCCTTGGTGAGTAATTACCATGAAAAAAAATGAGGGGAGAGGGAAACCCCAAATCCACCTACTCCTCTTGTATCCTCCCCTTAAAGAGGAATAACATCTTTAAAAACAGTCACATGCGCGCACACACACACACACACACACACACACACACACACAGATTTCTAGGGTGCCTCGCTAAGCCAGAACCCAACTTTCACCCTTCAAATGTCTTAACCTTGTAAGGAAGCACACGTCTCCAGAAAACTGATCAAGATTGAACCCCACTATCAGAAATTTCAGAAATAATGACAGGGTGATTAAGAAAATGTCTTGGGAGAGGGCCCTGTTCTTCCTTGCATCATACAACACGGAAGCCCTTTACTGAGAAAAGCACTCTCCGAGAGACCAGAAAACCTGGGATCTAAATTTCAGCTCCCTTATTTGCTAGCTGCATCACCTTGAGCTTGGCACCAAACCACTCTGAACCTTGGAATTTTCATGAGGAAGAAGAGAAGAGAATTTCCGGACCAAATTAGATGGTGGGTCTTTCCAAAGACTTTGGGATTTACCAAGTAAACTACATTAATAACAATCTTGTGACACAAACCAGGAGGATCAGCTTGTTCCCACCTGATAGACTGAAGAAATCGAAAGTCAGAAAGATAAAATTACTTTTCTAATGATTCAGAACTAGCCGCAGGAGGAACTGAGACTTGTAACCATACACCCTTTTAAAGATCTTTGGGTCGGAACGCACCGCCTTTCTCCTGCAAAGGAAACACATTTAGCTACAACGACACTTTCCCGTTTCTCGGGGTTACTTGTTTCATTTTGTTTTTATTCTGATAAGAACATCCAATAATAGGAGATCTACCCTCCACAAAATTTTAAGTGTTCAGTATGGTATAGTTAATATAGGAAGTGTTGGACAGTAGCTCTCCAGAACTTACTCATCTCGCGTAACTGGAACTTGCTACCCTTCTGGCCACCTCCTCCCCCAGCCCTCCAGCCCTTGGCTACCTTCATTCCACCTTCTGCTTCTAGGACTTTGACTATTTCAGATACCGCAAGGTGAGTGAAGCCACGCGGTAGTTGTCGTTCTGCGACTGGTTTATTTCACTTCGCGTAACATCCTCGAGGTTCATCCACGCTGACGCATATTGTAGAATTTCTTTTTTAATGTTTAACCAGCTCTTTGTTTTGTTGGGTTTTTTTTTCTACCGCGTTTCTGTGTTCTAATTCGTTTCTTTCTGCTCTAGTTTTTATTATTTCCTTCCTCCTGCTAACTTTAGGCTTACTTTTTTTCCAGATGCACGTGAGAATGTATAATCGTTTGTGGAACACTCTGTATATGTCTGTTAAGGTCTACTTGGTCTATAGCGTTGTTCAAGTCTTCTGTTTGCTTATTAATTTTCTGTCTGGATGTCCCGTCCATTATTGAAAGTGGAGTGTCAAGGTCCCCTATCCTTATTGTACTGCTATATATCTTTTCTTTCAGTTCTGCCAATGTGTGCTTTGTATGTTAAGTGTTCTGATGGTAGGTGCATGTATAGTTACAATTGTTATATCTTCCCGGTGAATTGACCCTTTTATCATTATACAATGTCTCTTTTTTGTCTCTTGTAAAGTTACGTTGCTATCAACTTAAAATAGGCTTTTATAACTGTAAGATGTTTTATGTAAGCCCCATGGTAACCACAAAGAATGTACCTGTGGAACATACACAAAAGCTTCAAAGGAGACAAGAATCAAAGCGTATCAATAAAAAAAAAAAAATCAATGGGACACAAAGGAAAACAGCAAGACAGGAGGAAGGGACAGAGGAGCCCCAAGGCAGACAGGAAACAATTAACAAAATGGAAACAAGAAGCCCTTCCTTATCAATAATTACTTTAAATGTAAATGGATGAAACTCCCCAATCAAAAGATACGGAGTGCCTGGACGGACGAAAAATACAAATTCAACTAAATGCTATTTGCAAGAGACTTGGTTTCGATTTCAGGACGTACATAAGCTGGAAGCAAAAGGGTGCAAGAAGACGTTCCATGCAAATGGGAACAAAAGGGAACAGAGGCGGCCGTGCTTGTATCAGACAAAATAGACTTCAAGTCAAGGAGCTGTCACGGCTGCCTTGTCGACGCTTCCCCACAAGCCTCCCAGGATGCTGAGACACACAGAAGAATTCAGCTGCTTCAGGTAGAGCAAAGCGGTGGGAAATTTGTATTTACCTGAACTCATCTCGGCGTGCTATAAAAGCACTCTCTGCTCATGGAAGTGTTATTCCCTGAGCAGGACGTTTTTGGCATAATCAACTGGGGGGGGGGGGGGGTGGCAGCCTCCGGCTGCCGGCAAGGGATGAAGCACGACACAAGGATGTGGAGACATCTGAAGACACCGTGCCTGGGGCGCCAGGGTGGCTCGGTCAGCTAAGCGACCGACTCCTGGTTTCCGCTCAGGTCACGATCTCCCGGGTCTGTGAGTTCAAACCCCGGGTCAGTCGGGCTCCGCACTGTCAGCACGGTGCCTGCTTGGGATTCTCTCTCTGCCCCTCCCACTCTCTCTCTCTTTCTCAAAATAAATAAATAGACTTAAAAAAGCAAAAAAAAAAACAAAAAAGACACGTGACTTTACGGTAGAAATAAAAGCTGAAGGTTTGAAGGTTTCTGTTTCAGGCCGCCTCCAAAGATTTGCAAACCCCTATCATCAAAATAATCGTGTCAAAGTGTTCTGTTCCCATTTTCTCAACCTCCCTTTCCAGTAGGTGGGATTTTATAACCCCCGATGGACCGCGCTTCTCCAGAAGCCCCCTTCACACCCCTGCACCTTCCCAGGGCCACTCCCCCATCCCACACTCTCTGGAACTTGCACACATGACCCGGGCGTCCAAAATGCATTCCCAAACCCATCTCCCTTACCTCTGTTCCCCTCATCCCTGCTCTCTTCGCCCTTCCCCCAGTATCCTTATTAGTTCTGCTATGGAGGGAGCCACACAGTATTTATGCCCCCGAAATAAGAATAATAATAATCTGGGTAACCTAAGCACACACTAGGCAGCCAACCAATCCTGGGTTAAAGCAAAAGTGGAATGAGCTGCAAGATGCTCTTTCCACGAAAACACCCCTGCTATTAGAACGCGTGCCTGGGTCTCTCCTGGGGTCCACAGCCCCTGGTGCACCAGAGCGGCACACGCCCGTGCTCCCCGAGGGGAGTGCAAGCCGTGTGCCCGTGTGTGAGGCAGAGCTCAGTTCCCCAACGGGCAGAACGTCCCTCGGCTTCAGAGCCCGTGGCTCCAGGAGCTTCGGCTGCAAGATCAGGGACAGGCACACGGGGATGCGAGCGGGAAGAGGAAAAGACAGATCCAGAGAAGCGGAAACACAAGCGGAAGAAGGGAGCCGGGCGGAGCAGGAGGGTGGAAGGAGGGACTCAGACCAGAGGTTCCCCCGTGCTCCCCCCGACTGCGAGAGCTGCAGAGTTTGCTGAGAAGGAAGGCAGCTCAAATTCATAAACCACATTCAGAACCTGGAGAGCCTGTGTTCAAGAGTGATTCATGCAAATCGGTTAAAAAGCTGATGAAACCGTTTCTTCCCTCGACGTGGAAAGTCCAGGCAGGGGAACCTGAGCACTGGTGGGCCCAGCCCGGCCCAGCCAGGGTGAGTGGCAGAGAGGCCGGTGGGGCATCAGAGACAGGATGGCTTTAGCGGCCGGCACTTTCCCTCCGGGCAGAGCTGGGGTCAGATCGCCACCGTGTGTCCTCAGGCACACCACTGGCCCCTCGCTGCAGCCGACTTCCTGAGAGGCCCCAGCCCCACAATGAAGATAAAATGTGTTCCTCCTAAGATTGGTGCCAGAGTTAAATGGAATCTCGCAGAGCCTGCCATTCAGAAAATAAACACTCAATAAAAATGAGACAAGTCTTAAGTTCATTTGGGAAAACATCCCAGAGGCTTCTGCAGAGATGAAGAGAGAAATGGTATAATAATGATCTCCATTCATGAGGCTTTATGAGTTTTAAAAAGCCCTTTGAATAAAGAACTCCTACAACTCAACACCAAAAAACATAATCCAATTAAAAATGGGCAGACGACATGAACAGACATTTTCTCCAAAGAAGACATCCAGATGGCCAATGGACACATGAAAAGATGCTCCACATCACTCATCAGGGAAATGCAAATCAAAACCACAATAAGATGTCATCTCACACCCGTCAGAATGGCTAAAATCAAAAACACAAAAAACCGATAACTGCTGGAGAGGCTACGCAGAAAAAGGAACCCTCGTGCACTGGTGGTGGGAACGCAAACTGGGGCAGCCCCTGGGGAAAACCGTATGGGGAGGCTCCTCAAAAAAAGTAAAAATGGAATTACCTTATAAGCCAGCAATCACACTACTGGGTATTGACCCAAAGAATCTGAAAACACTAATTAGGAGGGATATACGCACCCTAGGTTTCTTGCTGCATTATTCACAATAGCCAAGATATGGAAGCAGTCTGAGTGTCCATCAGCTGGGGAATGGATAAAGAAGATGTGATACATAGAGAGAGAGGTATAGAATTCAGCCATAAAAAAAGAACAAAACCCTGCCATTTGCGACAACGTGGATGGACCTAGAGAGTATGATGCTAAGTGAAACAAGCCACTCAGAGAAAGACAAATACCGTGTGATTTCATTTAAATGTGGAATTTTTTAAAAACTTTTTTAATGTTTATTTATTTTTGAAGGAGAGAGAGACAGAGCATGAGTGAGGGAAGAGCAGGGAGAGGGGGAGACACAGAATCCAAGGCAGGCTCCAGGCTCCGAGCTGTCGGCACAGAGCCCGGCGCGGGGCTCGAACTCGCAAACTGTGAGATCGTGACCTGAGCCGAAGTCGGGCGCTCAACTGACTGAGCCACCCAGGCGCCCCTATATGTGGAATTTAAGAGACAAAACAAACTAAGTGGGGAGAGGGGACAGAGAGATAGTCCCAAAAATGGACTGTTAGCTATAGAGAGTTGGGGGGGGGGTTCCCAGAGGGGAGATGTGAAGGGGAGTGATGGGGATTAAGAACCCACTGAGCATGAGAAGCACTGAGTATGGAATTACTGAATCACTACGTTGTGCCCGAGAAGAGAAGAGAAGAGAAGAAGAGGAGAGAAGGGAAGGGAAGGGAAGGGAAGGGAAAGGAAGGGAAGGGAAGGGAAGAGAAGAGAAGAGAAGAGAAGAGAAGAGAAGAGAAGAGAGGAGAAGAGAAGAGAAAGAAGAGAAGAGAAGGGAAGGGAAGAGAAAAAAGAGAGGAAAAGAAAAGAAAAGAAAAGAAAGGAAAGGAAAAGAAAAGGAAAGAAAAGGTTGTCAGTTTTCTTCCCTGCATGGATGGGAAGCTTGGCCTTTGGGGGGTTGCCAGAGCGTGATAAGAGGGGTGTTGAAGTCTGGAGAGAAATGTTCAGACTAGTTTTTTGCTTCCTCTTTCCCTCTGCACTTGGAGAACTCCTCTTCATGTATTTATTGCCTGATTGGCTCCTTTGTTCCTCGGACCTCTTGAGATCCTCAGTTTGGAGCAAATCCCCTTGTTATCTGTGTCAGCTGGGCCTGAGTCAGGGTTCGGCGCAAGTTGGGGGGACTTTCATCCTGGCTTCCTGTGGGAGATGGCTGGACTGTGCAGTGTCACCAGTGTCGCGGGTGATGTGTCTCCATTCTTCACGGAGGAGAATTCAGAGACATGGCGGCCTATCAGCGCACGAGAAGAAAGAGATCGGGAGTGACGAACTGTGAAAGGGAGGCTGTGTCTTTCGCTGAAAAAAAAAAAATCCCTTAATAAATGCTTAGGATGGGGACGGGGTCCCAGTCTCAAACGTCAGCTGGTGCCAACATATCTGAGAAGAGATCAATGACTCTTTTTGGAAGAGGGAATAATTTGGGGGCTCCTTGACAATCTGGGGGTTGTAAGGCAAAGAGAAGACAGCAGAGGAAGGCCGTGTGCATGGGGGAGGCTAGGAGCCGTGGGTGCGGATTTCCCCTTACACACACACACACACACACACACGCGCGCACACACGTTTCAAATCAGCATCAGTGTCTCCCTAACTCCCAAGGACCTGGAAAGAGAACTATTTGTGACTTTTGGAAAAACGGAAGAAAACCATCGGGGTCGACACGACGGCCCGGAGCCTGTTCTCAAGGATGCAGGAACTCTGCGCCCCAGGTGGTACCACGGATGCAAACACTCCAGGAATTCCCAGATATCCTGGGAAGAGCCGTCGCTATCCCCACGATGCAGGACGAACATGCCACCACCCGCTTTCTCGGCATCTCAGAGCAGCTGACAATTAGAACAGGATAATGGATTCATCTCATTTAATGGCCATCGCTATGCCATGCAGTACATTATCATCCCCATATTATTGACGACGCGAGGAAAGCACTCAGGGGACCCGCTCGCACAGCTAGTTAGAGGCACACCCGGGGCTTGAACCCTGGCCGCCTGACCACCAATCCTGTCCCAAAGATAAATTAGATGCCACGTGCTGTCCGAGGGGCTTTGCAGGCACCAACTCATTTAATCTCTATTTGCTGCGTAGGAAACTGGATGAGAGAGGGATGGGTGGTTTTCCCCGGGTCGTGCAGCTGGTAAGCGAAGAGCCAGGATTCAAGCGCGTGCAGTCGGTAACAGCCGGCACGAGTTTAACCCACGAGGGGGCCCCACCTCTGCCTTCCCACCACGTGCTGCCCCCGCCAACAAACCACCGTTGCCTGCTCCTTGCCAGTATGGAACAACAGCCTTGTTTTCCTCCTGGCTTAACTGTGATCTCCCTGCAGCCGGTTATCAGTTTATATCTCCCTGCTGCTGGCTGCCGAGTCTGTTTTACACTTTCATACCTCCCATCCCCTCGCGCTCAGATATGCATCCGGTTTACGAGAGGCCAGACCGATGGCTTGTGCTGTGTATTTCAAAAATATTTGCATTAGGGATTCCCAAACCCCAACCGGAGGAAAATAAATTAGCAGCTAAAAACGCCTTGGGTGGCAGGTCAATAGCTTCTGAAAGATACCAGACACAACTGTTTGGAGCTTTTACTAGAAACTCCTCCAACCATTCATCCCCTGATTTATTCATTCCACACACTTTTATGGAGCTTCTGCTATGACAGGAGGAGTTGGGTAAGATGCAGGAATGATAAGGACACCCAGCCTTGTCTGCAAAGTGTTCACATCCTCCCAGAGAAGGCAAAGCCCTTGTCTAAAATGGAGAGCTTTATAAGAGCGCTTCTTAAGGAAGCAGGCTGCCTCAAGAGGCAGTGAGATTCCGGTCAATGGAAGTATCCTAGAAGTCAGATGACTCCTTGTAAAGGATGGTACACTTGGAATCCAAGCAGCGGGTGTCGATTTGGGCCTGACTTTAAGATCCTTAAAAGTATTGGGGCGCCTGGGTGGCTCAGTTGGTTAAGCGTCCTCCGACTTCAGCTCGGGTCATGATCTCATGGTTTGTGGGTTCGAGCCCCGCATCAGGCTCTGTGCTGACAGCTCAGAGCCTAGAGCCTGCTTCGGATTCTGTGTCTCCCTCTCTCTCTCGCTCTTTCTCTCTCTGCCCCTCCCTTACTTGTGCTCTGTCTCTTTCTTTTTCTCTCAACAATGAAGAAAGGTTAAGAAATAATTTTTAAAAAGATCCCTAAAAGTATTAAGATTCTATGAAAATAAAGCAGAGCCAGTCAAATGCTATAATGCCAAGATCTGTCAGTTGTAGTAGATAGAACACAGATCATGGAAGAATTAATTCCATCTAGTGGAAATAGGGAAGGGAAACGTTCGCAGGGTGTGGGAGGCAGTGAACAAAGCATTGTTTAATTTGAAGTCAACATATCCATAGCTTTCAAGGCCCCTTGGCTTTCCAACTTATTAAAGCTCTGTGATTTTAGTGTCCTAATCTCCAAGAGAGGGTTAATGAGGCCCACCCTGCCCATTCCTCCCTGCTGCTGGGAGCATCACATGAGATGATGTATAAAGTAGTTGGTAAACTAAAAGGTACTATGTAACTATAATGTCAAATCCGAAAGTTAGTGCCAAGGGACCTAACACTGACGGCAAAATTTCAGGCATCACTAGGCACGATGCATCCTTTAACTGAGAACTTTCCTGGGACTCTCGGACCACACCACATACCATCAGTAAGAGAACGTCCTTCTTTATTCACTGAAATTCTGGTCTAGCGTCACTGTGTCCCTGGTGGCTTTGGGCAAGATCGTTCAATTCCTTCTTCCCTTTTACCCCCTCAGCAGAAGTGGGGGTAATTGTCGGTCTTTGCAAAACCTATTTGTTACCCAGCCACATAAAGATAAATAGCCCCCTATCCTCTGAGGTCAAATAACAAGATTCTCCATTGCTTTGACTCTTTATATCACCTGATGCAGACTCAGGGAAAAGGGCAGGTGTGGAAAATAAATGTATGTTGATATATGCACGATAAGCTAAGGATAAGAGAGACATGGAAACGGAACTATCAAGGAGACGTGAGTGACATTTCTAAGTTCAGTTCAGCACTTAGCATGGACCAGATCCCATGGCAGGCAATGCTTGGGGACACCGAGATCACTAGGACATAGCATCTGCTCTCAAGGAGCCCACATGTTGACGAACACTCTGAAAGCGACCAAGAGAGGGGCGCCTGGGCGGCTCAGTCGGTTCAACGTCCAACTCTTGACTTCGGCTCAGGTCATGATCCTAAGGTCATGGGATTTGGTGCCTCGTTGAGCTCTGCGTGGAGTGTAGAGCCTGCCTAAGACTCTCCCTCTGTCTCCCTTGGCCCACCTCCCCCTCTCGTCCTCTCTCGATCTCTCTCTAAAATTAAAAAAAAAGTGACCAAGAGAATAGACTAGATTAAATGGGTTGTGACTGAAGATGACTCCCCCAGTCCTAGAACTGATGCTGAGTCTAGTTGTTCTGTTAAGACATCATACTGCTTTGTGTCCATCCTTTGTCCGCACTAAATGAAAACCCATAAAACATTGCTTTAAAACCTGTTGGAAATGCTTGCCTCCTACCCACCAGCTATTGGAAAGTCCTAATAAAAAAATGAAAGAGAAACAACATTCAACCTCTTCGATGAGTCACTGATGTACTAATTATACAGCGACTTTATTCTGCAACTTACATAGTGAAAAAAAAAATACTTGAATACATTATATTATTTTATCCCAAATCAGCTAATGCCTTCTTTTTGACCTTGCTTGGATTTGGAATAATTGTCTTACTGGAATAGTTGTCTTACAGAACAGAGAGATACAGAGATTTGTGACTAATGACTTTCAGGTGGACTTTTAATTTTATTTATAATAAGAAAACAAGATACTGTTGTCACATAGAGCTGATGTTAGTAGGTTCCGTGTATTATCCCCAGGAGTTGTTTTTTTACCTCTCTCTCTCTCACTCTCTCTCTCTCTCTCTCTCTCACACACACACACACACACACACAGTGTAACAAGACCGAAAGGCTCCAAAAGGCTGGAAATTGACTCCGTGCTGACTCAGACAGATGCAGCGGTGTAGGGCATGGGGAAGTTAGCTGTCAGCAGAAATCCACCTGTAGATTTCCTGTTCATTGCCTGTTGTTTACCCATAACACCAGTCCCCACATCTTCACGGAACCCACCAGGGGCACCTGGGTGGCTCAGTTGGTTAAGTATCACACTCGATTTCGGCTCAGACCACGATCTCACGGTTCGGGCATTGGAGCCTCCAGTCGGGCTCTGCGCTGGCAGTGTGGGACCTGCTTGGGGGCTGGCTGTCCAGAACCTGTGTGGGATTCTCTGTCTCCCTATTCTGTGTCCCTTCCCAGCTCACATGCTCTCTCTCTCTCTCTAATAAATAAAATAAACAATAAAAAAACCCAGAACCCACCATACAGCCACATGTTTCATGGCAAGTTGGCCACATCCCACTCTCGTTGCTGTATCCCAACTAGCATGAGCCAATCAGGGAAACCAAATCTCCTTGCCCGTGATCAGCTAACCAATAGGCATGTGAGTAGGCTGCTTTGCCCTGGGCTTCTAGACAAGAATATCCTATTCCAAAGAAAGAAAAAGCAGAAGACAGTACCTTTATGCCTCTGAATATGTTACGTCTGAAAGTGATGCCTGGAACCTCTAAAGCATCTTAACCTTCAGAGAATGCAGCCAATACATGCAGCCAAGACCATCATAGAGAAGTGGTCCAGGAGCACGTGCAAGCCTCTCTACCTTTGGGCTTCTCATTGTGTGAGAGAAGATGTATCCTTTGGCCCCAAGCCATCTTGATTTGCACTCTCTGTCACTGGCAGCCCCAATCCTTCTAACCGGTATGCCTATCACATACCGCTAATGAGTTTGCTCCTCACTGACATTGAACCCTATCGGTAGTGGCATGGGAGCAAGCAGCCCACTAGCCTCCCAGTGGAGCCTCCCAAGGCCTCCCACGCGGGGGTTATGTGAGTGGTTTGAAACGTATTATATCCCATTTGCGGTAGTGTTCACAAGGGTCTCTGCACAGAACACTCCTGGAACCGTAGCCCCTCCTCCCCCCACATGTCGTTATCACTGCACGTAAAACCCAAAAGATCCTGTGGGGCGGAACGTGGATTCGAGCCCACATTTGTCTGACCCCAAAGTCACACTGCTTCTGAGTGCTTGTCAAGGCCAATATAAGAACGTGCAGTCAGGAGGCTGAACGTAGGTCTGCCTCTTGGGGGCTACGTGACTTTACGCATTGGCTCCATCCAGCTGAGCTTATTTTCTCCACTGCCAAATGCAGACGAGAATAATCTCTGCCCATTCCATCTTCTCTGGCAGAGGGGAGGGGGGTCCAATAAGAAAATGATTTGGGATGCGTATCTCAAGTCTCTGCCATCGTTATCGTGTGCAAACACCTGCTCTCCCCAAGGCATTCAGCCTGATATCCCTTCGCTCCTCTGGGGTAAGCTCAGGATAGCAAAGCCGTAGTGTGACTGCTGTCACCCGTCCCCAGTCTGCCCCCAGAGGGGCACCCAACCAATGATGGTCCTCTTTTCCCAGGGTCTTGCTTTATGGCGTTAGCATCCCACTCAACCCTCTGCTCTGAGGAGCCTGTATACATCAGCTAAAGTTGGTCCCTGGGTCAAACCCTCTCAGGCCTGGTGGATTATCCTTCCAGTATGTACTGGTCTTACTCACTACCTTCCCCCCACATGCCTTCTCACATTTCTTTTTAGTAATAGAAACCTAACTTTTTAGTGTGGAACACTAACACCCAGAAATGAAAGCCTATAATTTTTAGACCCTTTTGCAGCTAGTGGTAGCCATTCGAGCAAGCTCTGGCCAATGAGTATAAGTGAGCATTATGCGGAAGTTCCAGAAAGGTTGCTTGAAGTGAGCTGACTCATCTTGGAGCGTGCCCTTTCAGCCTTTCTGCCTTTTGAGTGTTTACAACTCACATTATGAATGTAATGGTTGAAGGCCTAGATGCCATATATAACCATGGAGTTGACTGAAAATGGAATTAATACCCTAGGATGGTGAAGAAGAAAAATGGAAAACCTATATTCTTGATAACACCTTTGAGCCGTTATCACAGTCATGAAAACCATCTATCCTCAAACTTCTTTCATATGAAACAGAATAATCTAATCTAATCTACTAATCTAATCTAATAATCTACTGGACTGCTCTGATAATCTAATCTAATCCCCACTACTTTGGGGGTCTCTACTTCTCATAGATAACCCCAAGTCCTAGCTCATTCATAGCCCAACTCAACCTGCTTTCTTTGGCGAGTAAATAAATAGAACTATGTAAAGGGGAGTATATACCCTATATTCACAGTGAAGCACTCAATCCACAGAATGTTGTTCTGAAATATTTTGAAGATGTTGCGAATAAAACTTTGCCTGGTTGTTTAGAGCATAAACCTTATAATATTTAGCTATCTATAGAATCTAAATGGGAGAAGAGAATAACATATCCATCAACATCTATGGATATATATCATACTATTGCTTACTGAGTGCCTATCATGAGAGTTATCTTGTATTTTCTCCAATTATTACAAAAATACAGCAAGATAGATATCATTACCCCCATTTTGTAAGTGGTGAAACTGAGGCTCAGTGAGGTAGGGTAAATGGACCAGTTTCGAATAGATAAAAAAGGACGGATCCAAGATTTGAAGCAAGCGTGTTTTACCAAGGGCTGTGCTCTTTCCATGGCACCCCAGGAACTGAGTTAATTATAACCTCGGTTGGCCAGGTAGCAAAACATCCCAACAGGTGTTGAAAGACTATACAACAACCGGAAGTGCTGCAGACAATTAATCGGTAGGAACAACCGCGCACACTTGATGATTTTTTTAAGCGCCAGATTTGAAGAGCGTGAAATGCATGAGTCATGGCTTTTAGCGAACAGATGGTTAGTGGTCTGTGTTATTTCAGTGACCAAGTTTGGAGCGGGCTAAGAAGAACAATAAAACTCGGTCTCATGATGCCTCATCTTCAGTGTCTCACTCCCCCTCGTAACTGCTGCTTCAGTTTCTCTCCTCCAGGATGGCCATTCGATGGAATGGCCTTTCATCGGACCGATCTTATGAAAGGCATTCCAGGTGATCTTTTGTTTCCACTAACATTCCATGGATTTTGTACGGTCTGTGTCCTAAAAAACCGTTTCGTCAGAACTGTGGGGGAAAACACGTAAGGCCATGTCTCAGTATCGTGGGCTCTGAGTTTTGAAAATCATCACTTACAGAGTCTCGGTGTTAGGATGATATTGGAGATAATAATGAAAGCCGGCACTTATCCTGTATTCACTCCGGTCCAGATATGTTGCATGGCTATCGTATTTAATCCCCAGTCAGCACCATAAACTAAAGGGCGATCGTATTCCCCGATTGACAAATATCAAAGCAACACGTACAGGGGTCAGTGACTGGCCTTAGAAGGGGAAAGTGTTAGATCAGGGATTTATGCCCAAACAGTGACCTTGAAAGAGGTCTTGAAATCTGAGTAGGTATCATTATTTAAGGCAAGCTCAAAGTTACACAAATAACCTTCAGATATCATTGGCTTAATATAATCAAGGTTTACTGCTTATTCCTCTTATACTTAATTGACAGCTAGCCGGGGTCTGGGCTCCATGTAACCATTCAGGTACCCAAGCTTCTTCCATTGAATGACTCCAGCATCTTCTGTCACCATGGAATCTTCCTCTGGATCTCCAAATGAAGGATAGGAGGTGGTGAATTATCCTATTTTCTCTATCACAGTAGATTTTGATGTTAGTGTGGGTATGGAACGGGGAGGGATAAGGAGATGCCAGGGAAAGGGTGAACCTTGAGCAGAAGCATAGTGGTCTGAAAAATACTCGTCAAATTTGGGGAATCCCAAATAATTTAATATGGCGGAAGCCCAAGTTGGTGGTTTGAATGTCGAGTTGAGGAGCCAGATAATTTAGGGACCCGGAATATATACTAAGGAGTTTGGACTTTATTATATAGCTAAAGGAAAGCTTTTAGAGGATTTTTAACTAACGGAAAACAGGATTATATTTGGAATTTAGAAAAGTCATTCCATGAGCATCATAGTTGGTGATTGGAGAGAACAAGACAAGAGGCCAAGGGTTCAGTCAGGGTAGGATTGAATCATAGATATAAGATGTCATAAGGATGCTTGCAATGACGTCAGAAAGAGAAGATGGGTGGTAGGAATTAGATTAGGGAAGTAAAAGTATAAAATTGTAGGAGTTGACAAGTGGTCACCTTCTCTTTATTATCCAATTCAGTTTTGCAGTGGAGGTAATTATTATCTCCATTTTGTAGATGAAGAGACTGGCCTCAGGATAGCTGAAGGACCTGCCAAGGTCACACAATTATCGGATGTCTGAGGCAAAAGTCCATCCACATCCAACTCTACGACTCATGTGTTTCCACTTTGTCATCTGCAGCGAGCCATATGTATGTTTACGAGCACTTTCTGCTACCCTCCCTTTTCCAGGAGAAAACATTCCAGATTCCTGCAACAGTGCCTTGTTTCACCCACCCGAAGCATCTTCAATCTTCTGGTCACACTCTAAAAGAGATACATTTCAGACAACCCCGTCCCACTTGGGTAAAGAAGTCCCTCCCTGAAACCACTTCTCTAGTTATGAGGTAACATATTGAAGCAGAAGCTATTTCGCTGCTTTTCCAACTCATCAAAAATGCATAAAACCCAAATAGCTCACCAGGACTTTCTAAAGTATTTTTATTCTTTTGCTTACATTACTGCCCAAAGGTGCGAGTGGCCTCACTTCTAAAACTTGACGAACCATTAGTTGTTTCAAAATACTGCTAACTCTTTGCTTGAATTGGGCGGGCTCCACCAACCCATGTGTAGGTGGATACACGGTTGTATAAATGGGTTCATTTGTACCTATGACATCTAAGTTCTTTTTCATATATGGGGCTATGGTATACTGACTGGTAAGTGCATTAAACAAGGAAGCGGTAACAGTCCCTGACAATGGTTTTGAAGGGGAAGAAAATAGATGACTTGGATCCCGGCTCATGAAATCCCTAACAGTAAAAACCTCTGCCTTGTCTTGTTTTTCCATTATCAATGAGTGGTATCTATCAATTCCCACCCGGTTGTCAGGCCACAAAACTGGGACTCATACTTAATTCATCTCTCTCGCTCATCCCTCACATTTAATTAATCATCAGATTGATTCGGCTTCCGAAAACACTGCAAAGCCGAACCGTCTCTTATTCCCCCAGTTCCCCACCCCACCCCACCCCGCCCCCCGCCTCCCCATCCAGCCCAGCCCATGCCACAATCCCTTCTTCACTGGCTGTAGCAAGCTCCTAATTAGGCTCCTTGAGTTTTGTCTTGCCACCACCTATTCTCCCCTCCCCAGCCAGACTGCAGATCTGGCCAACCTTCTAAAGCGACGGTCTGTTCTCCTCATATACCTGCTTGGAACTCTCCAGGGTCCCTGTTACCTACAAATATGCTCAGGCACAGCATGCGTTTATCGGCTTTCTGCTCAGGCTTATAGCTCCAGCCACCTCGTCCCCACCTCGCTTACGAGCTCTGCTCCAGCCGAACAGAACATGTTCCCATCCCCCAAAAGCAGCTTGTCTGCTGTCACCTGCAGACTTCTTCACTTGCCCTCCCTTCTGTCTAGAACACTTCTACTTACCTCTGCTCTTTCTTGCTAACTCCTGTGTATCCTTCGGATCCCGGTTTAGCTGCCTTCCATAAATCCTCCCCTGACCTCCAAGACTGAGTTTGAATTCTAGCACCTTCTGCTTCCTCTATTTACTCCACCGATCGCCATCTCTCTGGTACCTAGTGGTGTTTTCTGATACGGTGTCGCCCCGCCAGAAATATCTGGGGGAATGGCTTCAATGACCGAAAAACACAAACAAAGCCTTCTTTAGAAAAGAGGAGACGCAGCCGAGAAAGACTTGTCTGTCCTTAGGATCCATATGCTGTGTTTACTGGAAAAGATCTCCAAGGTAAAATATGGCTCCGGGTGAAGTTAAAAACAAAACTGAAAAATCCAGAGGTGGACAATTGAGGTAAAAGAAGCCAGTTTAGGCTCAGATTCACTGGCAAAGTTCCTTCAGTCCTGTCCCACGAACCAGGGACAGGGCTTCAATCAGTATTTCATTCATTCATTCATGCATGCATCACTCCCTCACTCATCCAGTCTCAGAGTGATGCTGAGACCAACTGTGCTAGGAGCATTGAATTCTAAAGGGATTTCTAAAGAACGTATACATTTCAAACATCTAATTTATAAAGAAAATGCAGAAGAGTCATGACAGAGATAGGTGGACAAAAGTCTACCTAACTCGACCTGGGGGAGTCAGAGACGCCTGCTATGGACACACAAGGGCTGCCTCCTGTCCTAATCCTAGCTGCCATTTTCTGCCTTAATCTTACCCTATTTCCAGGATGGCCGTCCCGAAGAAGGTCCCAGGAGGAATTCCTTAGACAATGGAATACAGACTTAACGATAAATGTGGCCACGTGGACCAAGGCAGGCCATGTGAATCCCTATTGTTTCTAGGATGAAAGCTGTCAAAGAAAGGAACTCATATTACGATTCTAAAACACGGGCTTAACCAACCACTTGTATATCATCCTAATTTGGCTATCTGTTTGCAGTCTCCAAGTTTCTCATCTGTCAAAGGGAAATAGTCACAAACAATAAACAGTAGTTGGAAGAACTCTTTGAGATCATCTTATCTGACATCTGCCCACCTAAAGGATGTCAGTGGCCTTTTCTCAGAAGCGGAGTCCTTAAATCATGATCATTTTGGTGGCAATATCTTGAAGTCCAACAGATTTCCTTATTTCAGACCTTTTCATAGCCTTTAACATACTGAGGTATGCCGTGCATCTCTTCGAGGTAGGAATGAATGAGTCACGTCATCTTCCAAACATACTTGGCCACAGAGCCCTCTTATCATGAAGTAGCTCATGGGGCCGGTGTTGGGTGGGACATGTTGTATCTGGTTGAATCCACTCTTCCAGATAAGAGAAATGGGGATCAGAGCAAAGAAGGGACTTGCCCAAGTGATTGGATAAGCCAGAACTAGACGTCCAGTATTCTGGCTCTCTTACCAGGCATAGTTTCCAGTAATTATGAAGAAGTTTCCTTATCAAAGCTTCTGGTTGTTGGGAGACGCCAATGAGATGTAAGTAAGGGTGGGATTAGCAACGTCCCCAACGGGAGATGTCTGCGAATCTCTCTGCTATCGGAAAGTTCCCAGTAAAGGATGTTTCTAAACCTAATGCTGACAGAAACAGAAACTAATGCTTGTTTGTTTAAATGTTTGTTTATTTATTATTGTGTGTGTGTGTGTGTGTGAGAGAGAGAGAGAGAGAGAGAGAGAGAGAGAGAGAGAGACGACAGGGCACACGAGCAGGAGAAGGGCAGAGAGAGAAAGGGACAGAAAGAATCCCAAGCAGGTCCCACACTGTCAGTACAGAGCCTGACATGGGGCTCGATCTTACAAACCATGAGATTGTGACCTGAACTGAAATCCCAAGTGGGACCACAACCAACAGAGCCACCCGGGCGCCTCACACAGAAACTAATTCAATCAGCATTTGTGACATGGCCTCGTGGAGATATGCCTTATCAGGTAGGTGGGTGAGGGCCAGTCTCCACCAAGCACTCATAGACACATGCCAGGAAATGGATCAGCTTTCAGTTTTTGGTGGGATAAAAGCCAAAAGAAAACTCCCTAGGTTTCCGGTTCTTTGTGGGTCATTTTTGGCCAAACCTTCCACTTGACTTTCTCAACGGAAATGACGAGGAATTCAAAACACTTGCAAAAAACAGAACGTGCACAAATGCTAAACCATATCCTGCGATCTGCCAGTGAACGGGGGTTTAGAAGTGAGATAAAGCCCCTTTCAGCCCAAGCAACTCACTCTGAACCAAAACAGCTGACAAACGGGGAGAAGAGCGCAGTCCCACGAATCAAAAAGCGGCATTTTGAAATCTAATCAGATATCCTCTCAATTTACTCACCACCCCTGCGGTGCTATCCAACTTTATTAGGGTTTTATTCTGTATTCTCTTTTAAAGCGACACTTACATTAATTTACAATACTAACACAAAAATCTATTAAACGGGAAAGAACTTTTACCACTTTGTTATTTTTTCTTGGTTACGGTCCCCAGGTTTCAACCCACTAATAAGGAATCTTTGGTTTCAGTTCATGTGGGAGGGAAGAATCGTGAACTCGCCTCAAGGCTGTCTCCTGCTGGGTTGTTAAACGCAGTGGGGACACCGACTTGGAAGGCGTGTGCTCTAATTGGCTGGAAGGGCCAGGAAGTTAAAGCTCCTCATTCTCTCTCAGTCCCCTTTTATCCTGAGTGTCTTGAAAGATTATAACCATCCCCTTGTTTGGCTCTGACTTCAAAAGGACAGTGAGAACTGAGCTATGAGGAAGTAGAAATGCTGGGTCATCCCCACCTTCCAACGGTGATGGTCTCACAGTCCACGTTCCCAGAACTGGGATCGCAGCCCCTCACGCCTCTGACCCGAGGACACCTCCAACCCCGGAGCCATCTGGCCATCCAGATGTTAGGCACGGTCTACATGGGAAGGAGGGGAACGTATGGCTCATCAGATGTGAGGAAACTGAGGCCAAGACCGAAAGTGGGATTTACTTGGAGCCAGGGAGACAGGAAGTGGCTGAGTCAGGACCGGAGTCCAAATCTTTTAGCTCTCAACCCACTGTTGGTTCTCCTTCCCACTGTGTAAAACCCTAGAGTTCGGGGCGCCTGGGTGGCGCAGTCGGTTAAGCGTCCGACTTCAGCCAGGTCACGATCTCGCGGTCCGCGAGTTCGAGCCCCACGTCGGGCTCTGGGCTGATGGCTCAGAGCCTGGAGCCTGTTTCCGATTCTGTGTCTCCCTCTCTCTCTGCCCCTCCCCCGTTCATGCTCTGTCTCTCTCTGTCCCAAAAATAAATAAACGTTAAAAAAAAAAAACAAAAACCCTAGAGTTCTTCCAAGAACAGAAATCAGCCCAGGCTAGGCCTCTTAGCCAGGGTGAGTACCAAATGTATCTATTGACCCATGCCTACAGTGATCAGAAACCCATCCTGCGTCTTTCATAATTATTTTTTAAACGTTTCTCATTAACACAGACAATGAATTACATATGGCCTCCATGTTTACTTCTCTGTGTGAGTTCCATGGCAGCTGCCTTGTTTATCAGTTCAATATGTTTAAGACAGATGCTAGTTCGATGGATAAAAACAGCCAGTCTTTTTCTTCCATCTTCTACCCCAGCTCTTCCTAAAAGCAAGCCATTCCGCACCAAGCCAAAGTCGCCCCAGACACCAAATTGCCAGATACCAAAAAGGCGAAGTTAAAACACTCGAAAGTTTCTTTCATATAACCTGTGTGCTCCCCGTAAGCCAATGAAAACACCCTGTGTCAAAAATACCAAATGATAGATTGATGCATTTATCCCATTAAGATCTAGTAGGCATCTGCGGTATGTCTCATCGTATTCTGGGCACAGGAGATACAAAGATGAACAGCCCAGACACTGACCTTGAATGGCTCCTTCCCTGATGAACAAAACCAGTCTCCGAGCATATAGTAACAGCCACATGATAAATGGCATTAGACGAATGGCAGGCAGAGAAGGTCCACTCCTGCCTGAGAAATCAGAAAATGCTTCCCAAGGGAGCTGATCGTTCACCTCAGTATAGTGGACGATAGAACAGGAAAGAACCCCATGAGGAAACCCAGTTTGGCTCTCCACCCTCAGAACCATTGGAAAACATGATCCCATTTTGCGGACGAGAAACGTGAAACTCAAGACCAGGCAAATTGGACAAGGTCACCTTGCCCGTGATACAATTTCTTCGCACGTTCCCAGATTCTCCTGCTTCTCTTCAGTGAGGAGAGGCAGCGCCGTCCCAAAGGTGCCAATGAGGTTAAAAAAAACACAAAACAAAACAAAACAAAACAAAACAAAACAAAAACCAAAACAGAAACAAAAACACTTTAGAAACCCTCCAGTACCCAAGGCTTATCGGGATCGTAAGTAACTCTTGTTCAGTAAAAGAATCCACCTTCCCGCTCAGCTACGTTTCCAGCAGCCAGAAACTGTTGCAATCTAATGCATTTATATGTTTGGGTTTTCTTAATTTATTTCAGGCACCTCATTTTCCTGGAACAAGTGCTGTTATTTATGACACAGCGGCAAACACTTTACATTTATAGAGGTTATGAATTTTAGTAATGGTTTTGGTGGCAATTTAATCTGTCCTAACTATGAGGCATTTTACAATGACAATTAAATTATTATTAAAAAATAAACCTCAAATGACATCCTTATCACTTATCAACATATCAAAAGTTTCACTGAGTTGCATTCCGGGTGGGTCGTAAATATCCCCATGTAGGCTTAGTGAATCCGTGCAATAAACTTGAGTGAACTTAATTAACTTCCACAGTATATTTAAAAGAAAACTCCTCACACATTTTGATGTCGGGGAATGAAACATTATTTGAAAAGTGGGTTTATTACATTCCATGGTGCACACTGATATTTAATATTTAAAGACTCTTAAATTTGATGTACTGTGCTGATAGCTGAAGGGCTTAGTCCCGCAGTGTGGGAGGGTGAGATGGTGAATTTCTCTAGCCATCTCAGAGAGGAGGTTTTTATTTTATTGGCTGAGCCCCCCATGCACTGATCTATTAAAATCTATGCTCAGAGAAGTGTCAAGGATGTTAATGTATACTTTATCAAATTAATTTTAATGTAGGCTTGCTGAATAGCTAATTCTCAAGCTCTGTCCTAAATTGTTGCAAAACAACTCCACTCCAAATTAGCCAGGGTGCTGCATTGATTCCAGCAGATAACATGTCAGCAAAGTATCATTTGATACAAATTAAAAATGAGGGGTTTTAATTTTTTTTTTCTCCTTAGAGAATGTCATAAAGAAAAAGAAACATTCGGTCCCAAGCCACTTCCTGTTCCAAACATAAAGGGCTCTGTCTGAAACCAAAGTACTTTGTTCAGATCCACATTTTGATAATTACCTCAGCCAGAAGTCGGGGGTTTCCATTTCAAAAATTAGACTTGACGTTTGACTCAAATACAGTGTTCTCTTTTAAGCCCAAATTTCCATGCACTTAAATGACAGTAGCCAAACACTGATCGCAGATGATTCTTCCTTAAAAGGTAGAGATAGACAATTTTATCAAAACAGGAGGCAACCATCCAATAGGAAAATGCTGGGTTTGCCTGTACTGTATCCCTTTAGCCAACATCCTCAAACCCACTGCAAAAAGAAAAAAAATGGGAAATGCTCTGCTTCCATTTGTAACTGTGTAACAAAGCCTAAATCGCAAGGAATTTTTTTGAGGTTCTGTTGCTTGTTAACTTATCATCTGCTTTCAGCAATGACCCGGAGAATACGAGCTATAGTGTCCTCATTTGAAAAATAAGCGGGTTGAACTGACAATGTATAGAGTTCCTAGTTACAGCTGTAATAAAGGAAAAAAATACAGGGTTCTAAGTTTCAAGCATTGTTTCTTGCAAAAAACTACTTGATGAGCACCTACGATGTGTCAGGAACTGTGCTAGCCTTGGAGAGAAGTTGTGAAAAAGGCAGCTAAAGTTGATTTTCTCAGAGATCCTGTAGACCAGGCTTTATTTCCGTAGCATTTGCTACTGTTATGAAAGTGGTACCATTTATATGCACTAAAATGGCTCATTTGATACTCTTTAATTTCTATCTGAGAAGCACCGATCAAGGCAAGGCTAACCTTCCCTTTAGCCCATTCCCAACCCTTCAACTTCCAACATGACATACATCGTAATGAATGTTTCCCATCTCCATTACCAGGTGAAAAGCAGCTCTGACTTCCCTCGATGGAAGAGGGGGTGGTCTCTAAGTGGAGGATGAAAGGACGCCTGCCAGATGGGGCGAGAAAAATACTGAGTCCAAAACTGAGCTTCTAGGGGCACCCGGGTGGCTCAGTTCATTAAGCATCCGACTTTGGCTCAGGTCCTGATCTCACGGTTGGTGAGTTCCAGCCCTGCGTCAGGCTCTGTGCTGACAGCTCAGAGCCAGGAGCCTGCTTCGGATTCTGTGTGTCTCTCTCTGCCCCCCCTCCCATCATGCTCATGCTCTCTCGCTCTCTCTCCCAAAAATAAATAAAAACATTAAAAAAAAAATAAAAACAAAACTGAGCTTCTGAGTCTCTCCTATCCCCAAGTTCATTCTACGTTTCCAGATCTGAAGCATTTTTAATTTTTTTTATCTGAACCAATTTTTAGGTTCATGTTATATTCTTACAGTCTTAAGGGCCAGATACATTTCCTGAACGACACTGATCCTCAGAGATTCTATCCTGGGGCCATAACTGCCCGATCCTGTGATCCTGTGTGAAGATACATGTTTACATTTAAATGCAACTCGAGACTCTGGGAAAAAAAAAAAAAAAATGAAAGAAACCTAAAGATTTACCAGAAAGTAACTTAGCAGAATTAGCAGAAGGGAATTTTGCTTTTGTTTCAGACCAACAATCCTATGAAGAACAACTTAAAAAGTATACCAGTTTGATCAGTTACAAAAACAACAGTCATTTGGAGGACATCTGAGAACCACCAATACTTGAAAGGCTAACTTCAGAGAAGAAAGTCCAGAAGGTCGAGCCTAATGTTTGGTGCTGCTTTCCTCCTAGAGACGTTTGATGATTCTATATTTTATTTTATTTTATTTTATTTTATTTTATTTTATTTCGAGAGAGTGCAAGTGGGGGAGGACACAGGGAGAGAAAGAGAGAATCTTAAGCAGACTCTATGTTCAGCATGAAGCCTAAAGCGGGGCTTGATCCCACAACCCTGCGATCATGACCTGAGCCAAAATCAAGAGTCGGGTGCTCAACTGACTGAGCCACCCAGATGTCCCGACATTTGACGATTTTAAGCAGGTATCTGGGCAGCTCAGAGGCTGATCATGAAGTGCTTGTCTGGAGGCCAAGAAGCTGAACAGAGTAATCTTATTAGGTTGGAATAACTAACATTGGAGGTCAGGGCCTGCCAAGAAGGAGCTTTCTCTTGGGACTTTTGAAAGACACTATCCCAAGAGTAAGAACAGGCAAATACTAAAGACCTTCAAGGCAATGAAATTACTCTGTATAAAATTATAATGGTGGATACATACTACAATACCTTTGTCCAAACCTACAAAATGTACAACAAGAGTGAACCCCAATGTAGACTGTGATCTCTGGGGAGTGATTATGTGTCACTATAGGGTCATCAGTTGCAGCAAACATAGCACTCTGGTGGGAGTACTGATAAGGGGGGAAAGCTATGCACATGAGCCAGAAGTGGGAGGGTATGGCAAATGTCTGCTCCTTCCCCTCAATTTTGCCACGAACCTAAAACTGCTCTAAAAATAATGTCTATAAAAAAACAAAACAAACAAGAAGCTCTTTAAAAGGCTAAACCCAGGGGCGCCTGGGTGGCTTGGTTGGTTAAGAATCCGACTTCGGCTCAGGTCATGCTCTCACGGTCCGTGAGTTCGAGCCCCGCGTCGGGCTCTGTGCTGACAGCTCAGAGCCTGGAGCCTGTTTCAGATTCTGTGTCTCCCTCTCTCTCTGCCCCTCCCCTGTTCATTCTCTGTCTCTCTCTGTCTCAAAAATAAATAAATGTTAAAAAAAAAAATTAAAAAAAAAAAAGGCTAAACCCAGCTTTAGTTGCTCAATCTCTGATTTGATTTTAAAAATCTGTTCTTAATCTGTCAGAAGCAAATGTAGATCCTCTCCAGAGGATCAATATGTTGAAGACATATGATGCCAAGATGAATAATTTCCGCAGAGGGCAAGAAGCCATAAAAAGGAATCCAATGGAAAATTCTAGAATGGAAAAATGCAATCACTGAAATTAGTACACAGTACGTGGGAAAACAGGAGATTAGATAGAACACAAGAGAGGATTCATACACTGGAAGATATGGCAAAAGAAAATATCTCGTGTAAGGCACAAAAAGACAAAACAACACACCGTATAGAAAAGAGAGTAAGATACGGTGAGAAATCCCGAGAAAGTCTCACCAAGTATATATGGTTGGAGTGCTGGAAGTGGAAGAGACAGAACAGACAGAAATAATGTTTGAATAATGACCAAACACTTTCCCGAACCGACGGATGAATGAAGCCCGAGATTCTAGAAGCACTACAAACTCCATCAGTATGAACATAAAGAACACCACATAGAGACAAGAAATCCCAAGGAAAGTAGAAAAACATAAAAGCAACCAGAAAGGGGAAATGCATAGGATCTTCAAAGGGGCGGCGATAAGAATTATAGCTGACCTCTGAACAGAAGTGATTGAGACCAGTAGAAAATGGAATGGCTTCAAAGGCTGAAAGAGAGTAACTATCCACCTGAAAGTCTGTATCCAATGAGAAACATGAAGGCAAATGGAGGACTGCAGACAAACAAAATATAAGGGATTCATCCACAGTAGACCTTCACTACAGGAAATGCTGAAGAATATGTTTCAGCTAAAAAAAAAAAAAAAAAAAAAAGAAGTATATCAACTGAATCAGATGCAAGGAGAGATGAGTCAAGTCCACATAAATACTGATTGTATAAAACAGTAACAGTTAGGGGCGTCTGAGTGGCTCAGCTGGTTGAGTGTCTGGCTTTGGCTCAGAGCCTGATCTCACAGGTCGTGAGTTCAAGCCCCACATCAGGTTCTGTGCTGACAGCTCAGAGCCCGGAGCCTGCTTTGGATTCTGTGTCTCCCTCTCTCTCTGTTCCTCCCCCACTCACATTCTCTCTCTCCTCTCTCTCTCCCTCTCAAAAATTAAAAAAAAAAATATTTAAAAAATTAAAAAAATAACTAACAATAATGATAATGATTCTTGTTTACGCTTAATATTTGTAAAATGAGAATGCACACCGAAATGGCATGAAAGAATGAAACGAGTAAAGGGAATGAAGTATTCTAAGGTCCTTGCGTTCTGAGGAAATGCAGAAGTACAAATTTGTATTAGTCTTTAAATAAGGCAAAAAACACTTATTATAATCCCTAGAGTAACCCCTAACGATATAGGAGAATAATGTGTAACTAGCAGGGAAAGTGAAACAATAGAAGAAAATAGCTAGAAAAATTGTGTTTCCCTTAGCTTGGAAAGGCCCCTGGCTCTAGAGTTTTGCTAATTAAATTCTTCCTGGCTTCAAGAGTACAGATGATTTGAAAGGAACCATTTTGGATGTCTGGGGCTGGCTTTGCCATCCTACTGATTTCATATCAGTTTGCAGCAGCATGGTGAGGGAGCACTGGAGTGCTGAGTTTGGATTTCAGATGAGACACTGAGCTCCTGAGTTATTCTGGAAAATCTTGAAACCACACCTGTTGCACCTGTCAAGTGGGCATGATGAACACCTGGCCATGTTTCCCCAAGGTGTGCTGGGAGGCTCAAAGGAGAAAAGAGATTTAAGACTTTTTCTCAGATGCTATACAAGTGCTTCTAGTTCAAGGAATAAATACTTGCTTCTAATAGGCAATACTCAAATACATTATGGAAAATTCAAGTCAATGGGATGCTGTTTGTGTTAGCCAGAAGAGGCTAAGCTAGGCTCTAGTGAGTGATAGACCCCGGAATATCTGTGGTTTCACACCGCGAGGAAACACTGTTGCTTTGTTCAACCATAGGACATACAGGGTGGGTAGCTCCCTTGGTGGTTCTCCTCCAGCAGGGACTCAGAAATTTCCATTCGAGAGTGCCCCCATCTTCAAAACAAGCAATGTCATGGTCAGCAAGAAAAGGAAGAGAGAGAAAGGAAAATTGCACAGGAGATTTTAGAACCAAGAATGGATATTTGAATACAGTGACTTCAATCCCACACCCGGTTGGCAAGAACCAAATCACACGATCCTGAATTAACTTCACAGGTTGGGGAATGTCTTCCTTTATGTCCAAGAAGCAAAGGGACTAGTCAGCTTCAAGCCTGTCTCTCCCAACCCATTCGTACCCAGGTTGTACCCACTGCAGCGTGCTAGGAATTAGAGAAGATGCTGACTTTCCCATTATGCTTTTGTTTTCATAAAAGATAAAATACTTTTTGAGCTCCTCCTGTGGGTTTTATCAAAATACAATTAAACAACATATTACTCCTTCCCCCCCCCCCTCCCGAAATTCAGATGAGTAGTTCAGCCTCTGAAAGAAGAATTTGTTTGGACAAAGCAGAAACTACAAATGGCAAGAAACAGATGCGACAGAAATAAAACCATTGCTCTTCAAGACGTTTTACAACAAGACAGTCCCGGTGCAGATCAGTTACTTAGAGAGAGAAAAACTCTCCAGCGACACGGACAGTCGTAACTGATAGATAGCTGCGCTCTTGTGTGTCCCAATAGGCCCCCAAATATAGTTTTACAATGGAGACCTGGGCCAGAAGACTCAGAACTTGGCATAGTGTTACAAAAAGAATATCCAGAGCTCTAGCAGTAACTAGTTTTGGAGCTCCTGCAAACTCACTGAGCCTACCCTGATTACCAGAAGACTGGATTGATCAGGATGTCCCAAAGTGGGATGTAAAAGGTATTCTGCTAAAAAAAAAAAAAAAAATGTTTCTATGGTCAGTTACGTTTGGGAAACGCTGAGTTCCAGTTTTGTTTCTTCTACAGAGACTTTAATGTTCCATTGTGAATCGTGACGGGCCAAAATGTAAAAGGGTGTGTGTGTGTGTGTGTGTGTGTGTGTGTGTGTGTGTGCACTGGGAGTGGGACAGGGTCGGGGGTTTAGTATGTAGCGTTCCAACCCTACTTGGCCAGGTACTACTCTACGATATAGGAGATGTTGGCATGGTCAGGCTCTGATGCCTTTTACACATCTAACGGCGGGTGATCCGTAAGTGTGATTTGCCCCCGAGTGGCCGGATTACTCCATCAGATATGCCGGAACCTCCAATTCACGTGTGTGCAGAGTCAGCCGGGTGGGAAGGTGTGAAGGCTATTGTTACCCAAGTCGTTCCACGAAAATTTGGAATTAGAGGTCTCAGAGGCCCCGTGCTAGCTTAATTTCCATGAATTTATGAATTTAAGCCTCTCAGTGATAGAAAGACACTGTGTGTTTTCAAGTCTGCGCTCGCAAACCTTACCCTGCAGGCTCAGAAATCAAACAGGTCTTTGGAAAATACAGAGTATTTTTTAGAAATTTTTTAGAAATTTTTTTAGAAAATACAGAGTAAAATTTAGAAGTGGAAAAAAAAAAAAAAAAGCACATGTTTTTCTTTAAAAGACGTTCCCGGGGAAGCCTGGCTATTGCTCCTATGATAGAAAGATCCGTCTTCAATCCATCCCAGGCTCTTACAATCAGTGTAATCTTTCTGAAACATGGATTGGATAAAATCATTTCATCTTCTTGAAGAAAAATAGATAAGCATCATTCATATGATGTTCTGCAAAAATACAAACCCACTGCATGGATTCCAAGACCTTCATAATTTAATCCTTGCCATTCCGGCTCTTCTGGTCACTAGAGTCTACCTGTCCCTGCGCCCACACGCCCACACGCCCGACCGCTAGGGATACCCTGTGCGGTCACTGCACCCACACTTCCAGGAACACTTCGACCCCTAGGGACTTTATGCCACCTCTGTGCCCAGCTCCCAATTGTTCTGTTCAGCACGAGGTGTGTTATGCTTTCCCTATGTTTACACCCCAGCAATCACCACAGCCCTTAAGATACTGTGGGATACACCCATATCTACACACTCATCATCAACCACACCGCGAGGTAGCAACACCGAGCCAGGTTGCTCCCCTTTCCCTAAAGACAGCAAACGCGTTCACCCCACTGCGATTTGGATCACTCAGTTTTGCTCCCTGGAATCTTCCTTCATGTGTCTCTGCTTGGAAAAACTTCTATTCCCCGGTCAAGATTCAACCCCCGTGCTTCAGAGGAGGCTTTCTTCATTCTCCACTGCATGGAGCGTATCCGATTTACTCCTGCTCCTTTCTCCCGATACACTTTTCACGCGATGCTTCCGATAACCCATACCTTGTTACACGCAGTGGAAGCTTATTGTCACTTTTTTTTTTATCATAATGGCCTTACCCACTGACCAAGCAGTTACAGTGCGTGCTTTCTGTGTATTACCTTGGTTAACATTCATATGAGTCCTAATGAAGTTGATACTATTTTCTAACTTCGTTTTGCAGCCGAGGAAACGAACGACCACAGAGGCGGAGTAACTTGATGAGGATCACACAGGTAGCATGGATTGGAACTCAGATTTAAATGAGGGTCTGTAAGGCTGCATAATCCCTGCCTGAAATAAATGATCCCAAGCTTCGCCATTGAACTAGTTGACTGGGGCCGACCAGGTAACCTCACTGAGCGCCAGTCTCCTTGTCTGAAAATCTAGATAACCCCTGCCTTGTTCCTCACTGGGGTATTGTGATCATAAAATGAAATAATGAATCTCAAAGAGCTTTGCAAATGCTAGAGCACTATGCAAATGCAAGCTAATTAATTAATGAACTCATTAACATGTTCTCCTGCTGGGCTGCAGTTAGGGCCAAATTATAAATAATCCTCATCTTACTGGGAACGTAACCAAGAAATTTAGGGTGGTGGAAGGAGGGAGGAAGAAGAAGGCTGTGGTCCCAGCGTCTACATCTCTGCACACACCACGGAACGCAGTTTAATGCAGAATCGTTCCCATTGCCAAGTGCAGGGTATGTTTTTTTTTCTCCCTAACCAAAAAGTAAAAGGATGGGGGTTGGGATGAGAAATGCAGAAAAGATTTCAGAGGGAGAAATCCCTCTACTACACTATTAATGCAGATGGCAAGGGAGGTCATCGTTATGCCCTTAAGTCCACGGATCCCGTGGAACAGGGAGGCCCTATAGTGTATGTGTAGGTCCTCATTACTTACTTAGATTTAGCAAACATTTTTACCATGTGTCAGGGACTGCTCTAAGTGCTGTGCAACCCGTAGTTCGTTTAATCCTCATAAGGGCCAGGAGAGAAGTTGCTGCCTCATGCCCATTTTACAGAGGGAGAGACTGAGACGCACAGAGAGCTTAAGTAAACAGCCCAGGCTCATCATGCAACCGGGAGATGGAAAAGCCAGGGCTCGCGTATCTCCACCCATCTGGTTTCAGAAGCCACATTCTTGACCCCGTGCTGCATTAGCTGTCTTCATGTGGCCACGCTGGTCTTCCACAGTGTGTCTTCTGCCTTCCACAGACATCCAAGAGGGTCTTTTACCTGGGGGAGCTCGTGGAGGGGCAGTAGCACTAACTATACGCCAGTTACTGAGCCAAAAACCCCATGCACAACCCCATTGAATTTTCAAGCACATATTTGGAAGATGGAAATAGATCCGCAAGTCTCTTGGTTTCTGCTGCCTACAGGGAGGCTGCATTCTGCTGTCCCTTCCTAGGAGCCGCAGGGAGCCCGCCCCCCGCCCCACGGAGGCAGGTGTCCTGTGGCTGGGGGGTGGGGATCTGGATTAGAACACCTGCGGCTGCTAGCGCATCCCCGTCGCTTTCTCCAAACAGCTTTAAAGGAATACAAGTAACATTCTCATCTCAGTCTTTCTGGCTGAGGTGCCTCTCTCTCAGTTGGTTGTGAACCCAGGCAAGAAAAACAGGATTCTTGCTTATTCACCAGGTCAAACCCCAACAGATGAGAAAACTAAAGGTCAGAGGGGCCCCTTGGCCAAGGTCACAGAGCCAGGATGGGGTGGAGCTGATCTATGATGCCTTAGTGGTCCCTAACTATTTCTAGAGTAGGAGAGCTTTATAAATCTGGACCATCAGGAATGGGCAAAGGGCAAACTCTGTGGCTTATTATAATACTAGATATTTTTACAATAAACATCAGCTGTGTTGATTTGATTTAATTTACATTTTAGGGAGAAAAAAAGAACGTGCTTTCCACACACCAAGGTCTGTAAGGGTAAGAGATTCCCCCAAAATCCTACATAAAGAAGTAACAAAAATCTGGATTTGAATATAGATTTGGCCAATTCTAAAGTCAATACTTACTCTACTATGTATAGCATACGATTTCCCATGCCTTATATACTGAATAAACAATGTTGCAACTAAAATAACAGAAAATGACAGGGAAAAAAATGTCATCCATAATCCCATAATCCCATTACCCATCATAAATCAACCATGCTTATTTGTCCACATTTCCCCTTCAAACTTTTGTGTTGGCATTGTGGAATTGATGTCCTTATAGCCATCTAACCACAGAGGTTCCCGAAAATTCTATGTCATATTCGGGACCAAAATTTCAATAACTGCATAAAATCGTCATTCTTTTTTGTCACGTTTATTAATTTTTGAGAGACACAGAGAGAAAGACAGAGACAAAGACAGAGACAGAGACAGAGTGCGAGCAGGGCATAAGCAGAGAGAGAAAGAAAGACCCACAGAATCCGAAGCAGACTCCAGGCTCCAAGCCATCAGCACAGAGCCAGGGGCTCAAAGTCACGAACAGTGAGATCATGACCTGAGCTGAAGTCGGACGCTCAACCGACTGAGCCACCCAGGCGCCCCTAAAATTATCACCCCAATATAACGTACTGAAACATGTGCTTTGTGTGATACAGGAAGTATGCCTCTAATCTTGGCCCCTTATAAATAACAGGATGACGAATACCTTCCAATAAATGGCTCTGACTCCTTTGTGATCATTTCCTGAGCATCCATCACAGTGGTGGGTTTTCCGGGTTAAATTGCTTCGTTGGGCCAAGTAGAAATGGAACTGACGCGGGCGTTCAGCATCTCCCATAAGCCTCTCCACGCTCCCCGCCACAGATACACAGGGAGCCGGGGAAGCACATCAGCCCATGATTAGACCAGTCAAACATGCTTAAATAAAAAAAGGAGTTTAGAATATTTAACAGGATCAAAGCTGGAAGATTACAGAGCTTTGATAAATATTAAAGATACATTCTCCCACTCCACTCCTGGCTGTGCATCAAGCGTGGAAGAGACTCCGACAGACGTGGAATTCAAAAGGCAAGGGCCTTTATCTCTGTAGCAACATCACCCGACAGGTAGGGAAGAAACATGTATTGTCTTTACTCGAGCGGGGGCGGTGAGGACGAAACGCAGCTACTTAGCAAAACTGGGAATCAGCGAACCTAAGGGCTGCCCAGAAGGTGGGGTTGTGAGATGTTACTGGGAGAGGAGAATTTTGATAACCTAGCCCACCCCTCCTCTTGAAACATCGAGGGCTGCACGCTGCTCACCAAGCATCCCAGGCAGAGCCCAGACCCTCTGGTGCCTGGCCAGTGTTCCTCGTAATGAGATGTCACCTCTGCTCAAAATGTAACAGAACCCAGACTGCCGCCGCCAACGGTCTTGAGGTGTGCCAACCGCTATTTACTTACAGGTTAGGCCAGGGGTTACATCAGACGGACAAAATTTCACCCCAGTCCGAGCATCCTGGACCGCCCCAAGAAACGCTTTCAGGAGCTGGGCTTCCTCCTTTCCCCCGGGGACAGTCGGCCTGCTTGGGCTCCTATTTTTTCTGATGGGGCTCCTCTGCAGCCTGATCAGCCAATGTCCAGGCTGGAACAGTCATTAAACATTTTGAGTACGGCCCCCGGCATTTGCTAGGGTTTTCCTATGGAGGCCTGGATAGACACATTGTTATAAAGATAGGAAAGGTAAGTTTGCAGACTCAAGGAAGCATCCAGCCTCTGAGACGTTTTGCAAGGACGTTTCTGTCTCAACTGTGTTGAACGCGGTGTTTCCAAACTTATTAGACAAAACAGGAGCAGTGTGGCTCCGTCCTGCACCTTTGTGTGTGTGTGTGTGTGTGTGTGTGTTTGTGTGTGTGTTTTTTTGTTTTGTTTTGTTTTTTGTTTTTTGTTTTAAGGAATGCCCGGCACCGTGCTGTAAAACTCGTGGTCTGGGAAACACCGCCTCGGCGAGGAAGTGGGTTTCTGCTACCCGGTGGCATCCCATCGAAGACGCTGATGAGCACCCACTTTGGGAAGAAAAAGTTCTGGAAAGTGGTAAGGAGATGGACTTTATTGAAACCTGCTTCCACCACTTGCCCTCGAGGAAATGACTTGAATTGTCAGACGCTCCTCTTCTTCATCTCTAAGACGGGTTTAGCATCACCCCCTCTGCAGGATTGCTCGGAGGATCCCGGAGATGACAGACGTAACGTATTGATCATGGTGCCCCGCAGAGAGTAGTCGGGAAGAGGAGTCAGCTGCCGTCGTCCGGTCCTGAGCCCCAGAGGGGTGCCCTTGAGGCTTCCTGCTCTCACCGAGATCACAGTCTGGCTGACAGACCGACAGACGGACAGGGCTAGAGCACAGCAGCCGCCGTCGAAGACAGGGCTGGAGGAAATGCTACAGTTTCACAACGTTTCGTAAAATTGGTGTCGAGAGTTGAGGCCTGACAGAGAGACCCTTCTCCGCCTTCTAGGTTTTTTTTTTTTAAGTGTATTTATGTTGAGAGAGAGACAGGAGGGGCAGAGAGAGAGAGAGAATCCCAAGGAGGCTCTTCACGGTCAACAGAGAGCCCAACGCAGGGCTCGAACTCACGAACTGCGAGATCATGACCTGAGCCGAAACCCAAGAGTCTGACGCCCAGCCGACTGAGCCCCCCGGGCGCCCCGTCCTTCTACTTTTTAAAAGCCAACTCTTTAAAAATAACTGGAGAATGGTGGTTACCAGGGACATGGGAGAAGGAGGAGGAGGAGGAGTCATCTCATGGATACAGCACTTCCTTGGAGAAAAGGGTGGCGGAGACGGTGGTTGCGGAACGCTCCGGATATCCTGGATGCCACTGAGCTGTGTGTACTTACAAACGGTAGATGTTACGCTCTGTGTACTAGGCCACCATTCTAAAAACCTGAAATCAGTTTTGTCTTCCCTATCCAAGGGCAAATGAGCTCCCCTGCCTCGACTCCGTACAAATCGCATCACAGCTTGAGGCTTCATCTCCCCAGGGATGTTGGCCCTTCCTTGGCAGAACTGTTCCACACCTTGTTCCTTCTAGGGTTTCTCTTCCTTTCCAGCCAAGCCTCCAGATGGTATTTCAGTAACTCAGCTAAACATCTTCCGTCACAGCCTTTTTCCCCCCTTCCCTCCCAGTTCACTTAAAAATAAATTGTCTTTTTTCGTAATTCCAGACAGAACATGAAGCTCTCTCTCTTTTACGCTGCCACTGAATTCTAAGTACACAATTATGCAGGAAATGTCTTTAGATCCACCAGCTTGAGAACTTTTCAACATTAAGCCCTGAATCAGATAACAGCTTTCATCTCGAGAACAGCTTTACGCTGTACCTAAGTAAAAGCTTAACTTATAAAAAAAAAAAAAAAAAATTGTTACCGGGGGTATAAAAATGTCAAGGTAATAAAATAAGCGAATGCAAAACCCTCCCAAATAAAACAGGCCGAGGAAATTAAGTAAGAATATTCCTAAGGCGGCTGATGGCGTGTTAGTTTCTGCTGCCCACTTCTGCATGCACTGTTTCCAAAAAGAAAAAAAAGGAAAGAAAGAAAAAAGAAAAATCCAAATGGCCCAGGTACATTCGCACCCCCCTCCCATCTACCTATTAATAAGATTTCACCATGTTAAACAAACCAGCCACCTAGTTGGCTGTGGTTAAGACTTAATTGGATGGCTGTGTTCAATTTTGAGCATCATGTTTCCAGAAAGAAAAGAAAAAAGTGATAAATTGGATGTAGTTCAAAGGAAAGCAAGACAAGGGATGAAAGCAGCTTGGAAAATAAGACCCAGCTGGGGATGTTAAGGTAATTCTGTGCATTTTCAGCTCCGCGAAAAGATGGCTGGGAGATAATGGGAGGCATTTGATGAGTCCATTCCGCCTTGGTCTCCGAGGGCTCGCCAACAGGAGGAAAAGGAGAAGGGAGAGAATTTTCTTTCACTCTTCCTCACAGCCCCGGGTCTGGCGCAGAGTAGGTGTTCAGTAAAAACACTCTCGTTGAATACCCCCACAGTAAAACACCGCAACGAGATTGCTAATCCTGTTGGTGCTGATGCTTACAAATTTCTTTTCCAAGAAAGGTTTGAGGTGTTGGGTTTGAGCCCCGGCAAGAATAATTTAGGAAAGGTGAAATCAATGTCCTCATTTGGCCAGTTGTGGATTAAATAACTTACCCAGGGCTCCTGTCAACCCTGCTAACTCTTGGCTGTCTGTAGTTTAAGACACATTCACCATGTCACTCAAAAACCTATAACTCGCTGTGGCCCCCAAGGTGAAGTTCAACATCTGGAGGTACACAGGCATCCACAGTCCAGCCCAAACATGACTTCTTAAAAAAATCCAAGTGATGGGGCGCCTGGGTGGCGCAGTCGGTTAAGCGTCCGACATCAACCAGGTCACGATCTCGCGGTCCGTGAGTTCGAGCCCTGCGTCAGGCTCTGGGCTGATGGCTCAGAGCCTGGAGCCTGTTTCCGATTCTGTGTCTCCCTCTCTCTCTGCCCCTCCCCCGTTCATGCTCTGTCTCTCTCTGTCCCAAAAATAAATAAAAACGTTGAAAAAAAAATAAAAAAAAAAATCCAACTGAGTTAACATGTAGTGCAATAATGATTTCAGGAGTAGAATTTGGTGATTCCTCCATTACGTATAACGCCCAGTGCTCATCCAAACAAGTGTCCCCCTTCATGCCCCTCGCCCATTTAGCCCTTCCCCCCCACCCAACACCCCACCAGCAACCCTCAGTTTGTTCTCTGTATTTAAGAGTCTCTTATGGTTTGTCTGTCTCTCTTTTTATCTTCTTTTTCCTTCCCTTCTCCTGGGTTCATCTGCTTTGTTTCTTAAACTCCACATATGAGCGAAGTCATATGATATTTGTCTTTGTCGAACGGACTTATTTCGCTTAGCATAATACATTCTAGTTGCATCCACATTGTTGCAAATGGCAAGATGTCGTTGACGAGTAATATTCCGTTGTATATATAGACCACATCTTCTTTATCCATTCATCAGTCAATGGACGTTTGGGCTCTTTCCATACTTTGGCTATGGTCGATATTGCTGCTATGAACATTGGGGTGCATGTGCCCCTCCGAATCAGCACTTATGTATCCTTTGGATAAATACCTAGTAGTGCGATCGCTGGGTCACAAGGTAGTTCTATTTTTTTTTTTTAATTTTTTTTTTCAACGTTTATTTATTTTTGGGACAGAGAGAGACAGAGCATGAACGGGGGAGGGGCAGAGAGAGAGGGAGACACAGAATCGGAAACAGGCTCCAGGCTCTGGGCCATCGGCCCAGAGCCCGACGCGGGGCTCGAACTCCCGGACCGCGAGATCGCGACCTGGCTGAAGTCGGACGCTTAACCGACGGCGCCACCCAGGCGCCCCAAGGTAGTTTTATTTTTAATTTTTTGAGGAACCTCCATACCCAAACGTGCCTTTTTAATCTAGCTACGTCTTCTTCCTTCTCCAAACTCACCCACTCAGACAGACTTGTCCACACACCATGACTCCCTCTCCCATTTTTCAACAGGTAATAGCTCCAACAAACCGCCATTTAAATCTCGGGGCGCCTGGGTGGCTCAGTCGGTTAGGCGTCCGACTTCAGCTCAGGTCATGATCTCGCGGTTTGTAAGTTCGAGCCCCGCGTCGGGCTCTGTGCTGATGGCTCAGAGCCTGGAGCCTGCTTCCAATTCTGTGTCTCCCTCTCTCTCTGACCCTCCCCCGTTCATGCTCTGTCTCTCTCTGTCTCAAAAATAAATAAACTTAAAAAAAAAAATTTTTAATCTCAATGCCATCACTTACTAGCTCTTCGTCCTTGAGCCCATTTCTTGCTCCCCCCAAACCTTACCCCGTCCTATGTAAAGTGGGGATAGTAATCGATCCTATGAGTCTGAAATAAGGTCATACATGTGAAGTTCTCAGCACCGTGCCTGGCACACCATACTCTTCCCTTCTCTTCCTGTCTTTATGAATTCCGTGTTCCTTTTCTAGAACGCCCTTCCACTTGCTTTTCTTTTTTTTTTTTTTTAATTTTTTTTTATTTTTGGGACAGAGAGAGACAGAGCATGAACGGGGGAGGGGCAGAGAGAGAGGGAGACACAGAATCGGAAACAGGCTCCAGGCTCTGAGCCATCAGCCCAGAGCCCGACGCGGGGCTCGAACTCACGGACCGCGAGATCGTGACCTGGCTGAAGTCGGACGCTTAACCGACTGCGCCACCCAGGCGCCCCCTTCCACTTGCTTTTCATAAGTTTGCCAACCTCCGCCCATTCACTGAGGCCCAACTCAAATCTCACCTTATGTACAAACTTTCCCCTGAATGCTACAGTCCACGGTGGTGTCACCCAAGTTCTGTGAGCACGTGGCCCTCATCTTCTGGGCTGGCTCCCTGGACCCTGATCTCACTCCCCGCCAAAGCACCTGCTGCCCTGTCTTTAACTTACCCCTTGAGCTTGGTTCCCCCGCACGATGGAAAGAGGCGTAATATAAAGTCCCAACTCTCAAGAGGAAGGAGGAGAGGAAGTGTTTGTATGTATTTACAGGGCACTACCGCGGACCAGCTACTCTACCCAGCCCTTTCATACACCATCTTCCTACTAATCAAAACGCCAACAGCAGCGCCTTTGAACCATCGCGGGACATTAGAATCACCGAGAGAGAGTGTGGTAAATATATGCATTCCCCGGTCCCAGCCCAGACCAGTGTAAACAGAACTTCTGGCCGTGGGGGCTCGGCGTTTTATATAAACTCCCTAGGGGAGGCTCATGAGTACCCAAGGCCTACGATTTAGTTTGGGAAACACGCGCACGCGCGCGCACACACACACACACACACACACACTTATAAATGCAAACTCAGTCGTGTATTGAGGGGATACCAAGCAGTCTTACAGCAGGCCACCACACGCTCATCTATTTTTTCCCTCATTCATTCACCCAACAACACCCGTTTCAGTGCCTTAAAGGTACAAACAAAATACTTTGTTAGGTGCCAAAAAAGACACAAAGTAACTCAGATGGAGATTCTCCCTCTTAAGGAGCTTACATATGAGCAGGAGGCAACAATTGCATATACTTATCTATGGCACAGATAGGGAGTGACAAATGACCCCCCAAAGATTGCCAGCTAGCAGGAAGCATCTTCTAGCTGGGAGCCGGGTAGGCACCCCAGGGTAACATCAGGATGGGAAGTATCTAAATATGTAGCAAAACGTGGGCGCCTGGGTGACTCGGTCAGTGGAGCGTCTGACTCTTGGCTTCAGCTCAGGTCATGATCCCACGATTCGTGGGTTCGAGCCTGGCATCAGGCTCTGTGCTGACAGTGCTGAGCCTGCTTGGGGTTCTCTCTCTCTTCTTCTCTCTCTGCCCCTCCCCCGCTCACGTACTTGCACACGCGCGCTCTCTCTCTCTTCTCTCAAAATAAATAAACATTTAAATACATAAATAAATATGTAGCAAAAGAAGCAATGGGGCTCCGGGTGGGAGGAACTGCCTGAGCAGAGGCACGGAGGGGAAAGCCCTGGAAAAATCACAGGAAGGATGGGGCCGGAAAACTGGCCCCGTTGGCCAGCCTACTCCCAGGCAAAGATGCTGAAACCCTTTCTGACTCACTGCTACCAGCTTCCCCGCAAAACCCTGAGCTTGCACCTCTGGGGTTCTTACAGACCAGGCTCAGAACCGAATCGCACTCTGGTGTCTCGTCTTCCCAGGGCCAGTGTCTCTGGGAGGGCTTAGAAGTAGTTAGTGAGGTCCCCTGGGAGTCCTTTCTCTCCCATTTGAACATCCCCGTGGCCCCATTCCCCGGCCGACGGAGCCTTTTACTAGTGGCCACACGCCACACGCTCCACAGGTGGAAAACCATATGGTCTCCGTGGGGGCACCGGCATTTTGGAGACCCTCAGCAGGGAGCCTCCCAGGCTGGGTACCGGGTGCCAGCAAGGCCGGGGAAGGCGTCTGAAGTCAGGCTGGTGGTTCCGAGGAGCCGGTGCCATTTCTACAAGTAAGACCCTTCTGTGGGCCTAGGGCAATAGCCTGTGTCGAAAAGTTTGCGTCCTGCTCCTGGACTGACCTCCGGTGGGCTTCCTTTTCTTTCCTCTCATTTCCCCATCTTCACAGTGGACCATCTGGATTACACAGTAATTCATTGGGTTTTTTATTATTAGCAAAGGTCTCCCTTTCTGAGCATTTGCAGACAAGCATTACCTGGTTTACTTCCCATAGCCATGTCAGAAAAGGAGTGGGCTTCTACCCATCTTCCAGATGAAGAAGCTGAGGCCAGAGAGGCACAAACTAGTATCCCAGAGCTGTAAATGGAACCCGCACTAAAACAGTATTCTCAAACTGCAGGCTGGAGAAATGATCTAGAGGAGCGTGACTCCACTTTTTAGTGGAAAGGACAGAAATGGAATGGACTGGATTAGAAAAATAAGCGTGAACCTCACATAATACGGGTGAGTGTTGTTTTGTGAAACTTTTATTTCAGTTATACACCACACACACACACACACACACGCATTTTAGTGTAATATATATTTCAATTACACGCATAGATGCATCTCCCACTTACATATGTGCACTGAGTCACATAGTAGATCTTTCCGGAAACTGTGGTCAAAAGCAATTGAGGGGCGCCTGGGTGGCTCGGTCGGTTAAGCGTCCGACTTCGGCTCGGGTCATGATCTCGCGGTCCGTGAGTTCGAGCCCCGCATCGGGCTCTGTGCTGACAGCTCAGAGCCTGGAGCCTGCTTCGGATTCTGTGTCTCCCTCGCTCTCTGCCCCTCCCCCCACTCAGGCTCTGTCTCTCTCTGTCTCCAAAATAAACATTCAAACAAAATAAAAACAAACAAACAAACAAACAAACAAACAATTGAAAAGCCCTGCCGTAAAACCACTGAGCGTAGCTTAGCTCTTCTCTGGGTGATTTCTACAGAACTAGTTTTCTCTACCTTTTTTAGCACCAGTGTTTGTAAATCTGAAACTTTGCAGGTGCACAAGGCTGGGAGTGTTCTAAGGCGGAGAATGTCCCTTTGGGCAATTCCTGAGGAGCGCGCCAAGTGTGGGCCCTTCTAAACCTGGGTTGATTCCTCCTCGTTCTGTTGGAACAACGTGGCCCCGGTGTGTGTGTGTGGGGGGGGGGGGGGTCTAAGAAGACCTGTGTCTGGTGGTGAATCCACCCGCACAGAGGTGGTCCTGCTGAAATCCCGCAGGAAGATATGGGTCCCCTGGGATTCCCAATCCAGCTGGAGAACAGAATCGCCATCTGGTAAATCACAAGACGATTTTTGTTCTTGCCAGACGCACCCTATCAATATGGAAGACACAGACAGTCTCCAACACACAAACAGGTTACGTTGCCAAAAGTTCCTTTGTAACTCAGATGTTTGGCGTTTGGAACACATCACCCCCTAGAAACAAGGATATAAATGGAGGTTAGGGTTTCATGTTTCAAAACTCAGAGGGTGTATGTAAGGACTGGGTGAGAACACATTTGCTAGCGTGGGAAAGGACGTGTAAGTTCCTTGTGTGTTCAGCGTCCTCGTTCTTCGTTCCAAAAGGGGGTCACGAAAGATGACCTTTTTTTTTTGCCAGAGATGTGGCGGCGGGGGTGGGGGGGGGGTGGGGGTCCCTGTGGCTGCTATTGTTCGAACACTGTGGTTAGAGAAAATGGCACGTGACCTTGCCTCTGGCACACAAGTCCTGGGAGCCTCAGTTTCCACCTCTGTAAAATGCACGAGAATGCTCAGCTCACAGGACAACCACACACGTAAGTGAGACGGCATGCACAAAGCGCTTAGTACCAAGCCTGGCACACGGTGAGCGTTTAATAAATGGGCAGCCTCGGGGATGCCTGGCTATACCCGCACGCATTTTCTGAGTTGACCTGAATCAGCCCTTATCAACAGCCCTATGCGCCTGGAAAATGAAAACTAACAGGCATTTAGAAGACGCCTCTCCCACGTCCAGTCCGTTTGCTTGGTTCCACACGTAAACACGAGGTAAATGCGAAGATCCCTCTCGCTCCGAATGCGGGGCAGAACCATTGCACGTTCTGCATCGTGATGGGATCAGAGGTCACCCTGATGATGACAGAGAAGCCAGAGAAAGAGAGGGCTGGGGCAGATTTCGGCTGATGGCGTCGCCCAGTGGTCCAGCGGAACTGCACCCCTGCTAGAGAGATGCTGATGTACGGGAGACAATGATCGTGATAACATTTGACCTTCACCCGCCATTAATAGTCCCCGGGGAGAACCTCAGGCCCGATGCTCTGTGCAGCAACCATCCACAGGCCAACGGCCGGACTTGGCGACGGAGCAGAGAGACCGAGTGCCCCAATAATAAAGTTCCCTGTAAGGTCTCAAGTTTCACACAATCTTTACAATGCTCAAGATGATCTCTCTGGGGAAGGTGAAAAGAATTATAATTACATCTGTGAAAAAGGCTTGGGAAAGAAAAAAAAAATCCTGCCATATGGTGTGTGGAAACTGTTTGGGAGCTGAATAAATAACATGGTGGGTGTTCTCCCCCCCCCCCATTTTTGTTTATACATCTACGTTATGCAGGCTGACTAGTGAACATGGGTCAGTTTTTCTTTTGGAATCGAAATGCACTGGGTAATTTAATTTTATGGCCATTAATAATACGGGTCTCTCTCTGCAAGCAAAGACATTTACAAACTTATAATCAGATTTTGTGATTTGGGTGTAAACCAATCACCCACAAGAGGCAACGAGATATTTCCATCCAGCTTTCCCTTTGCAACAGGACTGCATGAAACGCAAAAAAAAAAAAAAAAAAGGGGGGGGGCACGGAGTGAAAGGTTCAGATTCCCAAAGGGAAGCAGGGGGAGGGGCGCCGGTTTCAATGGACAACTCATCCTTCAGCAAGGAAATTTTAAAAGCCATGAGATGTGCATTAATAGGTATGAGAACCGAATGTGTTTCAGACTCTGTCCAAATGGCGCCCTACCCATCTGTGCTGTTGGTATTTCCATACCTGTCGATCAGAGGGAGCAGAGATCAGGGAAATGAGGGAACCCGCTTCTGTTTGCACAGCTAACCCGTAGCAGAGTTCAGATCGGACCACTTGCCTGCCTGGCCCCCACCTTTCTCTCGTACCCCTCACCCCTCTGTCATAAACGCATCCCGCACAGGAACTATCGCTCAGCTAGAGGGGTATGCAAGCATTTTATGCTGCAGACGCACTGCACCAAGCGCTCAAAGAGAGGCCCTGTAATCAGGTAAAAGTTCAAGTAGAGGGTTTTTCAGAAAGTATTTTCAAAGACTGTGCCGACTGTGTTAGAACGCATTAGCCTTGAGCCTCACAGCAACGCGATGACAGAGACCCTACTGTTGAATTCCTCTCGCAGGTGAGGAAACCAAGGTTCAGAGAAGTTAAGCGAGTTAAGAAGCCCACGTCGATGGAGTGTAGGGGATCGTGTGGAGCAGACCCATTCGCTTGACAAGAGTTGTCGAGCCTCTTCCATGAACGTGACTCCATATCCGGAGACATAGAGACGGATAAGATGCGATGATTGCCCTGGAGTATGTCTGACCTTCAAATAGCAGGGAGAGGGGCACATGGGTGGTTCAGTCGGTTGAGCATCCAGAGCATCCAATCCTTGATTTCGGCTCAGGTCATGATCCCAGGGTCATGGGATCAAGCCCTACATCAGGCTCTGCGCTAAGCTCTGCACTAAGCGTGAAGCCTGCTTGAGATTCTCTCTCTCTCTCTCTCTCTCTCTCTCTCTCTCTCCCCCTCTGCCCCTCTCTGCCACTCTCTCCCTTTCTCTCTTTCTCTCTAAAAAACAAACAAAAGAAAAATCGAACAAAACAACAAATAGCACGTAGATTGTTAAGTTCCATGAGGGTACCAGCCCTCAGGCACGTAACAGGGGCTCAACAAATATCTCATTTAATTCTTGCAGCAAATAATTATTGACAGACTACTACATGCCAGGCATTGTTATAGGTACTGGGATACAGCAGGAAATAAAGCAATAAAAATAATTGCCCTCTTAGAGTGTACATTCTAGGGGAAATAAAGTATTAGGAAGATAAGAAATGATGCAGCTGTATAGGAGTTACAATTTTAAATAGCGTTGTCAAAATGGACCTCACGGAGGTGACGTTTGAAAAAAGAATTAACAGTAAAACTTGAAATATAGCTTCAAAAAGAGTAGGGCGTCTTTGCGGACACTGGTAAACCAGCGAACATGACTTGTGGGCGTCAGGAGACAGAAAACACAGTGGAAATGCGTGAAATGAGACCGAAGCATCGTCCTCCGCCAAGAACCAAAATCGTCGAGAATTTCAAGATCGCCAACCTTGGAGCTCTGAGTATTTTGGCCAGATGGATCATAAGGAAAAGGATGCCTGTCACTGTCCCCTTCTTGGCGGGCTTGGCAGATGTGACCCACATTTCTTACTCCTGCTGCTCTGAATATAGACGCCATCCAGAACCTCGTCCCCAGTCCAGCCACAGGGCAACATTCTGGGCTCTGGGAGAGGATCAGTGGGTACTTGCTAGGGGGCAAAGAGATCAAAGATGTCCCTTTCCCTGGCATTGTTGGAGCCTCACTGGTGATGAGCACAGGTCTTGTCCTAAGGAGAAGACGAAGATTTTCAGCAAGATCAGTCAAAGCCAAGAACACCAGCACGGGGGCCCGTGACCCTCATTCGGGCACATCAACTTATCTCTCTTTTGTGTATTTTCTCTGCCACGCTCCGCCTGGTATCTTATCTTATCTGGTCTATTCCAACTTATCTGATTACCTTATCATCTCATTTCCTCAAATGTCCATTTCTTTTCCCTAAGTAGACTTTATCTATAATACTTGAATTGAGCAAAGACTTTTGCTCAACAAGTTTCCGCTTTCCAGGCTCACAGTTGCCCGCTTTTACCTTGCAAAGCAACCATTTTATCACCTTCGAAGACCCATGAATGTTAACTAGACTTAACAGTGGTGATCACTTAGCAACATAGACAAACATCGTATCATTATGCTTTACATCTGAAACCAGTATAATGTTAGACGTCAATTGCACCTCAAGTCAAAACAAAAAAGGAATTGCTTCTGGAGACTCATCTCGGCTCACCTAGTCTGGGAAGTCTACCGAGATTACCAGCCCTCCAAAGCAGAACTATGTACTCTTAGGTTTATTTAAGTTTTATAAATCCACCTCCAACACGGACCAAATTCTTCAAGGTGTCCTGTTTATCTCACAACCACCCATAGGCCCACTGTGAATTCATTGCATGCAGAGATCCTGTTTTGTTTTGTTTTGTTTTGTTTTTTTTTTTAGCTCAGTGAATATATACATTGTAAAGCAATAGTGAGCCTATCGGCTATTTCAGAAATTGGGCTAAGTCGAGGAAAAAGCATGGCCCTTACCATCGCTGTCCTCTCGGCACCCAGCATGGGGGTGATGCACTCTTCAGACGTAAGCTGACTCAGGAATGTGGACCTTCGGTGCTGGGCTCTAAGATCCTTGGCGCTCAGCTCTGGCCTGTTCTGCAAGAACCCCCATTTTCCAACCAAAGTTCAAAGGGCAGAAAGACCTTTAAGTGGAATGAGGCCATCCCTGACCGTGAGACGCCAGCACGGTCGAGGTGATGCGGCTCTGAGTATGGAAGGCCAGCATCTCTGGCAGGTGGCCGTGGGCCATCGCCCACTCACAGAAATGCTGTTTGGTCCCCACATCGTTAAAATAATTGTTAAAATCCATTGCCCATACTTAAAAACTGGGAGTTTTCACGTAAAACTCCCGATTTCTATTTTCTCTTGAAAAATCAGAAGATCTAGCAACACTTGGCCCGAATCCCCGCCCATATGTTTCCAGTCTGGTCCCGGAGTTTATAACCCGATATAAATAAGCGTATATTTTATTCTTATTATTTCCGATTCATGCATTAGGAGAGCAAAGAGTTTGTTAAAATGGTCCTTGTTTTTCCTGGAGAACTTCTCCAAGTCACTGATTTTGCAGCACTCTGTGCCCTTCTTGAGGACGGGAAATTCTGAGAGCAGGAAAGAGAAGTTTCCAGAAAATGTTTTCCGACTTCTTCCAGCCTTGCTTCTAAAAACCTCAGACATTGTGGCACTCGCCCTGACATTTCTCTGGGAAAGATCTTCACTTCCTTTTTCTTGGGGGTGACAGCTCCAGATCAAAGAAGATAGATAGATAGATAGATAGATAGATAGATATTATAGATATATTATATAGATGATATAGATAGATATAGATATATAAATACAGATACAGATATAGATATTCTATCATATATGATATGTATACACACATGCACACAGGTATATATGCATGTATATGTATGAGCATACTATATGTATGTATGTTACATACATACGTATATGTGTGCAGTTGAATTCTTGAATTATTATAAACGCACATATATGTATGCACCTGCATAACTGCATACATGCATGTCTATTTAGGTAAACACACACATAGTTGTGTTTCCGTGTATATATGTGTGGCGGGAGGCTTGGATTTGCGTTCCGGCTCCAACACTGATTACGTGAATGCTCCCGGTCAAATCACCCATCCGCCCTCAAACCTCAGCCTTCCAGCTGCTCAAATGGGGTCCCGCTGTTCATGGGGTTCTCTACAGATAAATGGGGTCTTGCACACACATCCTCACCTAGAGCAAAGGACTCAGATGAAACTAAGACTTCATTAGTGAAGAATTCACTCTGCATTCGAAATTTAAATCATCCCTGTTTTCTGCTGCATCCAAGCCGCCCTGTCCTGGCTCCTCCCTGCAGGGAGATTCAATTCCTGCAGGCTTAATATTGCTGCCGGCCGGGAAGGCGACAGGGAGGGCCGTGAAATCAAAGAGGCCTGGGAGGTTAAATGGATTATTTTAATTTAATAAAGAAAGCCACCCAGCGTGTCCTACCTGCCGTCACCAAGCTAGAGGTTCTCTCCTTCACCGATGCTAACTGGACACCTGCTCGGGGCCACACGCTGTGCCAAGTGCCTCGCGGGTATTACTGTCCCGGGTCATTCTCACATCAACCACATGGGGTCGCCCCGCTGTGTCTCCCATTCACAGAGGCCACCAAGCCTCAGAGACCGTTAGCCATTTGCCCAAGATAATATCACTAGTACATAATAGAGCAGATAAGTCCGTGTGATTGTGAAACCCTTGCTTTTAGTCACTCTGCAATATTCCTTTTCCAGGCAGCCGTGTCTTAGATTTGAACGCAACGTAATAGATATTTTCAAGCCGCCTCAACGTGATGAATGTGATATCTCTTTTTCAGGTTTGGTTCGATTGCAATCATTTTTAACGACCAAAAATAAGCCTGGGCTTAAAAATGACACTCTTTTTAAGAGTTGATTAATAACAAATAAGAATACTGTTATTTCCATTATTTAATCTGATCTCTAGTGAAGGAGTTTACCCCCATTTCACAGATGCAGAAACTGAGGCTCAGGGGGCTGAACAGCTCACCCGAGCCTGCACAACCTGTAAAAGGATTCTGGATCTCAAGAGCAGGTCCACGGAACGCAAGTCTATTTCAGTTTCGTAAGCAACAGTAAGATTACCAGGATCAGCTTCCTTGGACCACAGTAAGGAACTTGAGGCCCAGACGGGAAGGGACTAGTCCAAGTTCACGCAGTGGCTACAAGGAGAGACACGGGGCACCAGACAGATTTGTGCTCAAATCTCGACTTTCCCGGGTTCTCGCGGCATGTTCTTGTGAGCTTTTCTGAAACCACTCTGTTAAAGGGCACGGTTTGTTCATCTGTCAAATGGGGATAATAATACTGCCCGTAGATTTTTGTGAAGGTTCAACTCGTGTAGTAAAGGGTGGCTCTAAGGGACACTGCTGAATCGGAGTCCAAGACTTGCCTCTCAACCTGGTGTGTGTCCCAACAAGACCAAGCCCCTTGCAATCTGTGGTTATCCCTGTAGACATAACGACATAATGTAATGTGCACGGTGTTGGCTCCCTAAGTCTAAAACACTGTGATTTCTGAAGCAGACTAAACCTATTATCTGTATTCTCTTGGAGCCTCAATCATCATAGCTAATTTCTTTCTTATTTTAACAGGCAAGGCAAGTCTCACCCTTTGCGAATGCAAGTCAAATAACACCATTGTTCAACTTAGGGTGGATTTCACAGTCACAAATTCTCCTCGTAAGGGAAACGTCCTATTTTGGCCATTTCATGAGCTGAAGGAAATTTGGTATGTCTGTGATACAGCGAAATATTAATGTCTTTTTTAATAAAGTTTTCAGGACTAAAAAAACCCCACCTCACGTTCGAACGTTTTATTATTCGTATTAAACTCTTTAAACTGCCTGACAGTTCTTGTTTCATTTAAGAAATCTTAAATTTGAGACATAAACTTCCTGACAGTGTGGGTCTCTTTAAAGGTGATATATGGCCTGACAGCAGAGAAATAAGGCCGGCCGAGTGTTCTAACCACAGGATGGTAAAAGTCATGGCCAGGTTAGAAGAATCAATTAGAGTGGGAACGAGGCTGTGTAAATTTCAGGACTCAAATGGCAAAATATGAAGACAGGGCTGAATTTAAAGCCTGGCCTGATGTGATTGTATTTCATTTCCTGATTGGCAAGACAACTCTAAATGAGGTATTACCTTGGGTTAAAAAAGCAGTTTTCTTCCTATTTAAAACGAGACGCAGGAAGCCAAAAAAAAAAAAAAAGATCCAAGGAAGAGTAACAACAAATTTGAAGATTTATATGGGTATTTGAGAAAAGACAGAGGCCTGGGGGGGGGAAAAATGTATTTGAAGTCAGAATTCTGGACAGGGAGACACAGTCTCCGACCGCATCAGCTGAAATGGCTGTATTTATAGCAGGTGCGTGACTGCCTGGCTGGGGCCCGGCCCGACCCGGTGCACGCAACTCGGTGCCGGGCTGCACGTCTGTGCTTGTGCGTTACATCAGCTGCAGAGCTGCTGTTTGGAAGCAAACAACAGCTTTGGAATCTTAAAATAGATACCCAAAGGGTGTCCATGGTTCCCAGCTAGTCTGACGGTGGAGCTAACGGGGACAGAGGAGCAGGCACTAAAATCCCCCCACGTTTGATCCCAGTTTGGAAACTTCCCAGCCGAGACAACTGGTAAACCTCACTGTGATTCAGTTGTGTCACCTGTCAAACTGGGCTTCATTTGCAGGATTAAATAATACCCGCCAGTCAAGGCATTTAATGCACCGCCTGGTTCATAAGTAAGCACCTTATAACTGTGGGTTATTCATATCATATTATTATTATTATTATTATTATTAAATATAGGAAAGAATTGATGGTTGCAAAGAGAAGGAAAGCTACTAGATGGTTTTTATCTCCAAACGTGACTCCTTCCTGACCGTGCCCATCATTCCTTCCATCCCGACTATACCCCCAAGCCTCATGTTGCCTGCCTCGTCCCAACTCGGACCTCAGCGGCGATGGTGACCGCACCCAACCAGGAGGACAAGTAGAGTATAGCAGCAAAGGCTGTTGGATTCGAAGGCTGTACATGGGTGTCCGAACCTGTCACTGCTGCTTGGAAACTGCGAGGGTGCCAGGCAGTCGCTGGGTTCCTGGGACCCCATCCCTGAGGTGGTATAATTTCCTCCAACCCATCTACCGTGCCCGCCCATGGTAGGGCATTGGCTCACTCAGAGGCGTACGGAAGTGTCCTCAGAGGACAGCGCCCTGCCAAGGTGTCATTTGGTGGCATCGCGATTGCCTCCAAAGCCCCCTTTGACCCCATCTCCCAGGGCGATACACCCTTAAATGAACCCATTGTCATAGTGATTCCCAACGAGCCCTCCGTCAGGGAACTACCCATCCTGTACTTTGCGCTTTGGAGAAAAGGGAAAAGGAATCAAAAAACAAGGCAGGTGCCTCGGAACGGTGGAGGGGCTAAGCCAGAGTAACAACGACACAGACATGCCTGTGACCTCTGGCCCCAGGGCAGGCGTCACCCTCTCTCACTGAGCCCAGACGATCCTTCTCTACACAGCGCCCTGACTAACCACTGCCGTCTACGGTCCACAACCTCCCGCTGCCATCAGATGGAAAACGCCACGCAAAGACCCCAAAAGCAAAAATAAATAGAGTGAAGTTCTGAGCTCTGGAGTCAAGACTCTGGAGTCGAGGTTCTAATCCCAACCATAGCGCCTGGTAGCTGGAGAACCACCCTCAGCTTCCATTTCCTTATGTGTAAAACGGTAATTAATACAAAACGCCCACTTCATCAGAGCGCTGTGATGTTCAATCTGATCACCTCTGCCAAATAGTAAAAATCCAGTCATTGTTAGCTACTATTATTAATAACTCGCTTCCTCTTTTTAAAATTCTTTTAATGTTTATTTATTTATTTTGAGAGAAAGAGGGTGCAAGCAGGGGAGAGACAGAGAGAGAGAGAGAGAGAGAAAGAAAAATCCCATGCAGGCTCTGCACTATCAGCCAGGAGCCCGACGCAGGGCTCGATCTCACAGACCGAGAGATCATGACCGGAGCTAAAATCGTGAGTCAGACGCTTAACCAGCTGGCCACTAGGAGCCCCTAACTTGCTTCCTCTTATCTGATGGTCTCTCTCTTCCTTCCTCCTTTCAAACAAATGAACAAGTAAGCAAAAATTATTCCAAATCACGTAGAGGAACGATGGGGGTTAGAGCCCTTGGATTGAATACCCTCACTGCCGTTGTTATGGGTGCGGCATTGAGCAAGTCGCCCCAACCCTCTCAGCCTCAGTTTCCTCGCCGATAAAAGGAGGAAAACCTTTTAGGACATGGGAAGGATTAAATGGGATAATATTCATAATGTACTTGGCCCTCGGTGGGCTCCATTCAAATATTCGTTGGAAAAGAATGAATGAATATCGAGCATAATAGGATCAACTCAAATCCATTGGAAACATTACAGAAGAAACATTTTCCCGGGAAGGTTAAAATGAAATCAAATGTCTGAGGTAGATTAAACTTTTTTTTTCTCCCTCTCTCTCCTCATGTCAGCTTTGTTTCCACAGGATTTCATCTGCATAATGGAATTTGCTGATTTTGAGGAGATGGTGCAATACGCACAGAGCATTTTCCAGAGGATAAAGAACTGAAGGTTATTTATATGTCATTTGTAAGGCTGTCTTCCCTGATTCCTCAGTATCTGAGCTCTCCCACAAAACCCCACACTCCAGTCACCCATGCTTTCCCCTCCTTGTGATCATAATATGCTCTGTGACCTAAAGGTTCTTGGAACTATTGGGAATGCTATACCTCTGTACTCATTCTTAGAGATTTCTAATGCCCATTCAGTGCCCTAATAAAGGCACTGAAAAGTCCTGCAGTGTTTAAAAATGTATATGTTTATCACAGCATTGCTCCATTGTATCTCATCACGGCAAACTTTTTTTGAGGTTGACGCCTTCTTAACGTGCCACATAATTGCTATTTGAAAAATGCTATTATGCTGAATTCCCCAAAATCACCAATGAAGGGAGAATTATAATCCGAATATTCACTACGATTGTCAGGCAGGGCTGACAGAAGACACAAAATGCAGTCAACCAGAGACCGTATTACCTTCTTTTGTGGGGTGAATTGTGTTCCCGAAAAGAAGGGTGGAAGGCCTAACCGCCAGGATCTGTGAATGTGACCTCACTTGGAAGCAAGGTCAAGTTAAGATGAGGTCATACTGAAACAGGGTGGACCCTAAGCCCCATGACTGGTGTCCTGATGAGGAGAGAGAAACTTGGGGACACCCAGAGCAGACGCAAGAAACAGAGCTACGAGAAAACAGAGCAGAGGTTAGATGGACGTCGCCACAAGCCAAGGAGCACCCGGGATGGCTGGTCACCACTGGAGGCTGGCAGAGCCCGGAAGACTCTCCCCCTAGAGGCTGCAGACGGAACAACTTGATTGTGGACTTCCGGTCTCCAGACCGGTGAGAGAATTAACTTCTGCTGTTTTAAGCCACCCAGTTGGTGGTACTTTGTTATGGTGGCCCCAGGGAATCTAATAGAGTTGCCTACCAGACCGTTCCCCTGCGTTCCAGATTGTTCCCCTGCGTCCCTGCTTGCTCCTTCTCAGTCTCCCTTCCTGGCCAGTTACGTTGGGGTGACGGCTGTCACCTTTTCCTAGCTCTCTTGTAGCACAGATGCTACAGGACCCTGCTTTCAATAGCTTCTGCGTGCTGGTGACTCCACATTGCATTTTTAAGATGGATTCAGTATGTCCAAAATGGAACCTATGATCCCCTTGCAAACATAGATCTTTTCTTTTGAAAACGTGCTCTGCTCCCCACCCAGCACCCTCCGTTGCTGAGGTCGAAATCCCGGAGTCAGCCTGGAGTCCTCTATTTTCTCAACACTTCCTCCACCAGCAAATCCTGGCTGATACACCTTTATTTATTTGTTATTTATTATTATTATTTTTTTTAATGTTTATTTGTTTTTGAGAGAGAGAGAGAGACAGAATCCGAAGCAGGCTCCAGGCTCTGAGCTGTCAACACAGAGCCCAAAGGTGGGGCTCAAACTCATGAGCTTCGAGATTATGACCTGAGCAGAAGTGGACACTTAACCCACTGAGTCACCCCGGCGCCCCCTGGTGGACGCACCTTTAAAGCACATCCAGAATTGCGTCCCTGGCCCCACCTCCAGCCCCCTCCTCTCAGTGGCTGGTGGCTATGGTCTTGCTTGCTGGAGCGGGGTCCATCCTGCTCTCTCTGCTTCTGTCCTCAGCTCGTACTGGCCATTCCTGACACGAGAGCCAGAATCATCATATTAAATCATTACCTTGTCCTTCCCACGTTAAGGTTCCTGCAAAGGCTTCTCATCCTTGTAGAATGCAGTCCCAAGTCCCTGCCATGACCCAAGGCCAGTCTGTCGCTCTGACCTCCTTTACTCCCGCACTGTTCCCTCGCGTAGTTCCAGCTACACTGGCCTCCTGGAGGCTCTCTAATGAGCAACCTTGCACCTTAGGGACTTCATTTACCGTGGCCTCAGCCCGGAGCACTCTAATTCCTGATACCCACAGGCGTATTCCCTTGCTTCAATCAAGGTTCTTGAAAAGCACCTTTTCATCAAGTTCCTCTCTTGCTGCGCTGCCGAAAATGTCACCCCCCCGCCGTCCTGATCGACTCCCGTGCCCTGATTTACCACCGCACATCACGGGGGACGTGTGGATGTGGTCCCCTCATTAGAACGTGCGTGTTCTTCGCCGTGCCAAGAGGGGGCCCAGTACTTGGTAGGTGCTCAAAAATATTTGTTGAATTAATTAATTAATTCTCTCCAGAGAGGGAGGCACAGAGGAAAAATAATATAATTTTAGCATTCTCAGGGGAGAAAAAAAAAGGCCCTCAATAAAAGCTGGGAAAAAAAAAGCAGTCTGTGACAAAGATTTTCTGGCAAACGGAAACGAAGTCTTCTTGGACTACCAGAGCTATTGTTTGGTCTGTGGAAAATGCAGTTTCTAAAGTCACTCACCGTATAATTCACTGTAACCTTCTTTACCTTGTTTTTCATCTCGAAAAGGTGGATAAAGTTTTTCAAAGTCCACAGAACAACGTTTCTGAGTGATGGACAAGTAGCACTCACTCTGAGAAATCTTTTAAAGCCCTTGTGTTTCAGTCTTTCCAAGCAGGTTTTCACACAACACCCTTACAGCCACCTTAGCATGATAATCAATCTTCATTGAGAGCTCGCCGCAAGCCAGGGACTTTCCAGACATTCTCTTACCTAAAACTCCAATATTCCTAGGAGGAAGGTTCAATCATATGCTCCATTTGTCGATGGGTATAGTGTGCAGTGAAGAAGATATTGGAGCACCAGCTGGGGGCACGGGTTGTGTGCCCACCAGAGCCGAGTCCCAGAGAAGCAAACTGACCTGCCCAAGGTCACGCAGTCAGCTCTGGAACTCACCTCCTGGGGTTAACGTGCTTTCCCCTGTATCTCCTCAAGGCCTTCCATAGATGCTGCAGCCATCAAGTCACATGCACACAATGCCTAAAAGAGCTACAAATGTTGAAATAAATTGTGTCGTGTGTTTATGTATATCTATGGATGCAGTGAGGGAATTGGAGGATTTTTGCATCCTGGTTTGGTTTTTTTTTTTTTTTTTTTTTTTTTTTGTAATTATTTGGTGGCTATTTTGGTAACATCTTTTGGAGATTAAGTCCAATTAGGAAACAGATGGCACCAAAATATTGTCAAACATATCGGATCAGCAGCAAATCACTGACTTAATTATGTAAATAATTAAAATGTATATTTACACCTGATCGTCCAAACGAGGGTGAAAACACTGATTTCAGGGTTGGTTAGGAGCGCTGGCTCAGAGTCCAGTCAAAAAGAAGTCACGTTCAAGTTACTGCTGCAGTCCCTCTCCCAAATCTTGCCCTCGGAGGACATTTGGGGGGGGGGGGGCAGAATCAAGAACCAAGTGACACAAAAACTATGTCCTATGAGCATCCCAGGATGGTGAGGCTAGGCTTGGAAGGGACCTCCATAAGGGAAGACATGGGGCCTTCATTTCTTTGGCTCTTACCCTGTCTCTCTTCTTCCAAAAGCATTTGAAGATCCCCCCGTTGGCCCACAGACTCACATTCCCTATTCCAACACCACCTTTACCAAAAGAGTGACTCATTGCCTTGTAATAGTTAGGAGAACAGGTTTTGAGAAAAGACCTGTGTTCAAGCTTTGGCTTCGTCACCTGGCTCGGTTCTTCAATCTGTAAAATGGGGATAATAATAACTCAAAAGTATGTCAAGTGCTCCTTCCTGTGAACCCCGTTGTATGCCACGCACTTCACGTACCTGACATGATGCAGCCCTCACAGCATCTCGAGGTGGTTGTGCCCCTTTCTCCCCCAGAGAAAAGAAGCAACTTGCCAGTATGAGTTCAGATAGGATTTGCCCGTGGGTGACACAAAACCTAGTGCCAGGGCGCCTGGGTGGCTCGGTTGGTTATGATCGAGCCCCACCTTGGGCTCTGTGCTGACAGCTCAGGCCCTGGAGCTTGCTTCAGATTCCGTGCCTCCCTCTCTGCCCCTGCTTCTCTCACACTCAGTCTCTCTCTCTCTCTCTCCCCGAAATAAATAAACACTAAAAAAACTCAACACCGAATGCGACGGTGGCTTGAATGCAACATGAGTGCATTCCTCCTTCGTATATTTAGACAATCCAGAGGATTCTCGATGGCTTCATGTTCACTGGGTCTAGCTCTTTCGATTTCTTCCCCTAACATCTTCAACACACGGCTTCCACCTCGCGGTCCAAGACGGCTACTTCAGCTGCCTCCGTGCAGCTCGTGGCTAAGCTCCAGGGAGAAGAAAAGGGAAGGAGAATGGATGCCTCCTCCCTTTGAGGACAAGTCTCAGAAGGTGGGCGGTAGTGCTTGGGCTCAGTTCCTATTGGCCAGAACTTGGTCACACGGCCGTACCTAGCTTCAAAGGATGTTCCTTTATTGTGAGGAAGGATGTGTCTGGCCATGGGAGCTAGCCTCCAAGATGGCCTCCGATGATCTTCCCCTCCTGCTATTTATGGCCTTGTATAGTCCTCTCCTACACTCAGTAGGGTTTGTGTGATATGATATAACATAATGTAATGTAACGCAACGTAACGTAACACTATGCGGCCTCCAAGACCACAGAAAAGGGAGGTCTGCTTTGGTCCCTTAGGTGATTTACTTTAGGGGAAGCCCACCACCGTGCCATGAAGACACTCCAACAGCCTTGCAGAGACGTGCACACGTAGAAGAGCCCCCCGGGTGAGCCGGCATGGAAGCACGAGGCCTGCAGAGAGAGTTAACCTTCGGATGACTGCAGCTCCAAGGTACGAGGTAGACCCTGAGCCAGAAACGCTAGCCAAGCTTCTCCCAAATTCTCGATGCACACAAACTGTAAAGACTAATGAGTAATTGTGGACGTTTTAAGCCCCTCAGTTTTGTGATTCATTACACAGTGATAGATCAAATCCCCCAGCTAACACTTGGGAGTGGCATCACAGAGGAGGAAGGAGAGAACAGATGACAGGAGACAACTAACCATCTCTGTTTCACATGCACTGAAATGTAATCAAACCCACATCATCTGACTTAGATGTATTTTTAACCAACACCCTGGATACCTAATGCCTTTCTCTGGATTCCTATAGCACATGTTGTTCTTAGCAAAGAATGTTATCTTAAATTATAGGTTGCTTTTTCCTGTTTCCTGTAATCTTCATGTGCGGAACTATTTTCTCCCTTCCCTCTCTGGAAAGTGGAAAACTATGATTTCTTTCTCTTCCTTCCTTCCTTCCTTCCTTCCTTCCTTCCTTCCTTCCATCCATCTTTTGGCAGGTCCTCTGACTCAATCAGACCTGTCATTTCATCTCCACATTGAACTGAGGGAAGATATTTTGCGAACTCCCTCACGAGGTTGGCAGGATTCTGTTCCTTACAGGTTATATTGGCCAGAGACGGACTTCAATTCTTTCTGCCATGCTGGCCTCTCCATAGGACACCTTAACACTGTGCTAAGTTGCATGTGACAGAACAAGATGGAAGGAGTGGAGCAAGAGAGATACCGCAGTCTTTTGTAGCCTAATCTCAGGAGGACTATCTCACCACTTTGGTTGTGTTCTATTTGTTCCAAGCAAATGAGTCCGGCAGCCCATGCTCGAGGGGGAAGAAATTGCACAAGGGCAGGAATGCCAGGAAGTGATTCATTCCACAGTGATAGATAAAATTCAGATCCATCCATCCATCCATCCATCCATCCATTAAATCTTTGAGGGCTCACCACGGTTCATGCAACAATCAGAGCCTTCTGTAGCTCCCTACTGCACGTTTGGTCAGATCCATACTTCTCAATGGCACATCCAAGACTCTCCATGTTCTCCCTCTGTCCTATTGTTTAGCCCTCATCTGCCATTTCTTCCCCTGTGTTCCAGTTTCTCCAACGACCTTTATTCCCCATCTAAACCTGTCGCCTTCCTACCTCGGTCCCCCTCTCCATGACCCTCCTTCCAGCGAGAATGCTCCTCGTTCAAGATCCTCCCTCTCTGTACCGTGTAGTGCTTAAGAACCCAAGCTTTAGGCTCAGGCAGCCTCAGACTCCCACCGAAGATTGTCACTTACCAGCTTGGAGGAGTTACTTAATCCCTCCGAGTCTCCATTTTTTTTAATGTTCATTTATTATTTTTTTTTAATTTTTTTAACGTTTTTTATTTATTTTTGAGACAGAGAGACAGAGCATGAACGGGGGAGGGGCAGAGAGAGAGGGAGACACAGAACCGGAAGCAGGCTCCAGGCTCTGAGCCATCAGCCCAGAGCCCGACGCGGGGCTCGAACTCGCGGACCGCGAGATCGTGACCTGAGCTGAAGTCGGACGCTTAACCGACTGAGCCACCCAGGCGCCCCATAATGTTCATTTATTTTTGAGAGAGAGGGAAAGAGAGCAACAGAGCGTGATAAGGGAAGAGGCAGAGAGAGCGGGAGACGCAGTATCTGAAGCAGGCTCCAGGCTCTGAGCTGTGAGCACAGAGCCCGACGTGAGGCTCGAACCCATGAACTGCGAGATCATGACCTGAGCCGAAGTCGGACACTTAACCGACTGAGCCGCCCGAGCGCCCCTCAAAATCTCTGTTTCTTATCTGTTAACCAGGGGAAAAGACCCCCATGGGACTGTCGTCATCCCATTGTAATCTCCGTACTACACGAATACAGCGTCTGGGACATAAGTGCTCGATAAATGGCAGCTATTGTGATTATCGTGATTGTTAGCCTCTCCTCGGAACCCTGGAGGAAGAGCTAGCACACCTCGGTGCTTTACAGCACAGTGGACGCGAATACTCGGGTCCACAACTGCATCTGACACTTCCTGAAGTGAGTTTAGAACGGAAGTGTGTTATCGCTTGTTCACAGATGAGGAAACAGACTCAGAGAGGTCAAGCGGTGAGTCCAGGATCCCACCGCCAGCTGGTGATGGAACCTGAGCTGGGCTCAATCTGGGCTCTGTCTGCTTTCACGAACGTTCGTTCTTCAGCTTCACCTGGGTACAGGGTTGCGTTGGCGAGAATCCCCTTCGTTCCGGGTCCTTTTCTCTCCGAAGAGATTTCACCAGGCCTCAGAGCGAATTGAGCTGTCAAAGGAAGTCAGAGCCTTCGGGAGACACGTGGAGACTTGGGGGCTGTTGGAGCTGCTGACAAGCTGCCACCTTCCAGATGGCCTCTTCTGCCTGTCATGGACACACGCCAGAGCTCACATATCTGTCCCAAGCCTGCGAGCCGTTTCATTTCCGGGGTGGGGCAAGGACAATATGGAAGGATAACCAAAATAACATCCAATAAAATCTGGCCGGCCCTTCCTTCTAGCTTTCCCTTCTGAAACTTGCTGACAGTCGAAGTTCAACCAACTGGGTAGGATGTTCTAGAATGTGTGTACCCCAAGGGGCCGTGGAGTAACAAGGAATTAAGAGCCTTAAGAGTCACAAGAAGTCTCTAACCATCAGCGCAGTTTCAAAAGGAATGGGTTGTAGGAAGTACTCACCACGGAATATGTACGTAGGAGTTGCCCAAACCTAGCCGTGCTGTCTGACTACCCGGTGAGATTCTTTAAAATGCATATTCTCAGGCCCAGCTACAGACCTGTTGAACCGGAATCTCTAACCGTAACATGTGTGAATCTGGATCCTTCACTGTCCCGGGGTGATTTTGATGGACGGCCAAGTTTGAGAATCATGAAGTTCGTTGGCAAGTATTCAAGCATCAAGAGGAGGTTGGACCAGATCAGTGATTTTTAAACCCAGCTCCTCCCTGGAGCTCCCTTGGGGCTGCCGCGTGATGGTGGTGAGGGCAAGGGGCCAGGGTGAGGGAAGGGCCGGTGTTGGGGAGGAGAGTGGAGCGTCTAGACCCCACCTCCCGGTTTTAATCAGAGCACGCTTTTATCTCTTTTGTTCATTACGCTTCTGTGTCGGATTCATTTGAGCCAAGGAGGCTCTAGTTTAAAAAGCTTGAAAGCAGCTGAACTAGATGACCTTTAATTTATTTAATCAATAAATAGTTACTGAGTGTCTGCTCCACGCCAGCCTCTGTGCCAAATCAAAGCCGACTCAGACATAGCCCCTCTTTCCCGGGAGCTCGCAGTGGAGATGGCAGAGAGGAAGAGGGCAGCATTCAGATGCACCATGATGACAGCACTAATAGAATGAGAACATGGCACTGGTTGTGCCTTGCAGACCCAACGCTAGTTGCTGGGGAAGAGGAGAGGATGGAGGAAACAACGTGTGCAAGGCCATGAATGCCTGAAGGGACGGGGATGGCTTGAGCACCTGAGTGGGGCTCAACCTGAGGACGCATGGGGGAGCGGTGGGCAATGAGGCGATAAGATGGCCGAGACCTCGAGGAGGCCCTATCTCCTCCCTGGGCTTCACAGCTGCCTCATTGCCAAAGTGAGGGGGGTGGGGTGTGAAGAAGTGATCTGGAGAACCAGAGAATCTTTGGATTCGAAAAGAACGCCTATTGACTCCCTTTGGCAGTGGTTCTCAAAGTGGAGTGATCTTCTCTCCCTAAGAGATATTTGGCAATGTCTAGAGACATTTTTAGTTGTCACAAATGATGGAAAGAGGGCACGCTACTGGCATCTAGGGGGTCAGGGACACTGCTAAAGATCTCACAATGCACAGGGCAGCCCATCCACAGAGTTATCCGGCTCCAAACGTCAGTGGTACTGGGCTTAAGAAACCCAGCCCGGCGAATAAGCTATAGGTAAGAGCCCGGTGCTTTTTCTATAGCCTCTAAACATGGCATTCAAGGCCACTGGTGCAAGAACTCATGTTTTAGCAGTGGCTAAAACAAGGTGGGTAAGAATCAGGAAGGGATTTGGTGTCAATGCTTCTCTTCCACCATCAGGGAGGATCAAGGGCCAAACGAGAAGGGGCCTTGGGGATCAAGTCCAGATGGGTAACCCAAGCCTAGAAAGGTTTTCCGATCTCGCCAGGCTTTCTGACCCAGTTGGTAGGTATGATCCAGTTCTCCTGAATCCCAAAGCGAGACCACTTCAAACCTCGGATGGGGAGAGACAGAAGGTGTGCGAAAGATGAGGTCAGAGAATGAAAGCAAGGACTGGATCACAAAAGCTCTTGTAATTGATCGTCTTGAAGAGTGGGGGCTTTTTTCTAAGCTCAGTGGGAAGCCACGTATCTGTACGCACAGAACAACCATCCAATTTCAGGTTTCATAGAATGCTTTCCGTGTATACAAGCCTCCCCTAGGCACCATGGGTGAGGGAGGAGGGAGAAAACAAAGGCAGCATAAAACATGACCATTGATTTCTCCGTGGGCAGGACCAGGTTATTCTTTAAGCAGGGCTTAAAGAATATGGGACAGTTTCAGGACCCTGAAAATCAGGGGACACAGCTGAATTTGTCCGGAGATCTGGCCTCTGGTATAATGCCTCACACAGAGTAGTGCCTGCTAAGAGATGGATAAATATAAACAAAAGGTGTGGTCATATGACCAAGGCAGCAGCACAGGCCAAGAAAGGCGGAAGGGTGGGGAGATGGAGGTGTAGAAAGGTCAGGAAGTCTCCCTGAGGGTGGGCAGGAGGAAGGGGAGACCATTGCAGGCAGTGGGAACTGTATGTGCAATGGTGCAGGGGAGAGAAAGGTCGTGGACAGGCCTGCGTCAGGCAGACTGACCAGACAGAAACAGAGGATTTGTCCTTAAGAACTGGGGGAGGGATAGTTGAGTAGATAAGGCGGGTCATCGGTCCAGGGATCCCTGAAAGACAGAAAGGGGATTCGTAGTTGATCCACCATACATGGGGGAGTCTTTGTAGGCTTTGGAGAAAGGAAGAAGCCCGAGGAACCCTATGTTCAGAAGGGAGTGGGCTGGATACTGGGACTGCAGAGAGAAAGACAGGAAGCAAGACCGAGAGGTGGTTGCTGTCATCCAGCTGGAAGGCCATCCAGGTCAGAATGGGCGGGGCTTACATTATGTTCAGGGGAGGGGCAGGAGACTCTTGAAAAGCAGCTAAAGACCAGGTCAAGAGTCCTGGTATGTCATTTTCCCCCACTGCAGCCGAAGACCTGTAGGTGGGAAGTTTTGTTTTGTTTTCTTTTTTTCCTTTTTAATTTTTTTTAATGTTTCTTTTTGAGAGAGAGAGAAAGAGAGAGAGAGAGAGAGAGAGAGTGAGCGCAAGAGAGTGGGGGAGGGGCAGAGAGAGAGAGAGAGACAGAGGATCAGAAGCAGGCTCTGTGCTGACAGCAGAGAGCCTGATGTGGGGCTGGAACCCACAAACCGTGAGATCATGACCGGAGCCGAAATCGGATGCTAAACCCACTGAGCCACCTAGGCGCCCCAGGAATGCTTTCTAGTTGGATTGTTTGGTTTCCAGGACAATGAACGGGTCACGTTTACCAGTGGGGTGGAAGCAACTGTAATTTAAAAAGTCTAGACAAAGGGTCTACAAACCACAGCCCACGGGCCAAATCTTTCCCACTGAGAATAGTTTTTACATTTGTAAAAGGTTGGGACAAACAAAATCAAGAGAATAGTATTTCTTTTGAAATGAAATGTACATTTCATGAGTCCTATTGGGGCCATCAGATTGGGTGCTGTCCATGGTACCTTTGCAGTCAAGGGCAGAGTTGAGGGGCTGCCTTGGAGACTGGTCCACCAAGCCTAAAATACGTCCCCTGGCCCTTTAGAGAAAAAGTTTGCTCACCCAGGTCTGGGCCTTTCTCTCTTGAGTTCAGGCCTTATCCCTTTATTTGTTTTCACTTCTCCCATAAGGTGAAGCTCAGGTATGGGAAAAAGCCAAGATTCAGGTGTGGACTAAGAGGGGGCTCACAGTACCAGGATTGGAATGACTTCCCTTTGGAGTTCACCATTGCTACATCTCGCCTTGATTCCCTTGTGGCGGGGGATGGGTCAAGTTTGGGACAGATATTCATTCGTAGCGTCCAGGTTCCCATGCCTCTCTGTCCAAGCCTTCCCCACAAACCCTAACAAAGGTCTTGAAACAATGGAGTGGGCAGCTGAGGTTGATATACGAGGATGACCACCCTGTTGCCCAGCATGAGGACGGGGGTCTTCTCCGCAAGGGATGTGAAAGCATGCATCGGATCCCTCCTAGGATTCTGGACCGAGAGAGTTAACGCGCTGGGAGAGGTGAGGGACCATCCTGGTCCAAGTGGCCTGGGAGGCCTGATGCCAATTCAATTTTCACAGCAGCCCACCTCCATCGGAATGAAAAATCTTTTCTTAACACTCTTATTAAACCCTAATCTTAATCGTATTCATCATTATTAAGTCTTGAAATTGTCTGGAATATTTAAATAGGGCCAAACTGAAAGGCAGAGGAATGGATTTAAAGGGACAGCTCGAATTCTCTTCAAGGAGATTCAGCCCCTGATGGAGAGCAAGGTTTCTGAAGGCAGAGATTTTCAACAAAGGCGAGGGAGGGGGATGCCAATTACATTCAGCCTGGGTAATATTAGTCTTTCTTTCAAAGACTCCTCAAAAACTTATCAGGGAAAGGAAGAGGCATAAAGAAGATGAATTAAGGGCTTAAATGGACCCAAGGGCTTGGCGGGACATTAAAAGGGAAGAGCTCTATGGGCCTCCCCTCTGGTCTCCCTCCTTTTCGGCCCCAAAACAATGCCCATGAAATAACGCCACTGCCCCCGTCTCTGTCACTGAGGAGCTAATTTCTAGCAGTCCCCCAGAGGTCAGATCATCCGGCCCAGCTGTTATCTCCCGGTACACGGCAGGAAGCCACCAGGGCCTTTAGAACTATGTTCCAAGGAAGAAATAATGGCCCTTTCACATTTTTCTCCAAATAAGAAATTTAATTTGAGAAGACGGCTTCTCATTCTGGCTCCCCTGTCCATCTTACAGGTATGAATGAGTGTGAATTTGTCGGGGTCCATTTGCACCACACTGGACCAAGCACGCCACAGACACAGTCCCACTTCACCTTTGTAGGAGCCGCATGAGCGAAGTCTCCCCGAAAGGAAAAACCTTAACCACGGTCACCCCGCTTGATTTGCACTTGGGCCTCTGACTGCAGGGCCCACACCCTTTCCCTCTCTGCCCCCTGCTGGCTTGTCCCCACCCCCATTGTCCCTTGGCATGAGGATGACCGGGGAGGGGTGATGGATTCAGTTCGGGGGCGGGTGGGGGTTCAACACAAGGGATATTATTATTTTATCATTATTATCAGGTTTGAATCCTGAATGTTGAAACAATCCATTTAACCTTTACTCTGGCTAATGCATACATTAGATGGGGGAACCTATATGCCATCATAAAAATGTGAGAAATTGAAACCTGCTAACATAAAATCAAATAGCCCAGCCATAAAAGGTGTCGCTTTTATGTGATTATCTTGCCAATATCTTCATGTTGCTAAACTAAATCAAACTACAATTTTCCCCACATGCCCTGAATTTAATGGGAACCATTAATGGGTGTGATTCCTTATAGATCTCCTTGTAATAGAAACATGGCCTCTTACGCCCTGGCCGATTAAAATGAAGCCACTCGGCTGTCATTTGTTGTGTTGCTTTGAACATATTGAATGGTGGTTCTACTTGAAACGTCAAAGTCGTTTATACTCAGGCTGGCATTCAAGGCCTTCCTAAAATGTATGGCACCGATGTGTTTTTCTGGAGCTTTCTTCCTCTTCTCCCACGAATGATTTTTCATAGAATCCAATGAGATCCAAGGTGGAAGAGAGCTTTGAGGCCTCACAAGTAGAACTGGAATCATCTGCCAACTTGGATGGGCATCTTGGGCACTGGATGGAGAAGGATTCTGGGGCCAGTTCCAGGCTCACTGGGTAAAGGACGCCATGTTTGATTAACAATGTCTGCCAGGGCATGGTTGATGGAGTGGGGACGTACATGACTCGACTATGCCTCTGTGTTTTAATCCAACCCCTTTGTTTTACAGATGTAGAAACTGAGGTTCACAGAGACTGTGGTAAAGTCACACAATGCCCATGCAACAGAGTTCTTTCCATGATGGCGGAACTCTGAGGAAAGAGGGTGAGGCACGTTGAGAGAATCAAGGAAGCGATGGTTTGAAGAAGGAAGGAGGCAACTCCCACCCCCGTGATGATGAAGCCAACTGCCCCAAACTCCCAAAGATCCTTGGTCCTAACACCTGGTCATTTTAAGGAGGTTACTATTCCTTCACTCGTCCTTCCCAACTTTTGTAGCTTCTCCTCCACCAGGCTGCAATATTGTGCTACTGATCCTTAACCTTCCCCAAATAAGATTGTCTATAATTGGTGAACTCTGGGGTCTCCTGGTGACTCTGAGTCTTTCTCAGTGAGGATCCCATGCCCTTTCTTCTGACTAGCATCCATCAGGAAGCTTTGATCGCTGGCTTGGCCCCCTGCCAGGGTTCAAGGCGGAGTGAGTGAGACAGAACAGAGAGGCAACAGCTGAAATCACTGGGTCCTTCGTGCACACATCCACGTTCCTCTCAGCCTCTCCAAAGCTTCCCCGCATCCCCATCACCTACGTGACCAACCACCCTCCCATCCCCGAGTCTTAACGTGATCCTTTGCACCTGCTACCATCTGCTCAGCCTGCTGTCCAGCCCCATCCGTTCCCAGTCCCTTCCGAGGACCCAACGAGTAGCCTACCCTGAAAAGGGCCAATGGCACTGAGGCTCTGACTCCCAGCCCATCCCTACATGTTACTAATAGATCACTGGTAATGGGCGTCTTTCCTTCTTTGCCCAGACATTACTTCAGAAGGGTGTTGGGTGTGACTGGCAACGTCCGCCCTCGACGTGAAAGTGTGCGGCATGGGGACAAGGCTGATTTGATTATGATTCCTGCTATCGTCACAGTATTAACTGGCTACTTGGTGAACCATCCTACGCACACCTGCTTTGGTTATAATTGTGGCAATCTGTGCACCATGCATATCTGGTGACCCGATTTAATCTTCAAAACCTGGCTTCGAGAGTCACCACCTTCGAGAAACTCTCCGCAGCTCTAGACTGAATGGATCCCAAAGCAAAATGCCTAGATCAGTATAGCAGGACGCTGAAAGGCACAAATTCTGGAGATAGACAGCCAGGGTGCAAATCCCTCCTCTGCTACTCAGCAGCTGTGTGATGTTGGGCAAGCCACTCAACCTCTCCGTGCCTCCATTTCCTCACCTGCAAAGTTGAGATAATCACAGCACTTATCTCACAGACAGAAAGAGTTCCCGGGCTTAACCCCTGGAAGGTATTCCGCGGTCCAGACTGAGGGCTCAGGGAGTGTTTGTTATCATGTTGAAACTTTGTGACTTGATGACAATGTATCTGCCTGGTTGCTACACTGAGTCGCAAGTTTCTCCAGCTCTGGGGTTTGGTTTTAGTCATCTTTGAATTCCCTGCCCCCTAATGCCATGTTGGTTACATAGGTGCTCATGAATATTTGATGGCTGAGTAAATGAATAAATAAATCTGTTTGAAGCCTTCTAAGCCCGAAGGGAGACTCACTTTCTAGTGCTCTCTGCTGCTGGTGGCCTGTCCCAGTTCAGGAGGACGCGAGTGAAGGGTTCCATGGATGTCACTCGGAGTCGGAAGAGACACCCGACCTCGTGTTTCCCTTGCGCCACTTTAATAACCTCTCACTAACTCAAAAAATTAAAATTCCCCCCTCTCTTGATGTGATCCCTGAGTGGCAAACGCTGACGGTCTTTTTCCCCTTCCCCTTGAGTTCCTAATGAAGCAGAAGCCAACATGACTGTTTTATGTGCTTATCTGTCTGCGTAACGGTGTCAGTGGAGACAGGCCCGCCTCTCCGAAGAGTGTTTGCCCGAGAACCGGTGCAGAACAGCACCGGCAAGGCACGCGGCATTTGGAAGCGCACGGACGAGGTGTAGGCTTTTTGTGGACCGTGGAGGTGACGTTGGTGCTGAGGGCTTATGTCACTGCCATATTCACACAGACTGGTTCATTTGGGGACTGCGTGTGATGTGTACCAACTATACTTCTAGCCATTCGTTTGCTCATGCATTCGTTCGTTCATTCATTCATTCATTCATTCATTCAACAGATAGGTCCTGAGAACCTACTCACTTCCAGGGGCATCATTCACATCATAGTCTAGGGAATGCTGGTGCGCCACCCGGGGACCGAGCCCCCAGACACGGTAACGCTACAGGGGACAGTGCTGCAGATGCAGAAAGGCATAGGATGCAGGCTCCTTCCCACAAGAAGCTCACAGTCGAGGGGCGCCTGGGTGGCGCAGTCGGTTAAGCGTCCGACTTCAGCCAGGTCCCGATCTCGCGGTCCGTGAGTTCGAGCCCCGCGTCGGGCTCTGGGCTGATGGCTCAGAGCCTGGAGCCTGTTTCCGATTCTGTGTCTCCCTCTCTCTCTGCCCCTCCCCCGTTCATGCTCTGTCTCTCTCTGTCCCAAAAATAAATAAACGTTGAAAAAAAAATTAAAAAAAAGAAGCTCACAGTCGAATAGGAGAGTGATACTTATAAGCACAAAAAGTGCCAATCCTGTGGCGGGAGTAAAACAAAGTTCATTCAGGGCAGGTGAGTATTCCAGCGACCGTCTCTGGGAGGCCCGGGGAAGAGCTCTTGAAGGCGGCGATGTCTGATTTCGGTTTTGAAAGATGCATAGGAGCCAGAATGGGTGGAGAGGGTGCAGTTCCCGGAGCAGAAAAGAGCATGGACAGAGGTATTTAGGCCGGAAAGAGCACCGGTAAGAGATGCGGTAAGCCATCCGTGCATTCCGGCAGTGCTAGCTTTGAAAGCGTGTGTGGTGGGGAATGAAGCTTCTGAAGCTGGAGGGGGAAGCAGGCGTGAGGCCACGACGGACCTTGAATAGCAACTCCCCTTCCCCCCTCGCCGCACTCCTTGGCAACCACCATTTCCCCCTCTGCTTCTGTGACATTGACTAGTTTAGGCACTTTGGATAAGGGGAGTCACGCTGTTTCTGTCCTTTGGCTGTGGGCTTATTTCACGTAGCCTGATGTCCTTGTAAGGGTCACGCAGGAGCTCCTTTTTTAAGGGTGAGTAGTATTCCATCGCGTGTATATGCTACTTTATTTATTTATTTAGACTGTGAGATCACGACCTGAGCCGGAATCGAGAGTCGGGACGCTTAACTGACTGAGCCACCCAGGCCTCCCTCCATTTTTTTTTTTTATCTGTTCATCCATCAGGGGACATTGCCATGGTTGCTACATCTCGGCTATTACGATTAGTGCCACAAACACCATGAAAGTGTTAACATCTCTTCAAGATCCCAGCATTGGTTCTCTAGGATGTATATGGAGAAGAGGGGTTGCAGGATGATAAGGTAAGTCTATTTTTTTTGTTGTTTTTTGAGGAAACTTCATCCAGTTTTCTAGAGTGGAAACTGCACCAGTTTGCATTCCCACCAGCAATACACAAAAGTTCCAGTTTCTCTACAACTTGGTCAACACTTATGGTCTTCTGTTTTGTTTTTATAATGGTGACCCTATCCGGTGTGGGGTTCTAGTTCATTGTGGGTTTGGTTTGCATTTCCCCCAGGGCTCCTAAAGTTCTATGATTAAAGAAGCAGACCCTGTCTGTCGGTATAATCAGGGGCTGGGGCACCCCAGCCGGGTCTGCATTTGTGGCCGGAGTCCCGCTCATGTTGTGATTGGGAGTCCCTTGTAGTTGACCTGAATTGACCGGCTGGGCACTGAGCTATGCCTGGCTTCCAGAGAACTTTGCCAACTCCCTTTCTGAGCAGGCAGCCTCCAGGGGATCAGTCTTGGACAAGTTCACATTTACCTCTCAAAGGGAAGGCTAGTGCCAGGGGATCATCCACGCTGATGTTACTCAGGGTGTGTCTGGAGACGGCCGAGGTCAGGTACTCCCAAGAGGCTTGCAAAGAAATGCATATTCCAGACTGCACCTTAGTCCTACTGCAAGTGGCTAGGGGTGGTGTCTATCCTGTCCCCCACCCCAGTGCACTCTCATTGTGTGCTAACATTTGAAAACTGCCCATCGAATTTAAAATTAGAATTGGATGAGGGGGACACTGAGGCCCACAGAAAAAAAGGAATTTTCCCAAGGTCGCACAGAACGTCCGTAACAGGATATTTGGCCCATGACCTCATGAATCCAGGAATATAATTTAGGAAGGGGCACCTGGGTGGCTCAGTTGGTTGAGTGTCCGACTTCGGCTCAGAGCAGGATCTCACGGTTCGTGAGTTCGAGCCCCGCGTCGAGTTTCTGCTCTCAGTGCACAACCCACTTTGGATCCTCTGTCCCCACTCCTCTCTCTCTCTCAAAAATAAATAAACATTAAATAAATAAATATAAATATATGAGTATATATATATACATATATATATATTTGGAAAAACAGCCATATCCATATCCATTTAAAAAATATATATCTGCAAACTTACGGAGTTCTCAACAACCCCCTGAGCATGCTGACCCCAATGTTACATATGAAATCATCATAACAGACCTGAAAGACAGGTCTTCTGATTTTACACATTATTTTTTCAGATAAAGAAACACAGGTTCGAGGGGCCTGGGTGGTTCGATAGGTTAAGCGTCCGACTATTGATATTGGCTCAGGTCGTGATCTCGTGGTCATGAGACTGAGCCCCACGTTGGGCTCTGCACTGAGCGGAACCTGACTGGGATTCTCTCTCTTCCCCTCCCTCTCTTTCTCTCTCTCTCTCTCTCTCTCTCTCTCTCTCTCTCAAAATAAATAAACTTAAAAAAAAAAAAAAAGAAACAGAGGTTCAAGGAGATTAAATAATGACAGGTGGTCCAGGATTCTTTTATTTATAGAGAAAGATCTAAGAGGAAATATTCAGCCAAATGCAAGTTATCACCGCAGAGGCTTCAAGCACCAGCTGAAGTTCTGGGTGACAGGAATTGCCAGGGACCGAGGGGTGACTCAGAGAAGGGCATTTCAGCCAAGGAGAACTTTTGAACCGTGCTTGAAAGAAGTTTTAAGTTGGCTAAAACGAGTCATAGATTTCAGGGTCTTTGCCATAATGAATCCTAAAAAGAGTGACACTAGGGTATTGAAAACATGATTGTAATGTTTCTGGGGGGAAATTAACGGTCTAATCCTGCGGAGGACGGATATTGGTGATTCTGACTTATGTGCACACCACAGAGCTTCCCTAATCAGCTTTTCCTCTTAGTGCAGCTCAGGGTGAAGGCAGAGGGCTGAAAATAGTCCACTCCAAAATCTTTTGATTGCAAAGTGTTTCAAGAGGGGAGACGTGGGTGACAGACTAATAAAACCCAGGAGCAGCTTGCATTCGTGTTTTCCCACAAAGTCTCCTCCACCGCAGGCTCCACAACAACCATTGCAATCGCCCCCAGGGCCCTCTCGCCCTGCCCCCCTGTCCAATCTGATCTTTCCAGTGGCATTTGCTGAGCGCTTACTGGAAGCCACCCACCCGTAGTCACTGCCAATGTCATCTGGCTTACTTCTCACCTAAAACTGGGAGGCAGGTTTACACTCGGAAAACCTGGCATACGGACTAAGGGTTAAAAGGAACAGATTCAGGGGCGCCTGGGTGGCTCAGTCGGTTGAGCGTCCGACTTCAGCCCAGGTCACGATCTCGTGGTCTGTGAGTTCGAGCCCCGCGTCGGGCTCTGGGCTGATGGCTCGGAGCCTGGAGCCTGCTTCCAATTCTGTGTCTCCCTCTCTCTGCCCCTCCCCCATTCATGCTGTCTCTGTCTCAAGAATAAATAAACGTTAAAAAAAAAAATTAAAAAAAAAAAAAAAAAAGGAACAGATTCAGTCAGTGTATCTTAGGCGCCTACTATGTGCTTTCCCATCGACTCGAGTGACTTCTCTCAACAAGCCCCCTTTACGCAGTAGGTGTTACGAATCTCCATTTTACATCTATGCACCTTCCCTACGGTCAGGAGCGTGGCTCAGGCATGATACATATGTATTTGAACACATCCTATCTGATTAGAAACAGACATTTTCCCCACGCTTTCGCAGGCTGCCTCTAATAGGAATCCTAATCCTGGAGAAGAGAGGCCGAAAGTCCACGGTCAGTGATTAAGCTTACCATGTGATAATTACAATACAAGGTGACAAGCACTCTAACAAAGGCAACAACAAAGTGCTGTGGCCGCTCAGAGGAGGAAAAAACGGCAGACATTTGCTGTAGGGTCTTTGCACATACTGTTCCCGAGGAGCACAGGTACCTGCTCGAAGGGCCCTTTCCTGACCCCACCATCTACGTTGCTTCTGTATTTTTCTCTGTTCTTGTGCCCTTTTCACTTTTTTCTCCCTTCCTTCCTTCCTTCCTTCCTTCTTCCTTCCTTCCTTCCTTCCTCCCTTCCTTCCTTCCTTCCTTCCTTCCTTCCTTCCTTCCTCCCTTCTTCCCACCCCTTTCTCTTTCTTTCTTTCTTTTTCTTTTTCTTCCTTCCTTCCTTCCTCCTTCCTTTCTTCCCTCCCTCCTTCTCTTCCTTCCTTCCTTCCTTCCTTCCTTCCTTCCTCTCTTCCTTCCTTCCTTCCTCCCTTCTTCTCTTTCTTTCTTTCTTTCTTTCTTTCTTTCTTTCTTTCTTTCTTTCTTTCTCTTTCTTTCTTCCCTCCCTCCTTCTCTCCCTTCCTTCCTTCCTTCCTTCCTCTCTTCCTTCCTTCCTTCCTTCTTCCCTTCTTCCCTTTCTTTCTTTCTTTCTTTCTCTTTCTTTCTTCCCTCCCTCCTTCTCTCCCTTCCTTCCTTCCTTTCTTTCTTTCTTTCTTTCTTCCTTCCTTCTTCCCTTCTTCCCTTTCTTTCTTTCTTTCCTTCTCTTTCTTCCTTCCTTCCTCCCTTCCTCTCTTCCTTCCTTCCTTCCTTCCTTCCTCCCTTCTTCCCTTTCTTTCTTTCTTTCTTCCTTCTTTCCTTCCTCCCTTCCTCTCTTCCTTCCTTCCTTCCTTCCTTCCTTCCTTCCTTCTTTCCTTCCTTCCTCCCTTCTTCCCACCTTTTCTTTCTTTCTTTCTTTCTTTCTTTCTTTCTCTTCCTTCCTTCTTCCCTTTCTTTCTTTCTTTCTTTCTTTTTCTTTCTTCCTTCCTTCCTTACTCCTTCCTTTCTTCCCTCCCTCCTTCTCTCCTTTCCTTCCTTCCTCTCTTTCTTCCTTCCTTCCTTCCTCCCTTCCTCTCTTTCTTTCTTTCTTCCTTCCTTCCTTCTTTCCTTCTTCCCTTCTTCCCACTCTTTCTTTCTTTCTTTCTTTCTTTCTTTCTCTCTTCCTTCTTTCCTTCCTCCCTTCCTCTCTTCCTTCCTTCCTTCCTTCTTCTCTTTCTTTCTTTCTTTCTTTCTTTCTTTCTTTCTTTCTCTTTCTTCCTTCCTTTCTTCCCTCCCTCCTTCTCTCTCTTCCTCCTTTCCTTCCTTCTTCCTTCCTTCCTTCCTTCTTCCCTTCTTCTCTTTCTTTCTTTCTCTTTCTTTCTTCCTTCCTTCCTCCCTTCCTCTCTTCCTTCCTTCCTTCCTTCCTTCCTCCCTTCTTCCCTTTCTTTCTTTCTTTCTCTTTCTTTCTTCCTTCTTTCCTTCTTCCCTTCCTCTCTTTCTTTCTTTCTTCCTTCCTTCCTTCTTTCCTTCTTCCCTTCTTCCCGCTCTTTCTTTCTTTCTTTCTTTCTTTCTTTCTTTCTCTTCCTTCCTTCCTTCCTCCCTTCCTCTCTTTCTTTCTTTCTTTCTTTCTTTCCTTCCTTCCTTCTTCAGACTGCAACTTCTAGTCGCTAATTAATTTACTTTCTGATTGCTTTTCTTCTGCAATAGCCTGAAAGATCCACAGGACAGGAATGTATCTGTCCTAGTCACTTCCGAATCCTCAGGGCTGGCACCAGTAGATGTTGAATTAATTGTTGAAAGGAGGAAGGAATAAATGAGTGAGTCAATAACTGATTGAATTGCTCTGATGACTTAGTCTTTGGGACAACACTGTGAGGTAGGCAATATCATCCCCCTTTCGAAATCGAAATCGATGAACGGAAAGTTTGAGATCTAAAAAGAGCACCACAGGGGGCAGAGGAAGAGCCACCCCCAGCTGTTCTGGCTGTAACTGCATTCAGTGCACATGTCACTAAATCCAAACACGCCGACTTGAACTTATAGATTCTAGCGACCGTGGATTCACAGTCGACTAACAGGAAGCCCGAAGAAGGAAACAGGCAAGGGGACACAGAGGTACAGAAACTGGGGTCAAGCTTTCCCACGTGTGGCTGAGTCTGACCCCATCAGACCGATTCATAAGAGATCGTGATAGCCACTGCTGTTTATGGTGTGCCTAAAGCTTTACCTGGATAACAGAAGTGAAAATATTACTCTCCCAGACGTTAGAGAAGAGCGGACACTGCATGAGGGTTAAAGCTTCAGATGCAGGAAGGTCCGGCACAGCAACCAGAGTCACCAGCCCCACCGCTATGCATCCGACCGAGACAGACGGGAGGAGGGGAGGCAGGGGGACGGATGAGGCACCAGTAGGTGGCCGAGGCCCCTGTGGCGTGACCCCTCCCCTGGATTTCCAAGCCATCAGGGATGTCTACGGGCCTCACAGCACGCTTAACGCACGTGTCTTTCTCACGCAATCCTGTGAAGGGGCGAACTCAACATGGAACCCAGAGCCAGGCAATCAGGGAGGCCGGAGGAGAGGAAGTCTACTTTGGGAAGGAAACGCAAAAGCAAGTGTCGCTTTAGGACAGTAGGTACGCCCGTCTACCGGTGTGGTGGGCTCGAAGAGGCACCACCCGGGGGGTCGGCGGGGGGAGGGTCTGCCTTCAGGGAAGGGCGTTCGCCCCAGCCGCTGGGACAGCCTGCAGCAATCCACCCCCTCGGGGATGCCCAGCTGCAGAGCCCCTTGTCCAAGGCCACGCCCTGCCTGGCGGCCCACGTCCCTGACGGCCAGGGTCAGGAGTCGGAAGACCCAGCCGGCCGGGCCCCAAGTGGGACATCGCCGAGAGCTCTTTTACCTGTAGACTCTCGGTGGGGTCCTTCGAGGCCGTCGCTGGGGCCGCTCTGCAGCTCCGTCCTTCCCGGCCTCGGTGGGTGTTGCCGGCCTCTGGGTGCTGAACTCGGTCTCAGAGTCTGCTTCCTGGAGAGCCCGACCTGCCGCCCTCAGGCGTCCCCTGGCTGTGGCGTTGGTGAGATCTGAGCCCAATGACAGGCACGCTTCTCCGCGTTTCCAACCATGCGGTAGATACTGTTATTTCCAGTGTGCACACGGGGAACCCGAGGGCCCATGTGCTTGCATACGAGGCCCCGCTTGATGTTGGATCTGCCCAAGTAGTAAGCACCCCATTAACACCTAGTTACACAGAGCCCCTCCTCTGAACTCTTTTCCGGAAGCTAGCCGAGCCCTCCCCTCCTCTCCTTCCCACAGCACGTGATTTTTTTTTTGTTTTGTTTTGTTTTGCTTTTTTTTTTTCCCCCTTCCTTTTCTATGGCTCTCATTACATCCTGCCTCTCATCACGAATATTTATTCACAGTCTGTGTCCCGTAATGAACCATGTTCTTTTTGAGGACAAGAGCTATGTTTGATTCATCTATATATGCTTACAGGAGAGGGGGGAAAAAAACCCTAAATAAATGTGAACTGAATTAAAGTAATTCTACATTGATTTATCTCTAATTATGGAATGGAAGCCTTTGTTCTAATATAAAAGAACCAAGAGTGCAGGCAGTTATTTTGGTGGGGGGAGACCCTGCTGATACTTTTGAAATCAGCCCCGTTTTGCCTTTGCCTGTGGCTGTTCCCGAGAGTGAAGTCAGGAGGGTGAAAACAGCTAGTGCCTTCTTTAAGCTTTTGAAAATTAAGACCCAAGGAGGGGTAAAAGAGAGAAAGAGAGAGAGAGAGACAAAAGCAAATATTAGTTAGGAATTTGACAACAAAAATTTAAATTAAGAAATTAAATGGAGGAACAGAAATTAAATGGCGTAGGAGTTTCTACCAATAGATTCCGAGCTGTAAAACGGCGTCTCTCGCTCCCGTTCCTCGGCAAACAATTCCAAGCGTAAATGTATTTTTGGCACAAATGGATCTGTCCTAAGATTCTTGATTATAATTATAATAATGGGTTTCTGAAAGCCTGCAAGTGGTTCTGGGAATGATAATAAGGGTTGAGAAAAGGCATGTTGTTTATGTGGTGAGTGTTTGTGGAATATTAAATGAGGGTGGGAAGAAAAACTCATGCTATACTTTCCACAAACTCCAAAATATACAATTACACCCAAGCCGCCCGTCACCGCCTCCCTTTCTTGCAGGCACACACACCCCATCAGTTCCATTACCCCGAAAATGGGGGGCCGGGGGGGAGGCTGCAGAGGAGGGGGTGGGGAGGGCACACCCTCAGTGTTTTCCCCTGTGGAGTTGCTCATCCCTTAGAACACCACCGGCTTTTGCATCGGAAGAGGAGTGGCCGAGTCTAAGACGCTGGTCTCAGCCCAGCTCAGCCCCTTCCTTTCCCTCCCCTGGTGTGGCCCTGGCAGGTTCCTAAGCCACTTCCCTTTGGCCACACCGCAGACCTCATGTGCCAGCCCTCTTCCGAAATCTCACCACCTCTGATGGGGATGGTTTATGCGACACAAACCACCTTCCCTCCCTCTGCAACCTCCCTGGGAACACGGAACCTATCTGATCCATGGTCCGCATTGGTTTTTCATGGTGGCAAAGGGCAGTAATGCACAAAGTGACATTTTAGTCATCTCATAGTGCACGAAGTATAGTCACAGTGTTGTGCATCCGTCACTGCTATCTTGTTCCAGAACTTTTTCAGCATCCCCAAAAGAAACCCATGCCCACTAAGCAGTCACTCTCTGTTCCGCTTCCTGCCAGCCCCTGGCGGGTCCGTTGTTCTTCACCTATTACAGTAGCTACCCCTGTCTTGCATTCAGTAGGTCTTGATTAATGTTGAAAATCCAATAATTGCCCACTTAATCATTCATTCATATCTGTTCTGCCTACTCTGATGGTTATAACTCTGGGATGATTATTATAAATTATATAATAATAGTCGGGGTCACAATAATGATCACTGTCACTTAGTAAGTGTTTACGGTCGGTATAAGTGAAATCGTACAACATTGGCCCTTTTGCATCCGGCTTGATTCACTGAACGCAATGGTTTCAAGGTTCGCACATGTTGTACCAGGTATCAGACCTTGGTTTCGATTGGTGGCTGAATAATCACGCATGTGTACCCCGTTTTGCTTATTGGTTCATCCTCGATGGCCATTTGGGTGGTCCCCCCTTCGGCTATGGACATTAGTGTGCAGGTTTTGTGCGGACATGTGTTTTCATTTTTCCTGAGTATACGGCCAGGAGTGTAATCGCTGGTTCATATGATAATTCTATGTTCAGTTTTTGAGGAAATGCCAAACTGCCTTCCACAGTAGCTACGCCTTTTTACGTTCACCCCAGCAGCGTGCAAGGTTCTTCATGGGCTCACTAACATTTGTTGTATTGTAGGGTTTGTTTCCTTATCTGTCTGTCTGTTGTATCCATCCTAACAGATGTGAGGTGATTTCTCTCTTCTTTTTATTTATTTATTTTGAGAGGGAGAAAGAGCACACACAAGCAGGGGGCAGAGAGACAGAGAGAGAGAGAGAGAGAGAGAGAGAGAGGCTCTGCACTGTCCATGGGGAGCCAGATGCGGGACTCAATGCCACAAACTGTGAGATCATGACCTGAGCTAAAATCGAGTCTGAGGCTCAACCAACCGAGCCACCCAGGCGCCCAATCTCATTGCGGGCCTGATTTGCATTTCCCTGATGACTAATGATGCTGAGCGTCTTTTCATCTGCTTGTTGGCCGTTAGTATATCTTCTTCAGAGAAATGAGTATTGAATTCCTTTGGTCATTGAAAACTATTTTTTGTGGGGTCTTTTTGTTGAGTTTTAGGAGTTCTTTGTATATTCTGGACATTATACATTTACCCAATATATGATTTGCAAATATTTTCTCCCATCCCTTAAAAAAAAAAAAAAAAAAAGACAGCTGGCTTATCCAAAATCTTCTCTATAGTCTACAAAACCTCTTGGCTAACTCTGCTTCATTCGAGCTGTGTAACCATCTGGGTGGGTCAGTTTGACCCCCCAATTCTACAGATAAGAAATTGCCATTCACCTGAAACTCACATAACACCATGTGTTTGTTACACTTGAATAAAAGAAAAGACCAGGAGATTCACAAGGGCGACGTGACTCTATCATGGCTCCCCGGCGGGGCAGAGACCTGGAAACTCACATACTCCTAGGTCAACTGTATCAGTTTTCTCCTGGAGAGCCGTGGGTGCTTCTGGGGTCACTGGAAACTCTGGCCTCGCCCAGGACTCTGGTGCCCATTCTAGGGAACACCCCAATGCCTTGCCTCTGGAAGCCCATTCTGATTGGAGGAAGCTGTAGAGAGAAAATTCTTCACAGACTTGGTCCTGGGGTACAAGGCGCGAGCTCGCCAGCTGTCTTCCCAGCTGTCTGTCCCCTTCGACTCCTTTGTCACCTGATCCCCGCTCCTTGGAGGCGTCTTATTTTTATTCAGCACCCTGGCTCTCTCACCCACGCCATTTCTGCCCGTTAACAGCACAAAGCGGCAAATACACGCTAGCAGGCTCTCCGTTCTGAAATCAGCCCCAACCGAATACCGTCACACGACTCGAAAGCGGCTGTTTATTACTCACAACCAAGCCGCGCTTTCTCACACATTATGGTAAATGATACACAGGAATAAATGCGCACCTGTAGATGATAACACCATGTACCGAGCACGTAATAGACGCCTGCCTGGTGTTTAGCACTTTGGGTTCAATATCTCATTTAATCTTCTTTTTGCCCGTGTCACCATCCCCAGACGACTGTAGATTTCCCGATGGCTAGACCCAAGGCTGGTCCCACACAGAACCTGGTGCATAGTAAGCCCTCATAGTAAGGATGTATTCCAGAGTGGCTGAGATTCAGTAAACACCTACTGTGTTTACTATGTTACTATGTAAACACCTACTATGTTCCACTAACCCACTCACTGGCAGCCCCACAGGCCTCAAGATGAGTATTACAACTGTGCTTTTCCAGAAAAGGAAACCAAGCTCTGAGACATTTAATAACTTACCCAGGTTTCCCCAGCTAGTAAGTAAAAAAGCCAAATACTACCCACATTCTCAGGCTCTAAAAGCAGAGTTCCTTCCACCAGACCACGAGTGAATGAAATTAAAAAAAAAAAAAAAAAGTGTTGAGTCTGGTTTGCAACCTCAAAGTGCTTCCCTCTTGTTAATAAATCAGACTAACACTCCAGGAGAGAGTAATTGAGTCTGCGACGATAAGCAAAAATCACTGCTTACAGGGGGATCGCAGGGAGGAATGCAAGCCTGGTGAGTAGGAAAAGTTCTAGGAGCTGAATAGAGAACGGACTCAGGTGCCGAAGGCCTGGTGGGATTTCAGTGGCAAACTGGACGGAGGCGGGTGGCCCGAGGAAAGATGCAGAGGCAGGGGGGACGTGGCAGGCACGGACGTTGGGGGGGGCGGAGGGGGGGGGGGTAGTGTGACCAGAAGATGAGATTATAGGCATGGGGATAGGACTGCAGGGGGCCCTGAACGCCAGTCACAGAATCGCAACACTGTAGACCCTTGAGCTGCATGAGGAAAGCACATTTCAAGAGATGATTCTGTATACAGAACACAGAAGGGCTTTGGAAAGGGGAACCCCAGCACTTGCCCTTGGCTTGATACATACTAGGCACTTAAGTGTAGAACCGAGCCATTGATGAACAAAGAGGCAACTACACAAGTGAATGAAAGGGGTGATATAACAGAGGGTACCGCTGGCCACCCCGAGCTGGGATACCTGGCCTGGGCGTCCCGGGGAAAGATTTGGCAAGACTGACAGGTGCACTGTCAGTGCACCCAGTGTCAGGTGGGTAACGAGGAAAGACAATGCCAAGACTTTCCTCCTTTCTCTTTGTCCTCCTTGCTCGTTCCTGCAGCCCAGGGAATCTGAACGAGCTTCAGGCCTCCCTGGCAGCCAGTGAAAACCAGGGCAGGAGGCATGAAGGACGTCTCTTACCAAGCAACGCGTTGATTAACAAAGAGCCCGCGCGCCAATGACACGCGTTGTTGTTACTTTCCTGCCAGAGGTAGAAATCACACAGGATTATCTAGGTGTGTTTTCCAGAAGGGTGTTATGGAACAATAACCCCATCAAGAGAGACTAAAATAAGATGTGAGAGATACAAGCCTCCTAACAATGCAAGCAGCCGCCCTTTGATGAACGCTTTGTTTGTTGACTCATTTGCATTAAGAAGCACACTGAACATGACCTCAGAGAGCAGAGCTGCAGCTTTCTGTCTCCCGCGCTCGGCTTTTAAATGGCACAAAAATGTGCTTATTCGGCAACTATCTGGTTTTCCTAGTGAATGTAGGTCCGGCCTACCTGACGGGCCCCTAACTCACGGATGAAATGAGATAAGGTTTGAAAACACGTAGCACACAGGAGACACTCCAGATTGCCTGTCAGACTGGTTTCCTCGGCCCCTCATGGGCAGACCCGGTCCTCCTACCTCCTTCTGAGCTCCCACCTGCAGAACGGAGATGCCCCTGAACTTCCTCGATGCTGCCCACTGTGAGTGTTCATGCGAACACACGTCCTTTCCTTCTCTCCTTCCATCCTCCCATCCATCCTAAGATCCTTCCAGTGCATCCCCACCACAGTGTCCTCTAAGTGCCATCCAGATGCTGGGACCGTGAAGCAACAGTTGCCCACACAGGCAGGGCGCATGGCCACCCGCGGTGAGACCCCCCACCCCCACCCTCCACTCCCGCTGGCCTGCTCCTAATTATGCTCCCCCTCCGGTGACCTCCAACCCTGCAGCCCTAATGATGGCTGACTTTGGCCCTGACTAGCATGGTAGATGAGCAATAATGTCGATCACCCAGCAGCTGTGGCTCTGAGTAAATTGTTTTCCTTGCCTCCGTCCCGGTCCCCTCCTCGGTCAACGGGGCTACAAATAGTAAATGTCTCAGATCCTGGGGGGAAAGACTTGAGTGCTTGCTCCCGGGTAGGTATTCAATAATTGGTCCCGTCAACATCAACGTCATGATCCGTAAAATAAGACGACTGGCAGCTTCCTCTTATTGGGATGTCCTTGCTCACAAAATTTCAGCAGCTGCCCATGGCCGTTGGCACAGTAACTCAAAACCTTACAAGAGCACATCGACGTGCTTTCTTTCCATCGTGCTGGGGTCAAGTCCTCGGTTCGGCTCACCAAGCATTTCCGGTCCTCCTCGTCACGGCACCTTGCAAAGTTCCCCAGGGCGTAACCTCTGTCAGCCTGCGTTCCCGAAGGGGGGTGCTTTGAAACAGAACCATCGTGCTAACTGACGACACACACTTAGTACAAATGAGAGGTAAATCTCCATTACCTTTGGCTTTTAGCATTTGGGGCTTCTTGTTACTGCAGCAAACGCTAGCCTCGTCTGACTGATACCCTCTCCTTCCTTCCTCCAGCCACAGGGCCTTTGCTCAAGCTGGCCCCTCGGCCCAGGAGTCCCTTCCCTCTCCATTGAAATACCTCCTGCAGATCTCAGAACTCGAGCATTTCTTCTTCAAGGAAACATTCTCTAAATCTGTCATGCTCCCCTGCCAGAGGCTCTCATTTCATCAAGTATCTCTTCTTTATCGCTCTTCTCCAAGTGGCAATTTTCCCTTTATTTATTTGATGATTTTATTAATTTCCATCTCTTCCACCACCAGACTGTAAATTCCACAGGAGCAAGGTCCAGATCTGTTACAGCCCTTCATCGTACCCTTAGTGCATATCACAGGGTCTGGCACTCGTAGGCCCTAAATAAATATTTGTTGAATGATGGTAGGAAGGAAAGAAGGAAGAAGGGAAAGGGGGGAGGAAGAAAGGAGGGGAGGGAGGAGGGCGGGAAGGAAAGAAGGGGAGAAGGAGGAAGAATAAATGCCTGAGACAAAGGCTCTTTGCTCCCAGGTTCTGAGCTGGCCCTGCCCCACTCCTGTTGTTGGCTGTAACATGATTTGCTGATTAAAAAAAAAAAAAGGAATCAGGACCCCGTCCTCTTCCTGTCATTTGCCCTTGAAAAAAAAAATGCAGAGAAGTTGAGAAAGTCAAGGCTGTGGTCAGACCCTGTGACCTGTGCCTGGCCAGCCAATGCCTGCAAGTTCCTCCGCTCAGATCTTTCCACCTTGTGCCTAGGAGGGGCTGTGACAGACCCCCAGCGGCCACGTCTCCCCCACCGGAGTCGGCCAGGGCCCTGGGTGCCCCAGACTCCCCAGGTGCTGCGGCCTGGCACTGATGTGCCCTCGCCTGTGTTAACACCATGGTCTTCAACTCTCCATAAATCAGATTTACAGAACACGGCGCATTTCAGGAGCCCAGGGACACTTCTGGGGCCTCCCAGTTCAGTGGAGCTCATTATGGAAATCAGCTAAATGCTGAGGAGCGAGATAAGTAAGAACTGTTTACCAGTCCCTTCCACCAGAGACCCACAGACTTCACTAATGGGAGCTCATTTGCGGCCTCACTCAGTCACTCAACCCTCTTTATCCGCTGCGGTGACTAATCTGCAGGGAGAGAGGCGCAGGTGTGCACGAAGGACTCTCCCAGGGGCTCCGGGTGCGTGGTGAAGGGGACGGGGACAGCGACAGGCAAAGCGGGGCTGGCCCCAACTCACCCTACCCCTTGGGGAAACCACTTCCCACCTCCCAGGGCCGCGGATGCTCTGGCAGCCGACTTTTGAAGACCAGCAGAGATAACGATGATGGGACACGGGGAATAGAGCGTTCCAGTTTATGAGACACCCTCGCTTCCATTAACTTGTGGGAGCCTCACAATTTTTTACCAGGTGGGTGTTTTGCTCACGCCTCCATTTACCAGCCGAGGAAGCAGGCTCGGGGGCAAAGTGGATTGCTCAGATGGGAATTGGCAAACGCTACTTTACTCTGTCCAAATACAATGTGCTCTCCGCTTTACCAGGGCTCTTGAAATGCGGGTTATTAAAACTCCGTGAACGGGGTTCAGGGTGTTCTTGCACGTTTTGAACTTGTACGCGGATTCGGGGGACTGGGGTTTGGGGGCTTTGGGTGGGGGGCGGGTGGTGCAAGCGGGCAACAACTTTTTTTACAACGCTCTCAGGTGGACTGAAATCCCCAAAACATTTAAAAAGCCACCAGGGGTGGGGCACCCGGATGGCTCAGTTGGTTAAGCATCCACCTTCGGCTCAGGTTGTGATCTCACGGTTTGTGAGTTCAAGCCCTGCGCTGGGCTCTTTGCCCTCCGAGGGGAGCCTCCCTTGGATCTCAGTCCCCCCCTCTCTCTCTGCCCCTTTCCAGCTCTCTCTTTCTCTCTCAAAATTAAATCAACGTTAAAAAAAGAAAAACAAGACACTAGGGGTTCTGGACCACCCCCTGAGGGCGTGAGCTGCTTACCTGGTGAGCCAAGGAGGTCTGTGAGTTGGACCTCTTTGCCCATTCACCCATTTTTCCAAGAAAGAAAAGTGTGAGTTGGGTGATATTTGGTCTCCATATCTTCCTGTTCCCTGCCGTAGTCCTCCAGTGACAGCCTGTGTGATGTCCACCTTGCAGCCCAGCCCCCGCAGCCGGGCTCTTCCCGCTCCTCCCACAGCCTCTTAGAGCGCATCACTAGGGGTCCATGGTCAGTGGCCAGGCCTCAGAGCACGAGGCTTCCTCTGGCAAGGGGAAAGGCCGGGGCAGCCAGGAGAGATGAGTTCCGTGTGTACAGGGTCTGATTTTGTCTTCAACGATCTGGATAGTTTTGGTATTCTTTTTGATTTCACAAATATTGGACTTAATATTTTTTTTTTAATTTTTTTTTCAATGTTTATTTATTTTTTGGACAGAGAGAGACAGAACATGAACGGGGGAGGGGCAGAGAGAGAGGGAGACACAGAATCGGAAACAGGCTCCAGGCTCTGAGCCATCGGCCCAGAGCCCGACGCGGGGCTTGAACTCACGGACCGCGAGATCGTGACCTGGCTGAAGTCGGACGCTTAACCGACTGCGCCACCCAGGCGCCCCTGGACTTAATATTACTCACCATAACCGCCGAGTTTTTTCGTGCCTCCTTAAATTTTGCTCGTGGGCCCGAGTGCTTCACTCGCCTCACCCCGGTCTAGAGTCCAGAGAACAATGCCGCCTTCTGGGGAGCCCTGCGGCGGTCCAGACAGTTATGCCAACTACGTTCACCGGTTCATGTGTGTAGGTTTGGAGGACCCTACAGATTGCCTACCTCAACCTCATAACTTTATCAAAAAATTTTTTAAATGTTTATTTTTGAGAAGGCGCAAGCAGGGGAGGGGCAGAGAGAGTGGGGCAGAGGATCCAAAGCAGGCTCCCCACTCCCCCCCGAGTGGGGCTCGAACTCACAAACCACAAGATCACCACCTGAGCTGAAGTTGGAGGCTCAAGCGACTGAGCCACCCAGGTGCCCCCCGACCCTCCTAATGTCAAGGCACAGTGTGTGAATTCAAGAGCATAGGGGAAGGCTCCTACGGGTCTGAATCCTGGCTCTCCTATGAAACCTTGAGGGAAGTCACTTATCTTCTCTGAGCTTATCTGAGAGACGGAGATGAGGCGAGTATCCACGGTTGTGCCAATGAGATAGCATGGTTTCCAGACCATAGAAATAATCTGTACAGCAAGCCAGAGTCTAAACAGGAACCAGACGTGTTCTTGAACTCCCCATTGTTCTCTTTGAATTTGGACGAGAAGGTGAAGTATGAGGACGAGTCAGCATGTTTCATTGCCAGTAGCCCCAAGGGCTCCCCATTGGTCTGTGTGCTGTGGCTTTGGAAGCAGTTGTCACGAGTCTGAGTCCTGGCATGCCCATCCACAACCTTGGACGAGTAGTTGACCTTGGACGAGTGCTACACCACCTTGGACGAGTAGTTGACCTCTCTAAGCTTTGATGTTCGTGTTTAGAAATAAAAATAATAACGCCTCCCATTAAAATTTCTGTGAGGATGACACGTGTCCACATCACATGTGCCTGGCTCCGCTTGTCTGCTCAGGCTTCTATCAGACGACACTGCGTGCGGGTGGTTGAAATGCTGCGAGTTTATTTTCTCGCAGTTCTGGAAGCTGGAAGTCTGAGATCAGGGGGGCGGCACAGTCAGGCTCTGGTGAGGGCTCTCTGCCTGGCTTGCAGACGGCCGCCCTGTCCCTGTATCTTCTCTAGGAAGGGAGGGAATGAGCCCTCTGGTGTTTCTTCTTATAAAGACACTAATCCTATTGGATCGGATCCCCGCTCTTATGACCTCGTTCAACCTTAATTACTTCCTCAGAGGCCCCATCTCCAAACACAAGCACACAGGGCAGGGGGAGGGGGTGGGGTCAGGCTTTCAACATGTGAATTTTGGTGGGACACAGATATTCAGTTCACAATACCGACATATGCAGCTGACCCTTGTGCAAGCATAGGTTTGAACTGTGCGGGTCCACTGACACGCAGATTTTTTTCCATAAACACCATCCAGTACTCACATGTATCTTCTCTTCCTTATGAGTTTCTTAACAACATCTCCTTTTCCCTAGCTTAATTCATTAGGAGAATACAGCACATAATACATGCAACATACAAAATACGTATCAATCGGTTGTTTACGTTACTGGTAAGGCTTTCTGTCAACAGTAGGCTATTAGTAGTTAAGTTTTGGGAGGGGGGGGTGTCAAAAATTATATGTGAATCTTTGACCGCGTGGAGGGTTGGTGTCCCCAACTCCTGCTTTGTTCAAGCATCAACTCTGGTCACTGCGCAAAAAGTCGATAAATAGGCACGTAAAGGTAGTAAGTGGTATGCAAAGCGAAGAAGCCAAGGTCAAGAGGTAGGCACGCCCAAGTGGGCACCGCGTGTCCACAGCTGTGCTCAAACTCGAACCCAGGTCCCCGGGCTCAGTCCGGCAGGCACGGGCACCCCTGAGCTACTCTCCGTGTCATTCGCAAGGTTGGCCCAGAGATTGGAAGGATCTAAGCGACAGGAAAACGAGAGCCCAATTCTTGAATTTGGTGACACCAGGGGATTCCAAGGAACCTCAGCTCAAGACCTGGTCCTCCTGCCCTTCTGCCATCAGACAAGGCCCCCCAGCCGCGGGGAGTGAGGCTCGTGAACACGGCTGGCACGGGGAGGCTGACCATGTGGCCATGTCTGTGTGTGCCTGACCCGAGGCTGGTTATAAACTGCCTCTTACCAGGGCCTTTACAGCCGACTTCTGCATTTCCCAGAATAATCTCACTCATTACGATGCCGGCCGACTTTACAAGCCAGCTCATTTTTCTTCCCTTTGTCTCAAATTCCAATACCCTGCCCTTTTCACGAGATTTCCAAGAGAGTAGTTCACAGTGCCCATTTTGGGGGGGGGGGGGGGGGGGGCAGAAACGTCCCCAGAGGGTGAGCGGTATCTCAGCCTGAGTTTAAAAAAAGGAAAAGAAAAAAAAAAAAAAAAAAAAAGATGAAGGAAAGAGCTTTGTCTGCTAAATCTCCCCATTTTGGAATCAAATGTTATTTAAAATTCAGGACAAATTCTCGGCTCTCTTGCTGACAAATTCCACACGAGCACAGAGCAGAGGGGAGAGGGAAATGAGAACGGCGAGGTGGGAGGAGCCTAAGCGCTCCTCATTAAATGGTCATTAAGTGAGCACCTTCTGTGTGCCTGATCCTGCACTGGGTACCGGGGATACGGCGGCCAGCTCAACAGACGCTGTGTCTCCCCGGGGGCTTAACGCCTGGTAAAGGAGACCGACGGGACCAAACAGCCACCCACGTTCATAATCATAAGCTGGGGCAGGTGCCGCGGGTGAAAAGCGTGCATTCCTAGGAAAGCACGTAACCAGGACTTCATCGAATCAGGGAATCGGGGGACATTCCCTGAGGGGGTGACATTAGGTCTAGGACCTAAAGCATGATGACGGGGTCATCCAGGTGGGGAGGAGCGGGACGTCTTCCAGGAGGTAGGAACAGCATGAGCGAAGCCCTGGGGCCAGAGGGAGCCCCGGTGTTTTGGGGGGAACCTGGAAGGACACCAGCATTCTGAGATCCTCTGCGAGTGACAGAGGAGGGGCCGTGAGCCAAGTGACGCAGGCAAGGGTGAGGTCATGCTGGGTTTTGCAGCCCCGGTAAGGCCCCAAGAACCCTGTTCCCTCTGAACGAGAGGGAGCCGTTGAGGGTTTTAAAAGGAAGAGTAACCTGTAATGTGAAATTTGCTCTGGCCACTGAGTAGGAGACAGACAGGATCAAAGCAGAAGAAGCCGTGGGAGCCAGGCAAGAAGAGTGGCAACTTGGGCCCCAGTGTTGGCGGTGGTGACGATGGAGAGAGGTGACAGGTTCTAGGGAATATTCCTGATGATGTTATCAGTACGGCTGCAAACACAAGCACAAATTCTTCCCCTTCCTACATCCAGAAAGTCCCCGGCCCCAAGGACTCATGGTTTAGCCACAAGACCTTCTCTGGCCAATAGGACAAGGGCGAACGTGACGCAGAGATTGGAACGGTACCTGTGCCCCGGGGCTTGGTCTTTCTTGCAGCTTCGGGGATCACGTGATCGTGGCGTGAAGAAACCCGGGCTAACCTGCGCGAAGGTGACACGTGTGGAGTTGCCCCGACTCCCTAAGCCAGCATCGTGCAGATCACCAGACGTGTGCGTGTGCCATCCGAGATCACCCAGCTGCCAGCCAATAGGCCAAGTGGGCACAGAGGTGTGAGCGGGCCCAGCAGAGGTCAGCTGGTCACGCCTAGACCAGAGGTGCCCGGCCAACTCAGAGAATTATGAGCTAAACAAATGGACGTCATTTTTTATTAAATTTTTTTTTTCAACGTTTATTCATTTTTGGGACAGAGAGAGACAGAGCATGAACGGGGGAGGGGCAGAGAGAGAGGGAGACACAGAATCGGAAACAGGCTCCAGGCTCTGAGCCATCAGCCCAGAGCCCGACGCGGGGCTCGAACTCACGGACCGCGAGATCGTGACCTGGCTGAAGTCGGACGCTTCACCGACTGCGCCACCCAGGCGCCCCCAAATGGACGTCATTTTAAGTCATTACATTTTGGAGGTGGTTTGGCTAACTGACATATGGATGTTTATGTCTGCTTTCTCTGGATAAAGCATAAAGTAAAGGAGGAGTAAGACCTTATCTTTTTCTAAAGTTTACTTATTTTGAGAGAGAGAGAGAGAGAGAGAGAGAGAGAGAGGGAGACAGGGGCAGAGAGAGGAAAGAATCCCAAGCAGGCTCCACACTGTGGACTTGATCTTGCAAACTATGAGATGGTGACCTGAGCTGAAATCAAGAGTCCAAAGCGTAAGCAACTGAGCCACCCAGGTACCCCAAGACCTTGTCTGTCTCGTTCACCACTACTAACCCCCCAGGCAAATAGTAGACACTCAATGAGGACGTATTGAATAAGGGAATGAAGAAGTGAATACACGATTATCATCTATTTGGTTTCCCCCGAGAAAGATTTTCTGTGTCAACCCCAGGACTTCTCTCCCCCCTCCATTAGTAGCTGAGGTACAGACACGCCTGGGTGGAAATTAAATTCATATTCCTCCTTTGCAGAGAGCTTTCATGTGTGACGTTGGCATGATATTAAACACCGAGGACAAGCCGGGAAAGGCATATTCTCTACCACGAACGTGTTGACCGTCTGGCAGAGGACATGGGCACAGAGAGAAGCAACCATCTCCTGCCTGTTGCACACTTGCTACGTCCCAGGCACCTGACACGGTGTTTCCATAACAACCATGGGAGGAAGGCACTGCTGGTGTCCCCTTTATAGGGATGAGAAAACTGAGGCAAAGAGAAGTTAAAAGATCTCCCTGATGGGATAGAGCCAGACTCAAACGCAGCTCAGTCACTTTGCTCTAAGTGATATGTGGACAACAGAGCTGGACGAAGGAGTTATTCCTTTTGCCTGGGATGGGAAGGTCGGAGCAGCAACGAACGGGTCAGAAAAGGTTTCGCGGACATGTTGATTCTAGAAGGAAGAACGAGGATTCCCCACGTCAACAACAGCAGGAAGGCATTCTGGGCTGAGAGCACAGAGTGCTGACACTGGACACGGGGCAGCACATGGTCGGTCTGCGGACTTCTGAGCGGCACGAGTGACCAGAAAAAGAGGGGTACGAGAGTAGCCGTGAGACCAGCCTGGGAAGGGTGATAGGAGCCAAAGAAGGCTGCAAGGAGGGCCACGCTCCCTCCGAGGGCCCCTCTGCCACCCATCTCCCACTGACGCCAGCTCCCAGCAGGTCCTGAGAGAGCAGCGTCACCCCGGATGGAGAAGACGTGGCTTCTGATCTCAGCTTTGAGTGCTTGCTCCGTGGTTTCAGGAAATTCAATCACTTGCCCACTCCGGGGCTCAGTTATCCCCTCTATGCACTGAAAATGTAGGACAAGAGCTAAGAAATTTCTACATATTGAGGACCTATTATACACTAGGAGGTAGTTATCTCAGATTTCGTGTGAGGATTGAATGGGTGAATGAATATTAAGTGGTTAGCATAGTGCCAGGTACGTAGTAAGTGCTCAATAAACACTAGTCATGACTATTGCTGGTGTCATTTCAGCCAATCGTCAGAGTAACCTTATGGGTGATAGTCAACGTCGATGACTCTGGACGTACATGGCCTGGATCTAAATCCCAGCTCTGCTGCTTTCTTGCTGTGTGACTTTGAGCAAGTTCCTTAAGCAGTCTGGGCCTCAGTTTCCTTGTTCATAAACCGGGGATCATAATGGCGTTTATCTTCTTGGGTCATTTAAAAAAATTTTTTTTTTATGTTTATTTCTTTTTGAAGGAGGGAGAGAGAGAGACAGAGCATGAAGGGGGAGGAGCAGAGAGAGAGGGGGACACAGAATCCGAAGCAGGCTTCGGGCTCCGAGCTGTCAGCACAGAGCCCGATGCGGGGCTTGAACCCGTAAACCATGAGATCATGACCTGAGCCGAAGTCAGAGGCCCAATCGACTGAGCCACCCAGGCATCCCCCCCTTTTTTAAATTTTTTTTTCTTGTTGAGTCATTTTAAGGATTAAGAGGTAATGCTTATAAAATGTTTCATTTCTACAACCAGGCACCTACTAATAAATGGAAACTATTATCAGATGCTCCGTTTTGCAGGTAACAAAGTTGAGGCTCGCAGAGGCAATGAAACTTGCTCCGGGTAGCACACCTAATAAATGATAAAGCTGATATTTACCCAGGGAAAATTCTGCTTCCCTATCCTTGCTCCTCACTGGTGTTCCAGACGCCTCCGAAGCACCTTCCGACAACAGGAATACTGCTCAGAGCATTATGGCTTCTGACCAAAGTCATTGTAAAACTCCAGAATAAAGAATGACTTCTCCGGAAGAACTTTTAAATCCCCCAGAGAGGTTAGAATTAATGTAGGTTCCTGATATACAAGCGTACCACATTTCCAAGTTGGTTTTATGAGGGGAAGCTCTAAACGCCTATGATTCGTAGGTGGTAAATGGTAACGACAAGGTATTAAACTTTGTGGGGGAGTGACTGCCAGAAACCCTCTGCGGAACGAGGCAAGGTGCAAATAAATGAATACCTAAGGAAGGGAGCGGTGGTCAGAGCCTAGGCCTGACTCCCACCCCAGCTCCATCAGCAGCCTGCTGTGTGACCCAAGCGGGATACGTAATCGTCTCTGCATCCACAAGTCCTTGTCAGTGGGACACTTGTGAGAGCAAAAGGGGGCGCAATGAACAATTAAACCAGATCCTGGGGACGCTGAGACTGAATGCCTTACCTACGAAATGCTGAGATCGTTTTGGAAGGGCCTTTCCTGCTCTGTCGTTTTATGAAAAAGACTATTTCGGGGCACTGTTCCTGTCCAGGTATCAGAGATGCTCTGGAATGCCGGTAGCCCAAGGAAGAGCCTTTTCAGCGAAATGCAGCGGGTCAGGGAGAAAGCTAGGCTGCTTCTGTTTTGGGTGAAGCAGAATCGTGATGGATAAATGAAAACAGGAAACAGGAGGCGACGTGACGGCAGATCCTCGAATCTCCGTAACACCATCTCGAGCTGATCACGTGGCTTGCCCTGCCATTTCTCCCCATCCGTCAGACCAACAAAACAGACCAAAAGGTGAAACGCCTGTAGCACGACAGGAACTCACCACCTTGAACGCTCGCCGTCCCCAGGTCAGAAGTGTCCTGACACAGCTAACCTCATCATCTGTGATGCCCTGTGTCTTCCAGATTTTCTTGGCCCGCTGGCCCATCAGACATGACTTGGATCCTAATCCTGAGCTACCCAGATTGGCAGTCTACGCAGGCCAAGTAGATGAGATAATGACTCAGCTGTCTGCTTGGCTCTTAGGATCTGGTTGCAGGGAAAATCCTGGAAAGATCTATTTCCAAACATACCTACCATCTGTTTGACTCGAACGTGAGCTGCCTGTCGAGAAGTCAGTGATTCTACCTGGTGACTCCAGTTATCAGAAGAGGCTGGAGCTTGGTCACCTCGGAGGCATCTCTTTGAGACTTCCTTTCCCTGATTATGGTACAAGAAGCCTCTTACACTCGACACTAGCTCGAAAGAACAAGGGCTCTCGACCAGAAACACTTCATCTCCTGCTAGATTTCGGCTCCGGCATTTGATAGGATCATTCTTTAACAGAGCTGCATTTCTACCCCACATCAGCGATGATTGAAGGCAAGGGAAAATATTCCTGTGAGACATGGGGGTTTTCAGTCAAGCAAACAGAACTCTGAGGGTGATGGGTTTGGAGGGACAGCCTGGCCAGCAAACGGAGAGATGAACGCTTGTCTCTGTGAGACGCTGGCCCAGGTGCCTAACCTCTCTGGGGCTCTCTCCTAATCCGCTCTTCTAGACTTCCGGGTGGCTCAGAAGGAGAATAGGCGATCAAGTGCTCAGCAGCTCCCAAGTGCCGGTTCCTATGTAAATGATGAGTATCTTCCAGGATGGGAAGTGTTTCTTTAAAGGTTGCCGCAGATCAATTATTCTCTTCCCTCGTCCAGGACTGACAAGGTTCCTAAATTCCACATTCTGCAGACGCTGACTGACGGTTGTAGATTGCATTTCTTTACAGTAAGGAATAATCCTGCAGCGTTTGGCCTCCCTCAGAGGGAAAGCTGGTTCCCTGAGCGTCAGGGGCCGGTTGAAGGCTCAAACCTCCATTTGGGGGCCTGATGTCCAGGAGGGTGGAGTGTAGAGAGTCGAGGTCTCATTTTGCCAAAGGGGTTCGGAGCCCGCGGCCTCCCTTCAGGTGGACTTGTGGCTTGAAACAAGGATTTGTTTCGAGGGGGAGGGGTTGTTTGTTTTTTCTTTTACTCGTTCTCCTTAACTGAAAAGGGAATGATGGGGTAACTCTTCTCCTGCGTTCCTTGAGGGAATAATCTGCACCAAATGTATCCTTTTATGGGGTCAGTCCATATGTGCCTCCTCAATGCTCTGTTCGCTAGAAATCGTTACGATCAGAAGAATAATCCCCGTATATATCCGGGCCCCTAAAGGCATCCCCAACTTCCAGTGGGGGTTGATCCTGACTCCACGCCCTGAGAGAGAGACCCTTCTGATCTTTTCCCCTAAATCTGGTGAGGATCAACAAAGAATGTGTGAGGGCTGCCTTCCCCTCTCCTCCGCCTCCCCCCTGGTGCCCAGATGGGTGCTGCAGCTGTCTGCACCTGCAGCAATCTAGAAGGCAGGCAGTAAATCCTGGCTGTTTGGTTGGCGCCTCTGGGTGGGGATGGTCTGTGAAGTTATCGGGAGTGGTGTCAGCTTGTAGAAGCTGTGTTCTCCCTGCAGGAGTGGGAAGATTAAGCCCGCTCTCTCCATCTGCTTTTGAACAGCTCCTCTTCTCTTCCTCTGCCCCCTCAGGCTGGGCATCCTTGGACAAGTTGCTTTGCCTCTCTGAACCACCTACCCCTCCGGTAAAGTAGGGATCCTGATTCCTGCCCCAGAGGGCTGCTGTGAGAAACAGAGGAGATGATGATGAGAGGTACCCAGCTGTATGCCTGGCACATTTTAAAGGCACAATATAAAGTAGCTATTAGGTTCTTCATCAGCAGCTGATGAGAGGGTAGATAGGGGATTAGGGACGATAATGTATGTAAAGTACTTTATATCGCGTCTGGCACCTAATGAGCACTCCAGAAGTGTTGGCTATTATTAGTGGAGATAAAGACATGTACATTGCAAAAATAATAATAATGCAAAGTGGGAAAGGATTAAACAGAAGAGTACAAGGAGTTTGCAGCTAAATCAGAGGAGAAAGAGGCAGCAGCTTCTGGCTGAGCAAAAAGGGGTCAGTGTTCCTCCCACGTCGCCGATGATGGGAATCATTTGGGGTTCTTGCGAAACACAAATCCATCAGCGATGGCCCGTGCCTGATCTGTAGGTAAGGGGCTGGAACGTGAGCTGTGGAACCCATACATTTAACAAGCATCCCGAGATCTGTATCATGAAAGAAGTTTGGAAAACTCTGGAATGAATGGCATTCGGGCCGGGACTTGTCAGCCAGGTGACAAAATAGTCACCTCCGACTTTCTCTCAGAACGAAGCATGGTGTACGCACAAAACGCCAGTCATTATACACATTACAAACATCATAAACATATACACATGAGATCGGTAGGTATCACTAGCCCCATTTTGCAGATGGGAAAACTGAGATTCAGGATGTTGAAAGGACCTGCTCCGAGTCACAGGTGAAAGGGCCAGTGGCAAGATTCAAAGCCAATCCTGCCTGATTTCAATGTCTGTGTGCTTTTCACTAAACAATCCTCTTTAGAGGTTAGCATGTGTAGTGAGGGGACATTCCCTCATCTTGTAGAAGCAGCTTGAGCCAAGGCCTGGTGGCGGGGGGGGGGGGGAGAGGAAGCCGATGTTAGAGAAATGGCAGAAATAGTAGTGTGCTAGTGTAGCTGGGTATTAGACTAAGCAAAAGGCAGTCATGGCAGAGAGAGTAGGAAAAGCAGGCTGGCCTGTATTGGGGTCCACATGAAGCTGCTGTTACAAAGAGATCCCCAAAGTGCAGGGGCTTAAATAAAATAGCAGGTGGTTTCTCCCTCACACGAATGACCCACAGTGCGTGTCCCAGGGCCCCACAGGGTAGGAGTAACACAGCAGCTGTGATGCACACGGTTCCCCAGGGACCCAGGACGTTGGGTCTGCTCAGCTGTCCATCCCTAGTCCACAGCAGCTGCCCCAGGTACTGCCGTTTCTGAGCCAGAAGGAAATGGAGATGTGGAGCCCAGGGAAGCCAGGTTTGCCTTTAGGAAATGGCCTGGAATTTACTAGAGATGGGAATGGCGCTCACCTCACTGCTGCTCACCCTCCATTGGCCTGAACCTAGTCACACGATCACACCTACCTGCAAGGGAAGCTGGGAAATGTAGTATCTAGCCGGGCGGCCATGCGCTCGCCTGAACTTGCCAGGGGAGATGGTTGAAGGAAATGACTCAAAGGAAAAAGGGGTGAATGGATACCGGCGATCTCTGTTACAGGGCCGTGTAGGGTTAGAACGTACCCAAAGCGGTTACCCAGTTTTTGGCAGGAACCTTCTAAGCGTTTGGTCTGCATTAACTCAGTTAATTCTCACAACTGACCTGAATGCCAGGATGGAGGGCTCGCTCCAAGAATAAAGCTCTTAACTGGCATACGTAACGATGGAGCGTTTTTGAACAAGAGCGTTGGGCGTGTAGCCCTTGGTCGCGTTCTGATTGTCTAGTCAAGGGGTTCATAGCAGGGACACCATAGTGGATCCAGGCCTAGGAGTTTCGAAGGCTTTATAAGTCCAGCCCTACAGCCCTTTCGTTCCAGGGCCTTTAGCCACAAACCTCTGTCCGTCTATAAAATGAGGCACGGGAATGGTCAGTTCCCGAGGGGTCCTTTACTCTGCAGTCCTATGTCATGGCCAGAGGCCTTCCTGTGAGCCTGGCATTACAGGGGAGAAGGGAGACGGCAGACAGGTGGAGAGAAACAGTGGATTCCCATGGGACGACCACAGGACAAGAAAAGCCCACCTCCACAGGACGGGTAGATGCCATCTGTAATCCCGTCACTAGGAAGGCACGACAGATGATGAAGAGAATGGCTTGCCTCCCGCCAGAGGTGTCCTTGGATAAGACCTAACGTTATCGAAGAAAGGAATCAAAGTTTCCAAATGTTGGCATTACATAGCAATTTCAACCCAAGGCTTATTGTGACAATATAAAGCCAGATCTATCAGAGTCGGTGGGAGGCTTTTCGAAATGAAAGGAAGGAGAAACCGGGAACTGGGAAAAAGCCAGAGCGGGAATCAAAGCTCTGCGACCGGCGCAAGGTGGCAAGGGGCTTCAGGAAGCGTGGTGAAACGGGAGACAGCAGCAGGTGCTCAGGTCCCTGAAAGGCTCCCGTGCACCTCGTCGCAAAAATTCACCACGTCACCTCCGGTGCCACCTGCACGGCCGGTGTCTGGATTTGGGTCCATCACGTCGGCCTCCACTGAAAGGAGCCCAGGCGGCTCCACACAGGACGGTTCGCACTGAATCTCGAGGCAGGGTCGAGGCAGGCCATAGACCTGCCATTTTCAGGAAATGAGATGTCAGTGATGGTGTTCAGGAAGACGAAGAGGGAGGGCCGAGGAAGGGCTCCCCCAGACAAGTGGCTCAAACTCGGGCAAGCTGAACGAGAAAACAAAGAGTGAAAAGCACAGTCAGCAGAAACCAAGAGCTGCCGGGGCCTGGTAATGGTGACGGCTGACACTTCTGTGCCGGATCCCGTGCTGAATCTCAACCCATCTAGGCCACACGGCAACCCGGAAAGTCCACGTGCTGGGGTGAAACCCTCCTTTGCATAGTAATCAACCGGGGTCCGAGAAAGTTCAGTCATACGTCCCAGGATGCACGGTAACAGCCAGGATTCCAACCCAAGGAGCCCAACCCTGAAGGCTTGTTTCTTAACCACCGGTCGTGCCACAAAGTAGCGGGTGCAGAAGGGGATAGCGGGTGCCCAAAAGCCCCACGTGGGCCTCCTATGTTGTTTACAGAAACACGGTGTACCAGGCAACCCACAGTTCCCAAACACAGAGGGCGGGAAGTGGGGACAAGGACACCATTAGAGAGTGACTACGGGGAAAGTAAGGGAAAGTAGCTGGAGTCGGTGGGGCTTCAGAAGGTGCAAAGCGTGCCACGAACTCGAACGGAGACTCGGCGTTAAGTGAGAGGTGAGTGACGCCCGGGTGAGGCCTAGAAAGCTGTGTCCTTCTTTCTGGCTCCCGAGGCATGGTGGGCTTTGTGGCGGCCTAAGAGGGTTTCTTGGCCTCAGCCTGAGCTCTGCCTTCAAGCTGGTTCACTCACCAGCTGGATGGGAGCTTGCGGCCAGCTCTGGGGGCGGCGTGCGGAGAGGGGTAGCACGCTACCGAACAGCAGGGGGAGTTTGAATCCTGCCCCCCAAACACTCCAGCTGGTGAGATCTTGGACAAGTCTGCTGGCAAAACCACGCGTCTGTTTCCTCATCTGCAAAACGGGGGTGATCGCAGAACCCACTTTCAAGGGCCGTTTTGAGGGTCCACTGAGATGATACAGGTAAATCACTCCAGATAATAAAATAAGCCAAAGCCCTTCTTTGTGGGCAAGCCCAGCTAGGCTAGCTCCTCACGCCATGCAGGAGGCCCTTTGGGAGAAAAAGCAAGCGAGGGCAACTGAAAATCGATGCTCTTGTTGGATTGTCAGAGGCCCGCCCGTCTTCTCTTAGAGAACATGAAGGGGTAAATCCACAATTCACACGTGGTTTGTATCCTATAGTTTATCCGACGTAGCCCTTTGACGCAAGCCCATACCCACTTTATAGATGAAGAAACCGAGGTTCCGAAATGGGAAACAACGAGCCCCAGGTCACACGGTAGGATGGTACCAAGTTGCAGAGCCAAAACCCAGGTCTCCTGTTGCAAGGCCAACACAGTCTCTCTGGCCTGTGGGGCGTCCTGGGCCCCCTCCTCTGTCCCCTCCTGCAGCCAGACAGGATCAGACAAGCCCCATCTCAGCCGTGCTGAGGGCTGATGTTCTGCTCTTTGTGGGGATGATTATCATAAACATTAATATCCACAAAGGTCAGAGATGCTTTCTGTACTTGATTATTCTTTAATGTGACAGTTTCGAAATAATGTTTGCATATTGTGTTGATTGGTTGCTGTGGTTGGAGCAGGGGGCCGAGAGTTCCATTTAAAAAGACGGTGTTAGCAAAGGATGAACACACACGTACCTAGGGTGTCGGTCTCGTGTGATGTTTGTTTCTTCGGGTTGTATATCTCCAAGAGGCGTTGTGCATGCGTGCTGTGCCTTCTATGTGTACTTTTAAAAAAAAAAAACATTTTTTTTATGTTTATTTATCTTTGAGAGAGAGACAGAACGCAAGCAGGGGGAGGGGCAGAGAAGAGAGGGCGACCCAGAATCCAAAGCAGGCTCCAGGCTCTGAGCCGTCAGCACAGAGCCCCACTCGGGGCTCGAACTCACGAATGGTGTGATCGTGACCTGAGCCCAAGTCGGTCGTGACCTGAGCCCAAGTCGGTCGCTTAACCCATGGAGCTGCCCAGGCACCCCTTTGTACGTGTACTTCTATCATGTGGTTTGAGCGGTGTGTGTGTGTGTGTGTGTGTGTGTGTGTGCGCCTGCCTGTGTGTATTGTGGTTACTTGTGTGTTGGAATGTGACTCAGCATTGTCCACAGGAGTGCCTTGTGAGCACATGTTGTCCGCGTGCCCGTCAACTGCGCGAGCCGGTCGTGTTACCTGGGGGCTCTAAGCCCCTGCTGCGCGCGCGTTGAAGGCCCTGGGCTGTGAGCGAATGTGACCTGTCCGGGGAGAACGTGTGCGGCCCAAGCGTACACACTGCGTGTGCCTCGGTGCAGAGTCTGTCTCCCGCGGGTGAACATATGGCGAGTCTGAGTGTGTTGGGGGTTTGCAGGCTGTGTTCTAGATCCACGCGGGCTGTAAGTGCCCGGGCTGCGGCCGTGTGTCTGGATTGCACGTGTGCCTGGTGGGTGTGCGCGCACATGCTCACGTATGTGCCCGGCATGACTTCTTCCCCGGGGCCTCTCTGTCTGGAAGTGAGCCCCACGCCCCACCCCCTCCCCCCACCCCTGCCGCGCCCGAATCCCGACTCCTCCCCCCGCCCCCCTTGGTACTGGCGTCTGGTGGTTATTAGCTGGTCAGACGTTTTTATCTCTTCAAAATATCTGATGGCTCATACTCAGCCCAGTAATCACAGGAATGGGCCTCAGAGACATCACTTATGCTGCAGCCTCCACAAGACCAGGAGAACTTGTGTCCCTCTTACCTATTAGTCACTGGAAATAAAGGCTCACAAGCAAACTAGCTGCTATCCCAGCCGAGTTAACCATTTCTGAGCCAGCGTGAGGTTTTCTTCGGAGAAGCTGGGAATATCGTGCAGACGCCGCGGGAACATGAGGGGCTGGAGCTTCAAAATACCCCCTTGGGGCACCTGGGTGGCTCAGTTGGTTAGGCGGCCAACTTTGGCTCAGGTCATGATCTCATGGTTTGTGAGTTTGAGCCCCACCTCAGGCTCTGCACTAACAGCTTCAGATTCTGTGTCTTCCCGTCTCTCTGCGCCTCCCCTGCTCATGATCTGTGTCTCTCTGTCTCTCGATGATAAATAAATGTTAAAAAAATTAAAAAAAAAAAAAACCCAACTCCACTTTCCAAATACAGTAAAACCTTGGTCTGCAAGTGCAGTTCATCCTTGGAATCCAACGCACTTGTATCATCAAAGCGAATTTCCCCATAAGAAATGGAAACTCAGATGACGCGTTCCTCAACCCCAAAATATTCATATAAAAATGATCGCAGTGCCGTCATATAATACAAGCTAGGAAAATACAAAGTGTAAAGAGAAAGAAACAGATGAGCCTGCCCTTCCCTTTGAAAACCTTCGTGGCTGGTGTGAGGGAGGCCAGAGAGAGGAGGGTTATTGTGTAAGACGACTTTCACTATCACCAACAGAATCACTGCTCTCTATTGGCTCAATGGAATCTTTTTCTTTTCGTGCAACTTTAACAAGGAACCTATCCGATGACCTAGAATGCAGCAAAGCATTCCTAAGCTTACCCTTCTATGGAAAAGCAAAGGACGGTCCCTAGGTGCTCTGAAGCGACAAAAAATACACTAGTGTCCGTCGTGGGCACCTTCCAACGTTCTGAAAAATCACTGATTTCTGCTAAACATCGTGGCCTGAGACCAAGCAACCGAGCATGGGAGATGATCACCCACAAAACTACAGAGAGAGAGAGAAAGAGCGAGAAGAACCATTGGCTCACTTGTGATCATGTGCCGTCCAGCATCAGGTACTATTCGAATGGCAAGACATCGCTCATTTATCACGTTAAAATGTATCCGAAATGTTTGGCCATCTGGCGGAACACTCACAGAGCAAGTTACTGGCACTCCAAGGTTTTACTGTACTCCAGAATAAGATTCTTAGGCTCAGCCATTGTTCCTCAAACGGAATGCTGCTGGCATTCGTGGGGGGGGGGGGGGGGGGGGGTGCAGGGGACCTGCGTTAGTAAACGAGAATTCTCTGCACAGTGCGGGGCGTCCAGCCTGCCCAGCCCCACCCATTAGGTGCCCGATGCCTTTCGTGTGTCCCCATCAGAATGTCTGCAGAATGTCCTGTTTCCAAGTGGCCCTGGAGATACGGGGTAGTGCCGCCCTTCGGCAAACTACTGAGCTAAACCAACTAAGGAAGTGTGAAATGATTAGAGGGGAAAGGACTTCAATGACAGCTCCATCATCCTGCAAGAGGGTGGGGTGGGGCATCTCCATTCAACAACACGCAATGACGTAACACAGAACACAATCACAAGCAGTGCTCTGGACGCCAGCTGGGTGTCCTACGATTCAACTCAGTTCTGACCCCATCTACCCCGAGACAGTATCATATCCTACAGGGCGAGGGCTCAGCCCTACAAGACTGCCCTGCCCCCAACACTTCAGTCCCTTGGGAGTCAGGGGGTGGGACCAAAATTGCCAATTCTCTAATCCTCTGGTTGGTTTTCCTGGCAACCAGCCCCCATCCTTAGGTGTGGTCCCAGGCCGCCTCATTAACATAACAAAAGACACCTTGATCTCTCTCTCCCCACTTAGGAAACTCCAAGAGCTTCTGGAACTCTGTGTCAGAAATGAGGACAAACACCAAATATATATTTCATACTATAAATCACGATATCACATCAGGGATGCAGAAGAACTAGGTCACCTTAATTGTATTAAAAAAAAAAAAAAGAAAGAAAGAAAGAAAACAACAACAATGATAATGCTGTGTGCCCGGTGCTACGCTGAGTGCCCTGTACTACCCAGCGGGACCCTAAAGAAGACGTGTTATGCTTTTGATCTTTGCAGAAGATGAAATTGAGGTTTCAGAGCGGTGGGGCGTCTTGTCCCAGCTCACGCAAGCGGGAACCCACTTTCTAATCCAAGCACTCCCACGCCAGGGTCTGCGTGCTCCATCAGACCCTGTTCCTGAAGACCCCAGGACTTCTTAGGATTCTGAGTCACCAGACAGTTTTGGCTTCTGGGTCCTGGTTTCATTGAGAGTGTCATCCCCTGTGGCGATGTCCATCCCCTGGTTGTACCGTCTCACCCAGACAACAAACCTCTCTCCTCGGAGTTAGCCTGGGGGAGGGGGGGTGATCTGTTTCTCCCCAGAGCCGGGGCCAGACCACAGGGTACCTGACTATGACCCCCCTGGATGGCTCTTATCATTTTATCACTTTACCTACTGCCCTCACTGGGCAGAGAAATGAGGCAAAATTCTCTCTCTCTCTCTCTCTCTCTCTCACACACACACACACACACACACACACACATGCAGGTGCACATGCACACGTGCATGCACAATTTCTCATTCCATCAGTGCATCAGCATGCTGGGGCTCTCTGATTGTAAATATTCACTGCAGACCCTTTTATCTACAAGACCTCTCTATGGTTCCCGCATTCTCAGCTCGGAGCTGCCCCGCGTCTGGCCCCGGGCATCTCTGCCTTTTCCTTGGGAGTAGTGATGATGGAAGGTTATGGGCTGCCTTTCTGCGGCTTCCTTCCTAACCACCATCTCCTGAAACCCGAGTGCAGCGGGAGCTGGGGCAGTGACAGGCCCCGTCTGGCCCCTCCAAGGGGTGCCCGAAGCCACACCTTTCCCCAGAGGAAGGCCTCGAAATCCACCGGCCCACCAAGTGTGGAGGTCATGGACAACGCTGTCTTTATGGAGGGCCGGGTTTGAACATAAACAGAAGAGATCCTGTCCAGAAGGTACAAAGAAAAATTCACAAATGCTCCTGAAATGGGTTATTGGCACGCATATGGACAGGTCCCTTGAAGAGAGCTTCCGGAAGCAAGAGACAAAAAGCGTGGCCTCCTGATAGAACCTACTAGGGGCCAGATGATTTGCCTTTAGCACCTCACTCATCAACACTCAATCCTAGGCTGAGATACCATTACTATCTCTGTTTTGTAAATAAGGAAACAGAAGCCCAGAGGGGCTGAGCCATTAGCTTCTGGGTCACATGGCCAGGAAATGGCAGAACTGGGACACTCCCAGCATTCTTCCATTCTTCCAACGGCAGAGCCCAGAGGAGTCCAGGATGCTGAGCTGTTTTCCTGAGGTCACAGAAGCCGGTGTGGCAGGAGGGCTACAGGCCCGCCAGGGGGAAGGCAGGCGCTGGGTGCCCGGATCCGCGCCCCCCCCGCCCCCGTATTCCCATCAAGGGTGGTTCTTCCCACCTTCTCGACTCCTCTTCCTGGCATGCCCACCAGCCGTTGTGGTGCTGGCGATTTTGCATCTGGAAAGTGCCTTGCGGTCCAAGACTTAAGCACTGAGTATGGGCCCAGGGCAGGTGAGGGGTGGGAGGGATCCGAAGAGGAACCCAACATGGCTTCTGCTGTCAAAAGATGTAACAATGGGGACACAGAGGACAGCAAAGTGTGAGAGCCCAGTTGTGGGTGTGGGGTAGTTTAACTGGTATTTTCTTGGTGGCTGATAAGGGGTTTGGAGATGCTTAGGGACCATTGTGAGCTCTTCATTTGTGTGCAAATCTCTTCCTCTTCAAGTCTTTTGTGACTTTTTAGTTACTTTTTCCTTGTTGATTAATAGTTGGTTATATATCCCTATTACAGACCCTTTGTCAGATGTGAGTATTACAAACATCTGCTCCCAGTCTGGACTTTTCTCGCGTTCCCTGATCAGTGTCTTCGGGTAAACAAATGTTCTTAATTTTAATGACATTCAATTTATCATTCTTCTCTTATGGGTAGTGATGTTTACATCCTGTTTAAGAATTCTTTACCTAGGGGCGCCTGGGTGGCTCAGTGGGTCAAGCATCCAACTTTGACTCAGGTCATGAACTCATGGGTCTCGACTTAGAGCCCCATGCGTGGGACTCTTCTGCTGTCAGCACAGAGCCCGCTTCAGATCCATTGTCCCCCTCTCTCTCTGCCCCTCCCCCACTGGTTCTCTTTCTCTCTCTCTCTCTCTCTTTCTCAACAATAAATAAATAAGCTTTAAAAATAGGAAAAAAAAAAGGGCCCCTGTGTGGCTCAGTCAGTTAGGCATCTGACTTCAGCTCAGGTCATGATCTCACGGTCCGTGGGTTGGAGCCCCGCATCGGGCTCTGTGCTGACAGCTCAGAACCCGGAACCTGCTTTGGCTTCTGTGTCTCCCTCTCCCTCTGCCCCTCCCCCCACTCACACTCTGTCTCTCTCTGTCTCAAAAATAAACATTTTTTTTTTAAATAAAGAAAGAAAATCCTTTACCTACCTCAAAGTTCTGAGGATCCTCTCCTGTGTTTCCTTGTCGACGCTCTGTTGTTTTTTCCTTTCTCACGGAGGTCTCTCATCTGCCTTGAATTAGTAACTTAGGTATGTGTTGGGAAGGAAGGGTCAAGGCTCATTTGTGTTCACAGGGGTATCCAACTGACCAAGTAAAGACCATCTCCCCTCCCCCCCCCCCACCCCGGAAAGACAATGATGTCTTTCTGGTAAACCGGGCGACCAAATACATGTAGGACGTCAAGTGACCAAATGTGAGTCCGCTTCTGGACCGATGGTATTTTAAGCCAATCCAAAAAATAAATAAATAAATAAACACAGAGAATCTGAAAAAACACTGGGCTAGAAGTTGAGAAACCAGGATTTTGATGTTGACCCTGACGCGCACTTGCCGCTGTGCAGCTCTGGAGGAAAACGGCCCTTCTCTGAACATCCATTCTTGATGGCTAAAATGGCATCGCTCCTCCTGCTCCGGGATACAACGGCTCACCGCTTCCGGTAAGCCTTCCTACTGGAGTGGATCTTATCTCCAAGTGGAGTCCCGAGTGAGTCCAAAAGTGGTTTCAGGGAAATCTTTTGGAAGGGAAGAAAGAGGGAGAGAATGAATGGAGGTGTGGAGTCAGGACTTGGTGACGCGTCTTATTACTGTTGACACAGGTCGCCGCGGGCTTGGTGCCTCGTAGCATCACACGCGGAGGGTCTCCCATCTCTTGCTATAGACCAGAAGTCCTACTTGGCTCTCAGTGGGCGGGTTCAAGTTGTCCTCAGAGCTTCATTCCTTGCTGGAGGCTCTGGTCTGAAAACCAAGTCCGCGCCGTCCCCAGCTTCTAGACACTACGTTCCTTGGCTCACGTCTCCCTTCCTTCCTCTTCGAAACCAGCCTTCTGACACTTCTTCCGCCACCATATCCCTCTCTCTCTCTTTCCTCTCTCCCTCTCTCTCCTTCCCTTCCACCCCCCCTTCTCTGACCTTAAGTCTCCTCGCTCCCGAGGGAGGGCACGTGTGATTAGGTTGAATTTACCAGATGATCCAAGACTATCTCTCCCAACCCAAGGCCCTTAATTTAATAGTATCTTCAGAATTATTGACCAGTTCCAGATATCAGGACTGGGACATCTTTGGGGGCCATTATCTGACCCGCTATACAAGCGAACGAGTCGTTAAGCTTACATTCGTTGAATAAATGAATTCATTGTCACCGTTGAGTGATAAATATTTGTTGAATTAAATTAGTCTTCATTTTCCAAATCCCGCTAACCTCCCAGTGGCTAATAAATTAAGAATTCCTCAGCGAGAAAAGACCCCGGAGGCGGAACCATGGGAAACGTTAGGGACCACTGGAGGCAGAGCCCAGAATTCTGGATTCTGTGTGTACTGAGGCAACTCGCTAGCTGGGTGACCTTAGGGGAGGCTCTTTACCTCTCTGATGCAAGTTCCCCCATCTTTGCACTGAGGATTCCGGATGACAATCCGGGGTACTCGCCTTCTAGTTCTCCAGGGACCAAGGCACGGAACAGAGCTGCGTAAAGCAGCCAGGTGGAAGTGGAAAAGAGAGGAGCCGAGATCTTTGGCCGACTGGAGGACAGTGTCCTGCTTAGAAAGCGTTCAAACAACTCGTCTGTGGCTCTCCCGGTAAAGTACCGTCCACGGGGCCAGGAGCCCCTAAACCCGCCGGTCTCTAACGCTGCCTCTCCCACCTCTAACATCTGCCGGCCTCTGCAAAGCTTCATCTTGCATGCATGCGTGTTTTTATTCTCCCACCTTCGGCAGCGGGAGGGGACACATCAAGCCGAACCGAAGCATTTCTCTAACAAGATGGAGAAAAGAAGGAACCGAACTGAAAAGATTGGGACCTTCTTCCCCCACCTCCAGCCCCCTCCCCAGCTTGCAAACATGCTGTTCTGAGGAGGCGGCCTTCCAGCCCAGCTGGGTTCAGCTTGGCCAAGGCTGGAAGGGGACCCAGAGCACCCCAGGCCTCATTTCCGAAGGTTGTTATTTCACCCCGGCTTCCCAGATAATGTAACTGAGTCACTCAATTGAGCATAAAATAGAAATGTGGCTTCTTATCTGCCTCAGACCTGACTTTACTATTTTCTTTCTGCAAAATACATTTTTCACTATCTTATCTTCTAATAAACAATCCTAGCTCGGCAGCCCGTGGCAATGGCGTTGAATGCATTTAAGAGACATATTTTTCCTCTCTCACTCCCTGCTTAAAGTCTTCTGTTTAAAAGCCTGCGATTCCCCCCTCCCCCTCCATCCCTTTTGGAAAAAAATATATATCCCATTTGTATGCCGTCTTCCTTTAAAGAACATACATATTTTTCATGAGTCGTTCTGATAGATCCCTCCTCATTTTCCCTTTAGCTCGCTTCGTCAGAATTAAAAGGACTTCCTGCCACAGCGATGGTATGTGAATTAGATGGAATTTAAGACCAGACAGGAGAGGTCAGAGCAGCCCCTTTAAGAAAAGGGGCAGTTTCTAGAGCGGTCAGACCCCACAGGTCCTCCAAGATTGTGTGGTGGGCAGGACATATATTGATGAAAAACCAGCTATGAATGTTTAATGCCTTCTCTCAAATGCAGACTGTCGTCAGATGCACCAGACAGTGAAGCTTAAGCCACAGAGGAAAGGGGAGGAAAGTGAACCAACATTGACTGGCGCTTTCCTCAAAACAACCTTCTGAGAGAACAATCCCATTAGCAAAGAAGAGGACTCAGGCCCATTATTACAGAGGAGGAACCCGGGTTCAAAGTTGCTAATGCACATCAGAAAAAGGGATTCGACGGTGGGTCTCCAAACACCACTTGGGGAATTAGAATCTCACACACACACACACACACACACACACACACACACACACGCTCACTCTTAAAAATGGCGGTGAAAGTCACTGGGGGAGACTGGCCTCCATTCTGTTAATTCCACGTCCCACTATTTTATGCCGGAAAAGACAGGAAGTGACAGGTGCTTGTGGTTCCGAAAGCCTTTACCTCCACTGCGTTTGCAGTTTCATGTGTATTTATTTTTGAGAGAGACCGAGACAGAATGCGAGTGGGTGAGGGGCAGGGAGAGAGGGAGACCCAGAATTGGAAGCAGGCTCCAGGCTCCGGGCCGTCAGCACAGAGCCCGACGCGGGGCTCGAACTCACGAGCCGTGAGACGGTGACCGGAGCCGATGTCGGATGCTCAGCCGACTGAGCCCCGCGTTTGCGTTTATACTCAGGATGAAACGCGGCCTCTGTCCCATCCGATGCCTGCGAATGCCACCACCTCATTCACACCCTCCAACGTGCCACACCCTGTCTCCCCACTAAGGTCTCGGCATATGCATTTCCTACAATGCCTGCTCATCCTTCATATGCACGTTCAGAAGTTGCCTCCTCAGAGCAGCTTCTGTGGCCATCGTACCCCAGGTGGCCCCCTCGTTATTGTCCCTACAGCACCCCGCCCTTGCCCCTCACAGCGTGATTACAAGCCTGTACATTTACATATGAGGCAACTGAGGCACAGAGAGCACCTTGCCGAGGCCAGAGCACAGGATTTCCTGTCTCAGGCTCCTGTTCTTCCTACTCAGCCACAAGGCCCCGCATCTGAGCCACCGACCGTGAGAAAGGGACACCACTGATCGAAGAATTACACAAACCTCACACTTAGCCCGGGGCCGCGATTACGGTGGAAAATTATCTGATAAGCGTCTTCCATCTCCTCGGACATTTGCCAATCGTAGGTCAAAGACTTTGCTGCAGAAGGACAAGGACAGCTCCCTAACCTGGTTGGACCCTTGGAACAGTCCTGGTTGGAGAGTCCTTCTGGAACAAGATGGTCTACGTGCTTACTTCGCTCTCCCGCCCGGGGGCCCGTGCCTCTGGCTCAGCTGCCTTCGGCCCACACCTAGGCCTTTGCCAGTCTGAGAACCCCATTTCTCACTTGCAGCCCGGAGAACAGGATGAGGTCAGTAGGTCCTCCTGTTCCCGTAGGAAGCCAGAGAAGATTAATCTGTGGACAGAGACATGACGCCCGGCAGTGGAAGAGATTTATGACAGAGAGAAATCCAGGCCAAGGTCCCTGGTTTTTGTTTCCCTCTATCTGTCTTCTGACTACCGCAGAGCCCTGTGGTTGGAAAAACTTCCAGAGGTCATGTGATCCAGCCCCCTGCCTCCTAAAGACCTTTGGGCAAGAAAAAAAAATAAAAAAGGATGATCGTCTGGTACTCCAAAGCTTGAGCTCTCTGTGGCTTTCTCCTGTACACAGTGCAAGCTAGATGAAGCCTCAGCATTTGAACCTGGCCTCTGAGGTCCCCAGCGATCTGGTTCCATGCTGTCTAATCTCCTTCTGACCCCAACACAAACTCCACTGCAGCCAAACTATTTCCTCTTGTCTCCCAACCTCCATCCACCTGCCCGTGCTGTTAACTCCCACCTGGAGTGAGTTTCTTCCCGCTTTCGAACATTTCTTGCCATCACAGGTCTTTATCGCACCAATTCATATTAATGTCGGGGGGGGGGGGTCTTCTCTTTGAGTTGCTAAATGTTTATGAGCTCATCGCTTCTTGATGGCTTTAAGGCACAGTGATGACATATGGTAAAACCTTGGTTTGCGAGCATAACTCATTCCGGAACCAGGCTCGTAATCCAAAGCGCTCTTATATCAAAGCGAATTTCAAGGACCATTGGCTCAGTTGTGATCATGTGACTTTCGGCATCAAGTTCTACGCATACTGCAAGACATCGCTCGTGTATCAGGTTAAAATGTACTAGAAACGCTTGCTTGTCTTGTGGAACACTCACAGACAGAACAAGTTACTCGCAACCTAAGCTTCCACTCATTTCTATTTCTCGTGCGCCAAAGGCACAAGACCCTTACGGTGTGGTTCTTGTCTCCCTAATCAACCTTCACACACAACATGCCCCTCTCTGCCTTTGCACAGTGCTGGTGCCTCTACTAAGAGAGCTCTTCTCCGTCTTCTCAGCCTGATAAACTCCTTATCCATCGAGGCAGAGGGGAAGAAACACTGCAAAGCTGTCATAGCCCAGGTAGTAAGCTTGGTTGGGCTTTGTATATATGATCTCAATTAATCTTTACCCAAATCCCAGGTTACCTCGCTAGTGTTACGCCCAGTCTGTAGGTGACGATACTAAGGCTCAAAGAGTTGGAGCCCATTTATATATTCATCTATTCGTTCAATCAACAGGTATTTAGTTCATATCTACCGTGTTCCAGGCACTCTACTGGGAGCTGAAAAATAATCCGGCTGAATTCAACCAATTCAGACCTTGTTCTCTCGAAGCTTATTATGATACGATACCAGCGTGACAGACTGTCTCCATCAATATTGCATCAGAACACAGTATCACAAACGTAATGAGGGTTATCAAGGAGAAGCACAGAACTTTTACGAGCTTGCCCAGTCTGGGAGACAGAAAAGGGCTCTGTGGGAGGGGCACTTCCAGAGACCAGAATGACAAGCAGCTTTAATCTAGGCGAAGCGTAGGGGTAAGCTACCTCCTTGAAATGACAAAACTCCCCATTGGAGGCATTAGGATGCTATCCCAAGTCTGTGCAACCCTAAGTCCTTTTGGTTTCTTTCTTTCTTTTTGTTCTTTAGTTTATTTATTTATTTTTGAGAGAGACAAAGAGAGCACACAGGGCAGGGACAGAGACAGAGGGAGAGAGAGAACCCCAAGCAGGCTCTGTGCCGTCAGCGCAGAGCCCGATGGGGGGCTCGAACCCACAAACCACGAGATCACGACCTGAGCCAAAACCAAGAGTCGGATGCTCAGCCGACCGAGCCACCCAGGTGCCTCGTCCTTTTGGTTTCAAGCACAGCACTGTGGCCTGTCTGAGAAGACCTCCCAGAACACCAACTCGAAGTGTTTGTGTTCCCTGGGAAGCCTGAGCCGAAGTCAGACCACATGTTGTCATGTGACACCAGGGAAGACAAGGTCTCTTCTCAGGGGTTACAAAAACACAATACTCTTGTATATTAGTCAAGACGCATTAACTGGTGTGATGGACCCAGAAAAATTAATCTGATGGGAGAGAGGGTCTTGGCAGGATTAACTCTGCTCGCAAAATCATTCACAGACTTGGACTCTTTTCGTCTAGTGGCTTGGCCGTTCCCCGGGGCCACGAAGGCTTCAGGTGGGTCCTCTTCACCTGGTTGGTTGATGAGCATGAAGAAAGTGTGGGGAAGGGGTGGACGGAAGGGCAAAGGAGAGGGCTGGAGGTGAGGAGGGGGATGCAGGGGTGAAGAAAGTGGGGAGCGTGGGGGATCACACAAGGTTTTAAGGGCCTGGACGTGTGCCTCATCACAGCCCACATTCCATGGGGCTACGGACCAATCTCATGAACAGCCTTGGTTCTGGAGCATGAGGCCAAGACCAGAACCCACGTATCCAGAACTGATCAAGGTGCTGGTCACGCATAGCGTGGTGCCACCATGGTGCGACATGCTCTCACCCGCCCCGGATACCTGCTTTGCCATATGTGCTATGCAGCTATCCCAGCCACTCTTCCAACCTCAGCCATCCTGGGAAGCATGCCTTGGTTTTGTCAGACGCTCAAGGCTTGGCACCAGGGGATATAACACCCAGATGGGCCACCCAGATGTCTTTGTTCCGTACTTGTAGAGGCAGAGAATGTCATGGCTCTAGACCAACCTCTTCGTTTCACCAGTGAGGACACTGAAGTCCAGGCAGAATTAGAGACCCGCCCAAGGACATACATCTGCAAGATGGCCATGTCATCAAGCTCACCTTTGGAACTCACCTGTCGGGATGCTTATTAGACATGATAAATTTCTGAGAGCCAAACAGCTCAACAAGGAGACTTTCAGGCCTTCTGGAAGGAATAATTTGGGAGAAAGAAACCCTCACAGATCCCACGAAATAATTCTCCATGGGCTTTTCCATAAGCTCAGGGTTCTCAATCCTTCCTCTGCCTCTTCCCTTGTAGCACGCCCAGCAATGGGGCACGGTTCCAGAGGCAGCGACAATCCCAGAAGATCATCTCATCCGAGGAAACAACGGGAATACAGTGAGGGCGAGATTAGAGCACTAACCTTGAACCCACTCAATACTTCGAAGGGAAAAAAACTTTTGAACCTTTCCTCTTTAATTCCCCCGCCCCCATAATGAATTAGTTCTATCTCGCACCCGGATCTGGGTAGGAGCAAGGGACAGAGGGAGAGCTGCACCCTGGTTCAGCCTCTCTGCTGCACGAACCCACATCAAGCTTCCACAGGAAGGGTGGGATGGCGCCCCTCTCTCAGGCTCCAGCTCTGCTCGGCAGGGGCTCCCAGGCCTGCCTTGGACTTGAGATCTCACCGAGATAACGGAGAAGGAAGTTCCAACGCTGACAGCCCGCCCTGCATCTTCAGGAATCCCGGCAACATTCCCTGCTGCTCGTGTAAACAAACTGCCTGTCCCAGACTCAGCGACCCCAGGTGCTCTGGCAGGGGCCCAGCAAGCCTGCTGCATAAAACCCACTCCTCACACCTGAGCATCTTGCCCAGCCAAGGGCAGGTCCTTAGAGAAGGGGTCTAGAGAACTGAAGGTGCCTCCTGGAGCTCGCTGCCCTATAGACGTGCAGCCCATATATAATCATCCAGAAGCTATCCTGTGCTGTGTCTGTGCTAAATCAAAAGACCCACATTATTCCAGTCTTCATAGAGCAATCCAGTCCCATGGAAGAGGCCGGCCACGGCCGTACGAGGTGTTGAGAGGAAGGGTGGGGGCGCCATACTGGGGGAGCCCCGCTCACTCTTGAAAAAGCAGGCATTTTTCCACACACTGGCCCTTGCATTTCTAGGCTCCTGTTATGAGCCCAGCGTGGAGACCCCCTGATAACTAAGATCAAGTCACCTGCTACCTCTTTCTGTATTTTTCTCACTAATGACGTTCCTTCTGTGTCAGTTGGCTATGGCTGCCATCACAAAATGCCGGGGACCGGCTGGCTGTCACAACGGGAACTTACTTTCTCGCATTTCTGAAGGCTAGAAGTTCAAGATTAAGGTGTTGGCAGGTCTGGTGTCTCCTGAGGTCTGTCTCCTTGGCTTGTGGATGGACCCCTCCTCACTGTGTCCCCACAGGGCTTCTTCTCTGGGTGTGAACATCCTTAGGATGTCTGCTCCTTCCTATAAGGACAACAGCCGGATTGTATTAGGGCCCAACCTAATGACCTCACTGTGACTTAATCACCTCCTTAAGGTGACTCCCTAGCTCCAAATACAGCCACATTGGGGGTGAGGGCTTCAACACATGTATTTGAGGGGCGGGGAGTGACACAATTTAGTCTATAACATCTTCCATGTAGAAAGTCTATTAAGAGCATGGTCTTTGGGGACAGGCAAACCTGTGTCACTTTCAGGTCTGCCACTTACCTGCCCCTTGACTTCGGACAAGCGACCTTAGGGAGCCTCAGTGTTATCTGTAAAGTGAGAGAATAATGTGCCTATTACACATGTCTTAAATTTTATTAGGATTAGAAACCGGGTTAGAGAGAGCACTCAGTGAATGGCACGGGTGCTGCTGGTGGCATTGACTGATCACAAGAGTGGTGGTTTGGAGTGAGACGGGTCTAGGTTTAGACCAGAGAGTAAGCTCCTGCACTTAGGCAGCACAAATATGCCAGGCACAATTATAAGTAGTATAAGTGAGTATTTGCTCACTTAATAAAACTATGCTAGGAAGTAGGGACTATTATTCCCATTTAACAAACGTGGAAAGTCAAGCACAAGGTTATGCACACGTTCTCAAGGTCACACACAGCGAATAAACGGACGATCTGGAATTTGAACCTAGGCAGCCTGGCTCCCACATCTCATTACATAAGTAATGCACAGAGGACTCTATATAATGTACTGAATGAACCTCTCAAAACAAAGCAACCCTATCAAACAAAGCAACAAAAAATTAACTCCTAGATGGCAAGATACCCAAGACAGGTGACTTCCCTTTTTGCTTGAGCTTCAGTGTTTATGGATCTTTTACCAGGGACACCACAGTGGTACCATTTTTCAGACAGGGCAGCCTATAGAAAAAATTGTGACTCATGTGCAAATGAGCTGATGAAGCCCTCACCCCCGCAAGAAGAGAACATAGCTTGAGTCCATTCTCGAAATCCTAGAATGTTGATTAAAATACTTCTAGAAAGCAGAAAAAAATAAGGCTAATATTAAAAAATCCTGTTTTATTAATCCCCAAAGGGAGGATTTTATTAATTCCTTTAGAATCCAATAAAAGTGGGTTTTTTAATCAAGTTTGTTTTACGACTCCTGCCCGACTGTCAAATCATAGCAAATTAGCTCACAGTTCTTGAGATGCTTCCGGGTCCAGGGGGTGTTGGGTCAGGAGTGTGGGGGACAGATACGGACCCATGCCTCTTTGACAATGCAGCTGGACAAAACACATTAAGTCCTCTGGGAACCGTTAAGGGCTATCAACATGATAGGAACAAGTAACACTCATGAGGGTGTTCTTTGTTCACTTCCTGCTCAATCAAACAAGAACCAATTGTTCTTGAATGGCACCTGGCACATAATAGCCCCTCAATAAACACTTGCTGAATACGTAGGCCAGAAAGTAATCATAGACTATCTTATACACATGGTAAGAAGTTTGGATTTCACTCAAAGAAAAAACCCCAATATATGTAAGAATTTAAGCAGAGAGTAAGACGGTCCGATTTGTTTTGTTTTGTAAGTCACCTTGATTTACTATTGGAAGAAGGGATACAGGTGTTCGGAGGGGAACGAACTGATGAAACCACTTAGGAGGCCGTCACATAGTGGGGATGATGACGACCTGGAATGGGGGGGTTGGCCATGGAGGTGAGACAAAAATGGATCCAGGATAGAGTTGGGGCCTAGAGTTCATCGGCCATGTCCGTGGGGTGGAAGCTAGAGATGAAGGAGATAAGGAAATCCGTCAGATCTCCTGGCATTGGGTGCGAGCATCTGGTTATGAGACTTACCGCGATGAGAGTAATATAAGGAAGATTCGTTTCGGGGCCCAGGGAGGGCAGACGTCAAGAATTCTGCATTGGACATGCTAGCGGGAAGATGTCTACTAGACATCCGAGTAGAGATACCAGACAGTGGTGGGACGGATACGTGAGAAGCTCCGAAAGGAGGTCAAGGAGCTCAGAAAGACTTGAGGGGTAGAGGTGGCGATGCTGGATGGCCTACCAGAAGCCTCTGCACCAAGAATAAGACTTGTTTCTCTACCGCGTCATAACCACGCCTCAGCACGCTAAAATCATCCGAGGCTCCGAAACAGACAACACCGAGGCTGTAAATGCGCAAACACCAAGACCCCGTGGATCGGGGCTTGCGTTTCCTGAAGAAAAGCTGAGACTTCCAAGTGGGCCCCCACCTCCTTCCAGGGGCTTCTCCAGATGTCTCCAGGCCTCTCCCACACCCAGCAAGTTCTAGGTGAGAGTCGCTGGTACCCACATATAGTTAAAGTCCACCCCTCAAACTGCGGGTTTAATCAGATGCATGGCTTCATCGCTTGGGCTTAATGAGGTAAACCAGACCTCCGGTAATATTGCCTGTATAATTGACATGGTTCTCTGGGAAACATTACGCTTTATAATGAAAATACTGTATATAATTAGAATCTAATAGGAAGAAAATAGTAATTAGCCAGAATTAACTGAACAGACGCAATCAGGCAAATAAAGGTTATCCTCAGGAGAGGACCCTTCAGAGTTCAAAAGCACGTCCTATAATTGTGGAGAAGCCCCAGTAATTAAGGGTAATTTTTTCCCTGCATCGTGGTGGAAGAGTTGGGCTTTTTCCGTTGTTTCTCTTTCATTTTTGGGTGTTTTTTTCCCCTCTGGTTTTTGCTGAGTGGCAGAATGAATTCGGCCAAGACTGAACAGGGATCTGGAAGGTCGTACGCACAGATCCATGGGGGAAGAAGGAGAGGCCAAGAGAAGAGCAGGGGACCCAAAGCCTAAAACTCCACATTCAAATTCCAGGTCCAGCTCTGTCATCGATTAATGACAGCTGATTAGCTGTGTGACCTTGATTACATCACTCCCCTCTCTGGGGATAATGGTAGTTCTGGCTGTGATCACTTATTGAGTGTCTACTAACCATGAGCTGAGCCCGTCTCACAGATCATTTAATATAATCTTTGTGTCCCCAACCTCTGGATAAACATTCCTCCCTTCTTCATTGAAGTGTAGTTGACATACAATGTTATTTTAACGTTTATTTATTTTTGGGACAGAGAGAGACAGAGCATGAACGGGGGAGGGGCAGAGAGAGAGGGAGACACAGAATCGGAAACAGGCTCCAGGCTCTGAGCCATCAGTCGAGACCCTGACGCGGGGCTCGAACTCACGGACCGTGAGATCGTGACCTGGCTGAAGTCAGACGCTTAACCGACTACGCCACCCAGGCGCCCCTACAATGTTATTTTAATGGCAGGTGTATAACACAGTGACTCAACAGTTCTACACATTCAGCTCCGCTCACCACGGTGAGTGTGGCCACCATCTGTCACCATACGTTATTACGATATTATTGGCTGTACTCCCCATGCTGTATTTTTTTCATCCCTGTGCCTAATTTATTTTGGAACTGGAAGTCTGTACCTCTGAATCCCTTTCACCTATCATGCCCGTCCGCCCAACCCCCTCCCTTCTGGCAACCACCAGTTTTATTCTCCGTACTTATGATTTTGTTTCTGTTGTTTGTGTTCGTTCGTTTGTTTGTTTGTTTCAGCTTACTTCACTGTACGTGTTATTGGAGAGCAAGTCGCTCGGAGGCTGTGGATACAGACGAGCTCCCTGGAGGACGCAGGGCCACTCTCTGACCGGTAAGAGGGTAAGAACAGAGTATCACTGGAGGAGAGTCAATGCTACGCAAAGCCAGGGGGGCTGCTGGGCAAGCCGCTGTGGGATGGGTCTTCACATGCTGGTCCAGAGCCATATAGCTTCTCCAGCCGCACACGGTCCAGGGTCTTGATGTGGGAACTGGAGCAGCAAAAGAACCTGTTCTCATCAGCAGGAGAGGAACACGTTTGGCTTGAGGTTAGACATCACAGTACTTGGCCCTGCACCACCAGACAGCTGGTTGATTCTCTGAGCAGATTCAGTCAACATTCATGAGCACCAACCCCGTGCCAGGCTCGAAGGTGGCTGTTGGAGTTACAGGGGTGGTCCCTTGTGGTGAGCCCTATACAGGGAGCGGGGGAGGGAACAGAGAGGAGGAAGAGAGATGCATCGTTGTGTCTCCAGGACACAAGCAGGACGTGCTAAGTGTCGTGACATAGGGAGCCTGGAAGAGGTTATTGACCACCACCTGGGAAGAATGGAAAGAGACCTGGGAAGACTTCCAGAAAGAGGCAGCGTTTGAGTAAGACCTTGTCAGGTGGAGATAGGAGGGAGGGACACTCTGGGAAAAGGGATGAGCCTGGGCGGCAGACACACTATATATGTCAGGGGAAAAAAATCACTTGAATCTCTACTGTGGCAGATTTATAGAGAAACAGGGGTTTCTAGAACCAAGGACATCTTGAGTTCCTCGGTCCAGTCCCACTCTCCTCTGCCCCCTTGGAAGGAATAATGAATTCCTTCCAAGGGTGAGGGTAAAGAAAAGTCCACCCTGTCATCCAAAGGGCTGATACCACATGGGAATATCAAAGGGAAGAGCTGGGGAGAATGGTATCTTGCAGGTATGAGTAAAGATTTCTCTCTTGGGGATCCCTTCACCTGCCTCTGCCCGGGAGTAGTGAGCGCTGGGCACAGGGGCTTTCTCCTGCAGACTCAAACAAGCCTCTGTTTGCAATACGTGTCAGCTCGCCCGTCTGTCCCAGGGTAGATGAGTTCCACAGTCAAGATTCGGGAAGGGATGATCCAAGTGGAGCTCCACCAGCAGTGAATCTGATCCTGGATTATTTCTCCGCTGAATCTTTGTGGTTTCTTTAGTGGAGTCCATCCCGGAGGGGGCGGGGAACCACAGAATGGCATTCCCCTCGCTAGGTGCTGCAGGACGGACACATGGTTTGGGGCACCTACCTCGCAGGGAAAGGTGTGGATGGTGGGAGACAAGGCTGGGAAGGTGGATCAGTGCCTTAAGAAATGAGACAGATGAGACCCAGGTCATCATGAAATGTCGGTGCCCCCTTTTCCCATACCAAATACCAAATCCATCTGACGACTGAGATGCACCTTCCCTTTAGGAAAATGGGTGCCTGCTTATGGATCTGTGTCTTAAGATTCACGCCCAAGGCATGTCCATGTCCTAGGTTCCAACCTGCCCCCCGCCCCCCGCCATTCCCCGACCTGCATCAATACCATGTTGAGACAAGAGATACCATGCATGTGAGTGCAGGAAGGTCAAAGGGGTTTGGAAGTATTGATACAAGGAGAATGAATGAATGAATGAATGAGCAGACAGCCATGGGACATCAGTCCCTAGCTATGTTGCCTACCACCAGAGTGGCGGATACGTACAGCATGTACTTATTAAACACCTACTGCACACAAGGCTTTGTAAGAGAAGCCAGGAAAACTGGACAGAGGAGTCAAACATAGTCCTTCCGTTTGAAGAATGTGCCATATAACAAGGGAGATGAAATTTGTATAAAATAATGATAATACAAGGCGAGAGGAAATAAGGTGCTAGGGAGTACTATGGGCATGCGAAGGGGAGAGAGAGGTGTCTACGGCAGGAGAATTTCGAGAAAGTTTGCTGGAAGAGGTAGTCCTGAAGCTGAGGCTTGGACTCCAGGTAGGATTTGGAAATGTGGAGACAGGAGGAACCTAACTGGCAAGACCGAGGGGCTGGCAAATTATGGGGTAATCCCTGGGGAGGAACGGGAAATCCCAAGGGCCACTAGCTTCCTGTAAAGAGGTATTCTGAAACAAACGTGGAAGCTGCATCTTGCAGGATTTTGATGTCCAGCCAAGGTGGACTTGTCCCTGCATTTGGGAAGGCTGGAGCGGGGGGCAAGACCAACAGAACGGTGTCCCAGGGCAATTGACCACAGCACCCCCTAGAGGAAAGGTGTGGAGGAGAGTAGGCTCCTTGGCTGTGTTTCCTTCCAGGAGCTGTCTCCCCACAGCGCCGAGCAAAGATACGGGAGGTGACATCCGAGGATAATGTTGCAGATCACCTCACGCCTCTGCCCCTCCCTTTTCTCTGCCGGAAGTTGGACCCAAAGCGGCTCGATGATCACAGGTGGAACCCTCTTGTCTGGGCCTCCTCCTTCTATTATTAAAGCCGCCTCATGCCTAATGACTCCACCCGCCACAAGGCCTTGGGAGAGCCCCTTGCCGGAGACCAATCAGATTTGTCAGACATTTCCAAAAAGCACACAACTCTCCCGGAGGTCTCAAAATAGCCATGTATGTCCGTGGCCCTAATGGAACATAATTTCCGGCGAAGGAAAACTAATTTACTATTTTCAGGCATTATGTCACCAAGTGCCCACGGAGAGAGAGAAGACAACTACTAACGTGGAACCATCCGAGCACAGTACCCCTGGGGAATCAGATCGCCTGCCGGCCTATTTAACGTTGCAAAGCAGACCCACGGGGGTGGCTGATTGCGGGGACAGGAGAAGAGTGGTGTCGTGGTGAGACCGTGTGGGTTTGAGCCTGGCATTTGGGATCGGAATCCCAAGTCTGCTTCTCCTTAGCCGCGAGAACTTAGACACACTCCCTCACGTCTCTGGACTGTGCTCAGGTTCTAGCACAGTTCTCAGCACGACGCTGCTAATATAATCCTAACTCATCTGGCTGTTGTTAAGGATTAAATAGAAAAGCTCACGGGAAATGCACAGCAGAGAGCCTAGCACTTAAAAAACACTCAGTAAATGGTTATGGTTTGATTACAGCTGCTCCCATGATCGATCAAAGCGCAGTCGGGTAACACTTGTCACTCCCCCGCTAGGAAGAAAGGTTCGAGATCAGGAGACCAACCCTTCCAGAGTAAATAATGTACAGTAACAGGACGTGGTGGGTGAATTTGGTGTGTCGACTTGAGCGGGCTACGTACGGGACGCCCAGGTAGCTGTGAAGACATTATTTCTGGATAGGTCTGTGAGGGAGTCTCTGGAAGAAACGAGCATTTGAACGGAGAGACTAAGTAAAGAAAATGACCTCTACCAATGCAAAAGGGCCTCATCCCATCCGTTGAGGGCCTAAGAGAAGAAAAGGGCGGAAGAAGGCCAAATTTGCTCTCTGCTTGACCTGGGGCATCCACCTTCCCCTGGGCTCCAGGGGAGCTGATGTGCCTGGTTCTTGACCCTTTGGACTCAGGCTGGGACTTCCATCTTTGACGCCCCGGTTTCTCAGGCTTTCGGGTTTGGACGACGCCAGCGGCTTCCCTGGGCCTCCGGTTCACAGGCAGGGGGTGTGATGTGCTTCCCAGGCAGAATCTGATCTCCTCCAGAGGATGCAAAGCCACGCCTGTCTTCCTCTGTTGCTGAATAACTAGAACGCGGCCCAGGGCCTGGCACACGGGAGGCGCTCACATACTGTCAGAAGAACAGGCCAAGTTTTCAATCTCAAGGCTTTAATTTCAGATCACGCTGGTCTGATTCCCCACCCAGCACCACAACTGCCTCCTCCAGGCTACCTTCCTTGCTGCAGTCAAGAGATATTTCCCCCAATCCGCCTATGTTCGACTTCTGTTGAGAAGCGTAACAGAATTTCTCAGAACCACCCCCCCCCAAAATTGTTTTTTGAATCCAAATTCTCCATCCTGGCATTCGAGGGCCTACAATTTGGCCCCAGCTTTGTCTCCCCCCCCCCCCCAGAGCTTCTGTCATGCCTCCTATCTGCCTGCACCCTTTTTCTGATTTCTCTGATAAGTCACTCCTTTCTTTCACACACATAACAGCCAACCTAATGAACCACAGTGCTTTTCCCCATCAAGCCAGACATGACTTCAGAATCCTTCTCAACACACTGTCTAGGCAGCCCCAACCAACTGGTTAGATTCATGCCAAAATGTTAAGTCCATTTGCCATCCCAGCCTCGGCTATGCTGGATCTCGGCCAAGCTAGCTCAGTCTTGGCTGAGTCTCACAGACACCTGAAAGCCAACTAAGCCAATGTCTCCAAATTGATCACATGCCTTTGGGCCTCTCCTGAGACACAGAACCTATTTCTCATGGAAGCTTCCCTCCCACTTCTATTCACCCTGGACCGTAGGGCCCTCAACCCTGATTTCAGTCACACGGTCTCACTCTGAGGCAGGTGACAACCTGTCCCTTAGACTCGGGGACACAGATTTATCTGCCCTTTCTGCAACTAGTCAACTGGACCCCGATGTTTTTCGCGGCCTTAGGGACCTACAGGGCAGAAGCTAAGATCAGGATCTCAGAGATTGTCTTTGTCCACGAGCTCTGAAGAACCCAGGAAGGCGGCTGCTACCCCCAGCAGTAGGTGGGGGCCCTGAAAAGGTATCCCTTTAACTCAGGATCTCCTCAACCTCCCCCAGGATCAGACCTTTGGGTTCTTGATGACTTATGAACCACTGGGCTTTCCTGAGACCCCAATCCACCTTCAGACTATTTCTGCCAAGATTCTTCTAGTTCAGCTAAGAAGATTGGAAGCGGTCTGGGCCAAGTTCCTACTGCATCTATGCCCCAGGCTGTTCAGACACCACATAAGGAGACTCCCAGGGTCAATCTATGACAGCTAAACCAGAGCTTCTAGAAAACTTCTGGTGGAGTTTGTAAAAGATGCTGATGCCTGAGCCCACCCTCCAGAAATACGGATTCCGTTTCTCTGATGTGGGACATGTGCATTTATTTAAAGTTCTTCAGTTGATTCCGGTGTGTTAGGTGAGAGTGAGAACTGCCCTTGGGAAAGCCCTGTAGGGGTATCCTCTGGAATATGTCCTCAGCATTTCTTCCAGCCCAAACAAGGTAGAAAGGATCAAGTACTGAAACAAACTAAGACGTGTTAGCAGTAACCCCAAAGACAGTCCCCAAAGGACTGGAGAGCACGAATTCACCCAACAGAGTCCTAGCCAGAACTGATGCCTGAGCCTGCATTCATTCATTCATTCATTCATTCTTAAATTCAGGCATGGAGCTAGGACTCAGGCAATGGCTTTATTTGAAAGACCCCCCTGCTTCTGAACCATGACTCCGAGTCAGAAACTACTGGACGTAATTTGTGAGCCTGGGCTGAGAGCTCCCCCAACTTCCCCTGAAACTCTCTTCTCTCCAAAGCACTGATTGGCTAACGGCAATTCTTTTCACTTTCTCTAGGCTTTTAATGGGACAAGAAATTATTAAGTGTTCATATTCTAAGTACTCATACTATGTTTGGTTGACTAGTCACTCCGTTGCGAGGTAGATTTTATCGTCTGCAATTTATAGAAGATAAAGAAGTTGAAAGAGAGGATGTAATCTGCCTAAGGGTCCAGAGTTTTTAGGGAGTTAAGCTAAGATCTGACCGCACATCTATCTTCACCAGTCTAGTTTATCATGTCTCTAGGGCATTTATTCATTGATTCCGTGATGCAACGAAACCTCACCAAGGTTTATTCGGCACCTTCTCGTGCCAGACTCCAGGTGAATGAATGTCAGAACAAGCCTGTGAAATGGTTATCACTTTTATCATTCTAGACCATCCAACTTTTTTTGTAGTGTCATATTGTAAAGATTTTTGGCCTTGGAGACCACGGGCTCTTGGCTGCCATGACCCCATCGTTGTAACACAAACGCAAGCCTTGACAATACATGTTTCGATAAAACTTTATTTGAAAAAAAAAAATGGTGGCCTGGATTTGGCCACGGGCCCTAATTTACCAACCTTTGTTCTAGAGAAAAGGAATCTGAGGTTGAGAGAGGGAAGAGGACTTGACCGAGGTCACCCAACTGCCAAGAGATGAACCAGCCTTCAGCCCACATCTGTCAGGATCACCCCCTTCTCTCTTCACCAACACAACCCCAGGGACTCATTCTTTCACAATTAATCTCCCTCAGTCCTCTAAACCTTATCTGTTCCGATTAAGGCGAGCTTATTGTGCTCGAGATGGGTTATTGCTTCCCACAATTCTCTCTCCAGAACATAAGAATAAATCAATCTTTCTGTCTTAATAAGGTGATAATCATTGTGAAATATTTCGTGTGCCCAATGCCATCCTTGATCTTCAGGCTTCAGTCAGAAAATCACCCCTGTCCTTCCCTCACTCAAACTTTCACCCTGCATTTGCTTTTTCTTTGCTCTTTTTTTGTTTCCTACTTATTGGCACATCTGTCCCTCTCCTTTTGCCGTCCCTTCTCTCTCTGTAAAGCTGAATTTTGTCCTTGCTAATAAGCAGTCCCTTTCTATTTTTTTTGTCAGTATTTGCATTTGCTCAACAATTTGTGTCCCCCCTATTTACTTTGTAAGAGACCCTGGGTCTCTGAGATCTCAGGCAGCGGCTGTCTAACTTGCTTCCTTTCCCCCAGGAAAGACTTCATTCACTTATTTATCCACTCACTCAAAAAAACTTTTTTTAAATGTCTATTTATTTTTACGAGAGATAGCATGAGCGGGGAGAGGGGCAGAGAGACGGGGAGACAAAGAATCTACAGCAGGCTCCACACTGTCAGTGCAAAGCCCAGTGTGGGGCTCGAACCCCCAAACCGTGAGATCACAACCTGAGCCAAAGAGGGACATTCAACCAACTGAGCCACCCAGGCGCCCCATATCCACTCATTCAATAAATACCAGTTAAGCGTCACCAGGCACAGGTGAAATGGTGATGGTCAAAGTAGACAGGGTTCATAGGGCTGGGAGAAATTTCCCTGCAATGAGAGAGATCAACGTGAACCAAATGATTACACGATACAGAGTCTCAATCTGTGCTGCTGAGCGACATAAAGTCAGAAGGGGCCAAATTTATCCCCTGGGTGAGGACCCTTGGGCAGGACTCAAGGAAAAACCTCACTGAAGTATAGGAACTCAACAGAGATGGGGGGGGGGGGGAGGCGGAAGAGGAACTCCCAGCAGAAGGAACAGAGAGGGGGGTGGCCTTCCCCCCCACACTATCTCCTTCCTCCTGTTTAAAGCTCTCCAAAGGAAAGGTAGAAACACTCTCCATTTCAGGGGATCCGTTAACAGCCTCTCTGGTTAGAGATGCTCCTTCTTGCCTCACATGGTATAGCCCCTTAGGATAAGAGGATCTTCTGCGTTGACACGGGAGGGCCTTAGGTATCATCCGAGGTAATTTGTTCCCTTCACAAATGAACAGCCTGGTGTCTAGAGAAGGGTGAGCCTTGCCTGAGACCATAAGAGACTCCAGCCTGAGCCCCTGACGCCCATTCCGGTGCTCTTTCCCCACCTTTCCAGTTAAATTCTGGTGCCACGGAGCTTCCCAAAGTCAGGTGCACCTGTCTTCCTTCCATTACGGACTAATGGTTGTATCACTACTAATAATAGCTGCTTGTGTTAAGATTTGTCCCCATTCCAGGAACTCATTTATGAACATTTAAACTCGTTCTCTTTTTTATAGTCATCTAGGCGTCAGTGGTACAGGGCTCGACACAGACCCTTTGCTTCACCCTGTCTTCTCTCGGCCGGCTGAGCGCTCTGGTCAGCTGGAGACCTCGGGCCAAAGAACAGAGAGGGCTCCGCACGCCCGGCTTGACTTCCCTTCTGGGCCACACAGCAGGCAGACTACGATTGGCCATTTCGACAGCATCGGTCTATGGGCCCCGCCGCCTGCTAATCAGTCACCAGGAATAGACGCATCGGGGACGAAAACATTTACTGGCAACACTATCTGGCTCCCATCTTTCACCTTCGCCGGGTAATGAGATGCGCTAGAACATTAAGACCAACAAACAGCCTTCGGTGTTTACAGCAAATGTTTGCAAGAGCGCGGGAGCCAGAGGTGCTCTGAGGCACATCTGGATCTCTGGAAACTGTGTGATTGCACAGATGTGTCAGATTCATCAGACTTTAAAAACGTCCTGTGATGTGTGTCAAGGGAAGAAAAACAACCTCCCCAAATGAATTTGGCACAAAGTCTCAATCACGGCGAAGACACCAAGGGAAGGCGGGTGGGACTCCAGCCCCTTGGGAAGCCTGCAGATCCAGGGTGAAGTTGGTTGCCTTGGGAGACCGGTCTTTGGTTGACAAGGGCAGGGCGAGGGTGAGGCTTGAGGATCCTACCTGTCTGTTGCTTTGTCTCCCCCTGATCCCCTCTATGGATACCCACTGCACTATTTGGAGTGAGTTCCTCCTGTTCTTACAAGCTGTGGGATCTCTACCTTGCCTCGAAATACCGTCTACTGGCTTATAAAATTACGTGTCCTATGCCCTGTGCCCCAAAGCACTTTTCCAGATTCGTATGCTGCAACCACCACCCCTGCCATAAAACGAATACTCATTTTATTTCCCCAAATAGGCCATCAACGTGTCTTCGCGCAACCCTATAAATGCCTGCTCTAGTTGGATCCCTCAAAAGTTGTTTTGCTTTTTTTCCCTCCTTCTTTTGGATGGTCGAGCAAATGAATGAGTGAATGATTTGCCTCAGGGCCTTTACATGTGCTCATGCCCATGCCTGGACTCTTCCCGAGTCCCAGAGATCAAGCAGGAGCCCCTCCTCCTCCCCAAACCTGCTTGTCCCCGGACAGCTTTTCCCTCTACTCCCTTCCCCAGGCCTTCATCCCTCTTGCTATGTTTCATGTCCCCATATATTTTGCATCAACCTCTAGTTTAGCCTATAGAACTTCCTGGGTTGTTTTTCTTTTTTTTTTTTAATGTGTCTTTCTCACTGTTCCATAGGTTTCTCAAAACTAGAGTTACCTCCTATTCATTCTTGAAGCCCGGATGCCCAGAACAGCTTTCGGTACGCAGCAGTGTGGTAGCACTAGACGAGTCCCTTTTGAAAAAATGCTTATTTATTTATGTTGAGAGAGAGAGAGAGAGAGAGAGAAAACGCAAGCAGGGGAGAGGCAGAGAGGGAGGCAGAGAGAGAATCCCAAGCAGGTCCCGCGCTGTCAGCAGGGAGCCCAACGAGGGGCTCGATCTCAAGAACCGCGAGATCATGACCTGAGCCAAAACCAAGAGTCGGACCCTTAACCGACTGAGCCCCCCGGGTGCCCCTAGATGAACCCCAGCAAGAATAAAGAACTCTTAACATGAAGTTCCAAGGGCTCGTGATTCTAAAAAGAACATCTTAACCTGGAACACACCTTAGACAAAGTAACGTTCTCAAGGCGGGTTTCAGGGGAAGTTACTGTTCTGCGATCGGGAGGCCCCATGGGACGAAGTGGTCATTGCAACAGTTAAAGGTATAACAACGCGCCCAGGCCAATCCAGCTCTAATTATTTCTTTTTTTTTTTTTTTTTCAACGTTTTATTTATTTTTTTTGGGACAGAGAGAGACAGAGCATGAACGGGGGAGGGGCAGAGAGAGAGGGAGACACAGAATCAGAAACAGGCTCCAGGCTCTGAGCCATCAGCCCAGAGCCCGACGCGGGGCTCGAACTCACGGACCGCGAGATGGTGACCTGGCTGAAGTCGGACGCTTAACCGACTGCGCCACCCAGGCGCCCCTCTAATTATTTCTATTAGGAACCCAGTTTTGCAACACTAAGTAGAACAGAAAACAGCATCAATAGAAAAATATATAAACAGCATGGATAGAAAATAATATGGAAAGAAAAAGAAAAGTGGGTGTTATTTACGCCTGCCTTCCGAGAGGAACCAGGTACAGCGCCAGATAAAATGTCTGGGCAGACCCAGCTTGCCTGAGTCCTGGCATAGTCTTCCTTCCAGCCACCTCGTACAGCAGAAGGTGACGAATGACGCTGTATGTGTTTCATTGCGGGTGGCCCCAAACCCGCCTCCCATCACAGCCGAGAGCATCACCAGGCAAAGGACTCCATGGGAAGAATTTCATCTACCCTGGCATTTAGGGGAACAGCAGACTCTCTCTGGAAGTTAGGTATTTGTCTTCCCGTTCCAGGGAAGAGGAAACAGAAGTCCCCAAAAGTTCATCATGAATCCAGTATAAATCAGCACAGGGCGTAAATGAAAACCGACATACGGCCACACACACACACACACACGAAATAGCAATAATGACCAAGATGGCAAAACTTACACCAGTAATGACAGTGGTCCCAGTTCAGTACCCACCCTCTGTGTGGCAGGCACTTGGGGGCATCTCGTGCAAGCTTTAAAAAATAACCAGGACAAGACGTTACTTTGAGACAGCACTTCTCAAGGGGTGTCCTGGGGCCACCAACACCAGAATCATCCAGGGATTTTGTTAAAAATGTGGATTCCCAGGGGCGCCTGGGTGGCTCGGTCAGCTAAGCATCCGACTTCAGCTCGGGTCACGAGCGCACGGTTCGTGCGCTCGAGCCCCGCGTCGGGCTCTGTGCTGACGGCTCGGAGTCTGGAGCCTGCTTGGGATCCGGCGTCTCCCTCGCTCTCTCTGCCCCTCCCCCACCCGTGCTCTGTCTCCGTCTCTCAAAAATAACCGGTTAAAAAAAAAGAAAAAACTGCAGCTTCCCACATACAACCTAAAATCTAGGAAAACAGAATCCCTGGAGGCAGGGTCCAGGAATCCGCATCCTAACATACTCCGCAGGAGATTCTTTAAAACACCAAAGTTTAAGCACTGCTCGGTTCATCCAAATCCTTCCAAGGAGGAATCAGCCATTAAAACCAGGCGTTTAGGGGCGCCTGGGTGGCGCAGTCGGTTAAGCATCCGACTTCAGCCAGGTCACGATCTCGCGGTCCGCGAGTTCGAGCCCCGCGTCGGGCTCTGGGCTGATGGCTCAGAGCCTGGAGCCTGTTTCCGATTCTGTGTCTCCCTCTCTCTCTGCCCCTCCCCCGTTCATGCTCTGTCTCTCTCTGTCCCAAAAATAAATAAACGTTGAAAAAAAAAATTAAAACAAAACAAAACAAAACAGGCGTTTACTCCTATTACGCCCGCACATGATGTGGGGCTGTAAATGTGGCTGTTTCGGTTTAAAATTCACTGAGCCCAGCGTCTGGTTTACTCCACAGTGGGGGCCCAATTAGTCTCCATATGTCCTTCCACAGCCCTTGCAAAGGCCAGAGTTAAAAGAAACCCCCTCGACCAGCCACCAGGGGCGTCTGCCTCCAAGTGGGAAATATTTTACAACCCAGAACCACAGAAGAAAAGAACGGGTCACCTTCCAGTCTCTCCCATTCGCCACCCTTGCCAGAGGCCCCCTCGTTCAACAAATGAGACCCTGCAGGGCCGGCGGAGAGAGGAAATTGCTTCACCAAGAGCGACTTGGGGAAATTAAGGCCTCCCTACCTGGGAGGCATCACGAGACAGTGGACGGGGGCGAGAGAAAAGAGACAGACCGCCCATTCCAATAAGGGAACGGCTTTAATCTATCAAAGTAATTCTCCTTCTTGCGGGGAGAGAGAACACAAAATTGCACAAAATGATTTACAGAACGGCGCCCGGTCTGATTAGCGTGGGGCACGGAGCTCTCTGCACTTAGCATGTAAGGTAGAAAGCCCATTTGAATATTCTTCAAAAAATAAAAAATAAAAATTCCCCACAAGAAAAGGGAGAAGAATGCGTTTGTCTCTTCAAAAGATGAGCTTTGGAGAAGGTTCATAGTTGGAGGATGCCGCGGAAAAGACGGGGCCTTCCTGGGAGCAGGGAGAGCCTGTGATAAGCAGGGAGGGTGACATTTTCATCCCTGACCCTGCCATTTCTCCAGCTCCTACAGGTTACGGTCTAATCCCTCAGACATTCAAGTCACTTGGGCGTCTAGACCAGGGATCAGTAAACTTTTTCTGTAAAGGGCAAGATGGTAAATATTTTAAGCTCGGCGTGCCCGAGAGTCTCTGTCGCAACTACTCCACTCTGCCTCTGTCACCAGAAAGCAGCCATAAATAATACATAAATGAAACAGAATGCCTGTGTTCCAATAAAACTTAATTTGTGGGCACTGAGACTTGTATTTCATATAATTTTCATGTATCACAAAATAGTCTTCTTTTCTCTCTCTCTCTCTCTCTCTCTCAACCATTTAAAAATGAAAAAGAAAATGCGTTTGGCTCTGAGCTGTATGAAGACAGGCAGTGGACCCACGCGGCCCCCGGGCCGTAGTTTGCGAACCCCTGGTCTAAACTCAGCTTGTGTCTCTAACCCTATCTCATGCTGCTTTAATGCGGAGGGCTGTCTTTTCCATGCACGAGCCCCCTCATTTCCAGATTCTCTACCACCTGCTTGCCCTTTCTGCCTGGATCGTCTTTCCCTTCCCTTCCCAAGCATCGTCCTGGTTCTCCGAGCCTCCAACTCAACACTTCCTCCCGGGTGCACTACCCTTGCCAAGAAGTCACTTTCCCATACGTACTTTATCTACGACTCTTGTCTCCCATTCCCGACTCTAAGCTACTTAGAAAGAAAACAATATCCAACAGTTCCATTCATCCTTCGATTAATCCCCCACAACAGACCTCTGAGGTAGGCACTGTTATTATCCCAATTTACAGACATGGGAATCGTATCTTAAAGAGGGCTGTTAACTCGCCAGAGGTCACCCAGCGACTAAAAGACAGAGCGAGGGCTGTGCCCCGCGCATCAGATGCAACCCATACTTCTAACCCGGGCATCGTGCGCCCTGAGAGGAGACCTCATACCTTCTAATAAAGTGTTTTTATTTATTTTTTTAACATTTATTTATTTTTGCGAGACAGAGACAGAGCGTGAGCGGGGGAGGGGCAGAGCGAGAGGGAAACACAGAATCCGAAGCAGGCTCCAGGCTCCGAGCCGTCAGTACAGAGCCCGACGTGGGGCTCGAGCTCACGAACCGTGAGATCACGACCTGAGCCGAAGTCGGACGCTTAACCGACTGAGCCCCCCAGGCGCCCCAAGACCTCATACCTTCTAAACTGCAGGCTGTGCCGTGTCTCAAAAATAAGGGTGCTCCCTATGTGTTCACTCAAATGAACATGCTCATTTATATTCATCGCATTTATGAAGCCCCGGGAGATTACTAGTAGGCAAGGACACCCCTGAGAGACAACAAATAATAGCTGACCGTCTGACTTTAAGAGAGGAGAGTGAAAGCAAAGGATACTAAACACCAGCTCGGTGAAGTCACAAAGCCCAGAGGTCCAGTGCCATTCAGCGCGGGCTCTGGCAGTCCTGCGTGAACACGAGTGTCCCCAGTGGCTGTGTGGTGGCACCACACAGTATAAGACGATCACAGCGGCAATACTGAGTTCTCACCAAATGGTAGAGTCCGTGGACTGCTTTAAAAATCAGGAATTATGGGGGGCGCCTGGGTGGCTCAGTCGGTTACACGTCCGACTTCAGCTCAGGTCATGATCTCGCGGTTCGCGAGTTCGAGCCCCGCATCGGGCTCTGTGCTGGTTGCTCAGAGCCTGGAGCCTGCTTCCGATTCTGTGTCTCCCTCTCTCTCTGCCCCTTCCCCCACTGAAATAAATACACATTAAAAAAATGTAAAAACATGGGGCGCCTGGGTGGCTCAGTCGGTTAAGCAGCGGACTTTGGCTCAGGTCATGATCTCGTGGTTCACGGGTTCGTGACCCGCGTCGGCTCTGCGCTGACAGCTCAGAGCCTGGAGCCTGCTTCGGATTCTGTCTCTCGCTCTCTCTCTCTCTCTCTCTTTCTTCTTTCTTTCCAAAATTCCCTCTGTTTGAATAGTGTAGCCCACATTTATCTAACTATCCCTTCTCTGGAGAATCGTCTGCTCCCTGAGGATAATGGGGAGCAAGCAGTTGTTCTGTATCATAATAATATTGCAGTGTGGCCTCGGTTTTACCCGCCACTCTGTATCTTCTGACTTGACTGGGAATAGTCTCCCCGCTCCCTGTAGGTCTGGATGTGCACCTTCCTGTGTTCACAAATCGACTAACGTTGGCCCCGTTACTACCCTAGGCAAAGTCCCGTGCTGATAATACCAGTGCGGAACCGGCGATGGGGACAGCGGTTGCCCTCAAGGAGCTTACAATCTGAGAGAGCGTCTGAGGCGGACACGGCCTGAGACAGACCTCTGTCTGTCTGTGCAGAAATACTACGGTTTCACCGGAAAGGAGGATGTACCACGGAGCTGGTCAAATACAAATAAGCCCTCCGTCCCCCCCCCCCCCCCAAGTATCTTGGGCTTTCGCATACATCCTGGCTTCCCTTGATTGTGTCCTCCTTATTCCCCACTGTCTCTAGCCTGGGGAGAGCAAACTGATCTCCAAGCTCAGCCCAACACCATCTTGGAGTCTCCTGGTAATTGGTTTGCGTCTTAGGGGGCTCGTTCAAGTGTTTCCTTTTGCTCCGGGGCCGGCGTGAGCTGTCCATCCTCTCTTGGGGATCTGATCCCAGTTCATTCTCATTTCCCGATTGGCTGCTCCGGCCTTGACCTTGGGAAGTCAGCTGGCTCCCAGCCAGGGGAGGAGAAAGAACGGCCACCCCCGTGAGCGGACATCACATATCACGAATTCCATATTCGTTCCTTTGGTAAATAGCCGGTGAGCCCCTACTCGGTGCCCGGCATTGTGCCAGCTGGGCACATGAGATGATGATAAGCTGTGCCCCAGAGACTTTTGGCATAGATGTGACCATCGGCCCCACATGATAAGTTCTGTGATCCGTGTGAACCCTGCCAGGGGCCGGGGTTTGGCGGGAATGAATCCGGCAAAGTCCTTCCTTCATGGCACTCACTGTGACACAGCGGCCTGTGGCCGTCACAAAGGCCATCCGTGAATATCCCAGTTCTTGTACTAAAAATTACATGGTAGCCTTGCTCTGCCCCGCCTACTTGAAGCCTGTAGGGTGATTTGATTCGCCTCAGCCGATGCAGCGTGAGTGGAAGGAAGACATGAGCCACTTTCAGGCAAAAGCCTTGAAAATGATGGAGGCCGGGGATGCCTGGGTGCCTCGGTTGGTTGAGCCTCTGACTCTTGATCTCGGCTCGTGGTCTCCCAGTTCGTGAGTTCGAGCCCCACATCGGGCTCTGAGCAGATGGTGTGGATCCTGCTTGGATTCTGTCTTTTCTTCTCTCCGCCCCCTCACTTATGTTTTCTCTCTCTCTCTCTCTCTCTCTCTCAAAATAAATAAAGTTAAAAAATGATGGATGCTGTTAGGAGAGATGGTGAAGGAATGGCCTTGGGCAACTGAACTTTAACTCCATGAGCCTTGATTTGCTAATCATTGAAATGGGCATAGCACCATGACAAAGGACCGCCGGAGGACTGAAGGATACAGTAAAGCTCAAACAATTAGCTGCGTGTTGTTGATCACATGAGGACTCTGCGTTACAAAAAATAACGGGTAATCACAAATACTGTAAGCAAAAACAATAAACAGAAAACAAAACAGAAAAACAGGGGGATCTATTCGCTTCTATAACTGGGAAGTCTAAGAGACAGAGCTGAGTTCCAGAGTGGCTGCATCCAAGGAAATTCTGTGCATAGGTCTCTCTCTCTTACTCCCAACTCTGCTCAACTCTTGGGTTGAGCTGTCTTGCACGAGGGTCTGTTGCACAAAGAAAGATAAAATGATAACTGCACAAAACAGGAGGCCAGCTGAACAGGCGTGGGGTAGAAGAAAGCCCTGGAGTGTGGGAGCCAAGCAGACTGGGATCGAATCTCAGCTCGGCACCCATCTGGCTGTGGGACCGCAGGGACGTGCCTTCCCCTCTCTGAGCCTGTCTCTTCACCTACACATGGGGACAGAGATGCCTTTCCCCCCCCACAGGATTCCTATGAAGATTCCATGAGAACAGCGAAGCTGAAGCAAAGCATAGAATCCCCAGTGGCTTTGGGGGGGCCATGTGGGATAACACCCAGCCCCCTCTAAAATGTGTCCCCTTCTGCTGAATCTGTCCAGGGCTCCCCTGGGTGGGTGGAGGTCCCCACCCAACAGTAGCTCGTGCGCTCTCAGCAGACCCTCAAGTCCCCACTCAGCCACTAACCTTGGGAAGTCACTGTGCCTTGGCGTGTCCTTATCGCCTTCTGCAAGACGAGGTTTGGATAAATCAGGGCTCAAACTTGTGATCCAAGGACCCATGCGTTTTGTGTGTCTGCACAGGGTTTGGTAACATTTGAATGCGGATACTTCGAGGTATAACCTGCAGTCCTCCCCATTCTTGGTCTCCTTGGCAACCTTAACCCACACCTGGCACCCAGCCGGCCCCTGTGTGTGTTTGACCTTCTGCCTTGGGGACTCAAGCATCCCGGTGACTTTCCCAGCCCAGAAGTTCTAGACTCAGCGTTGCTCCTGTCTCCTGAATGAACCCCATTCATTCCCATCTTCGTGACCACTCTCACTTTGGGCTCTGGCCCTAGAATGTCTGACTGTCCCCTCTCTTTCCCAGATGCCACTCATCCGTGACCGCCTTCATCCTCCCCAAAGCAGCCCATTCTGCTTCTTGAGGGGTCTCCCTGCCGCCAGCCCGTAAGTTACAGGGTTCCGAGGACACAAACAGCAACCGCTTCGGGAAACTTTCCTTAATGAACCCCATCCTGGGTTCGTCAACTAAGAAACCCAAGTCACTGATCATCTTTTTTTCTCCTGTTACAGCTTGCGATGTGGTGATCACTTCAAATGTTAAATCACATATCCTCCAGATGACTACACCACATCTCCGTTCACAAAGGGCCTCCTCGACCCCCCGTTTGGATCTTCACGGCAGCCCCCGGCCCTGGGAGGACACAGCTAATTCTCCCATTTTGCAGATGAATAAAGAAAACCGGCAAATTGAATTTCCTCTCCCCGTCCCCACCCCAACCCGAAGCGGCCCTGACTGTGCCCTGAGATTTAAAAAAAGAAAGAAATGAAGAAAATCCCCCCTCCTCCTCAGCTGGGGGCTGGCATTAGGGGCAAGATTGAATTTATACCGATCTGCAAACATTTTCCTCTTAAGTGTCCATTTTCCCCGGACATAAATTGGACTGAATTGCCTTTACCTGCCGGAGCTGGAAAACCCGTCTCTAGAAATTGATCCCTTAACCCTGCCATTCTCCCGAAACAATTAGCCGCTCTCTGACAGCCTCCACCTCTCTGGGTAGCAGCCAGTGAGAGGGTCACCAACACCCGGGTGTTTCTCCAAGGCGGTCCGCTTCTCTATGCCGCTCTTTTCTGGTCCGGGAGTGGAACACAGTCCCACCTTCTCTGCATTTGCCCATTCCAGATTCCTCCTCTCCCTGCCTCTGGCCATCTCTCCCTGAAACAGCACTTAGTTTCTTGCACGTTCCCTCCAATCCGTCCAGTTTTCACTCTGTAGATTGGGCGGGGGGCGGGGGGAGATCGCTGTCTGTCCAGGGGTAAGATGACAATTACCCAACTTCTTTATGTCCTTTCCCCCATGGAATGAGAAGTCTCGGTCCTCAGCTCGAGGTGGGGAAGAGGCTCCAATGTCTCCACTCGAGATGATATTTCCCTTCTGCTGGGGGTGGGGAAAGATCCAAGCCTTCAACAGCTTCCATTCATTCAACACTTGACTGCCCGCGCTCTGGTGGGAGCAGCGTGCATGTATACGGAGACGTCCCCAGCGCGCCTGCTGTCTCTATTACCTTCCAGACAGAGGACTGACTGGTTTTCGTTTATCCCTTCAAGTCCTTCTCACCTTCCTCTCGCCTGCTCTGTGCCCACAGAACTGACCTCCGTGGTCCGACTGGGGCTGGGTTCGGCCAGCACTTTGGGGGGAGGGCGAGGGCAGAGAAATCACCACCTCCCTCAGCTCCAACCCGGTCCCAACGCCCCCTCGCACACACCAGCTCCTTCCTTCTGGGGCATCCCTCTCCTAGGTCACGGCCAATCTGTCCCTCCCTTGCCTCCTAGCCTGGCTGGTTCACTGACCACCTTCCCGACCCAACCCTTTGTTAATAGGCCCCGCCTTAACTCTCCTTGGTCCCTCCCATTCGCAGATGTCACCTGCTACGCCCTGACTTCTAGGATGGGGGCACTGAGGAGACGTTGGTCATGGGGTACACACGTGCAGCTAAGAGACGAGTAAGTCCCAGAGCTACAAGACACGGCATAGTGATTAGAGTCAACGATATTGCGCTACACCCTTCAAAGTTGCTAAGAGGCTCGGTCTGCAATGTTCTCACAACAGACAAGAAAAGATCATTAAGTGAGAGGATAGACTGGGACTCCAGTCATACTGCAACAATATAAATGTATCAAACCAACACATCGCACCCTGAAACTTACCTATTTGACAGGATTCCAACTGACAGATTGACGGATAATATGCTGCCATGTTATATATCGATTACATCTCAATAAATCAGTCAATAAATAATTATTTTTAAAAATGGAGTGGGCTCCTGGGCAAGCCACACCCGGCCTGACTCTCCTTTTCTGTCTAAGGTTGGGGGCGGGGGGGAGATAACAGCAGGACGATGAAAGGAAAGTGGATGGTCTGGTTAGCCGACGGAAAATTCAGTTAGGAGAAGCCCTGAAACAGTGTCTGGCTTCTAGAAAACACCCCAACGTGTTAGTTGTTCTTTATGTGATTAGACACCGATGATGTAGTGCTTCCTCCGTTTTACAAGAAAACTGCAAGACGTGACTCCTAACGGAAGTCAAGTGGCTTGCAAGGTCACCGAGCACTCAGGGCGAGAATTCGAATCCAGAGCTGTCTGACCCAGGGCCTGAATTTTGTCCAGGGAGGCAGGCGTTGAATCGGAAGCATTGTGGCCCTCCCCTGAGATGCTAAGACAGAAGCTGCCTTTCTCTGGTGCCTCAGACTGGGGGGAAACCCGTGTTGTCTGTGAGGACCCACAATGCACCTGGTGATCGCTCCATGGATGCTGAGCTGGTGGGGGGGGGGGGCCCTCCTTGACCCCTGCAGGCAATCAGCTCAGCCCGCGAAGCGTGAGATTTAATTACCCTTATCTAAGCTTAAATAACTGTAAACGTTATTGTTGGTCACACGAATTACCTTGCCCTTTGAAAACACCCAGACGTTTCCCTGACTCCGTGCTTTTTCCTCAGGCGGGGAAACAATGCGATTAATGTCACAGAAGCCCACCACTGTTTGAACCCCAGTGCCGTGCTGACGGATTGTGTGACATTTGGGAGGACCCGATCGGCAACTTCCTGTTTGTCAGCTATTGGCCAAGAAGGGCAGTTGTCTCAGTGGCTGCCACCCAGGGAAAGACAGAGAAAGAGCTGAGGTCCGTAATTTGCCACTTGGGGGCTGGAAGAGGCCAGGGACATTGCTTCACCTCTCTGGTCTTCTATCCCGCTGCGTGTCCTCAGCCTCTGTGTTAGTGGAAAGGGGGATGTTCGCCATGCCGAGTTCATGGCAACATGGGAAAGTCCGGAGCCAGCGTGTGGACTCGCCCAGGAGCAAGGTTCTGGGAGGGAGTCCAGGCCACCAGGGGCAGCCCCGGGAGGAAGTGTAGCCCAGTGGCTAGTGCCCAGGTGTCACAGTTGGACTGATCGTAGCAGAAGTCCCAGATGCCTGCACGGAAGTCCCAGATGCCTGCACGGAACGCTTCTCTTCTTGAAGCCTCTTGTTTTGTTTTCTTTTTGTTTTGTTTTTTTGCTAGTGAACAAGAACGATGGTACCTCCCTCCCAGGGGTGTTGAGAATATAGTAGAACTGATACAGGAGTAGAGGAAGATAGATTGATCGATCAGTCGATCAATAGATCGATAGATTTATGTAAAGCGCTGGCAAATAGTAAACACTCAATAAAGGGGAAGAATTACCCTGAACTACCATTTTGCTCTTATTCTTGATAACCGTCGCAAGAAGATACGAATGGGTAAGTGGCGGTGTCCAAGATGGCGATTCGTGAGAGAAGTGGTTTCTATCAGTTATTGTCATCGGTGGTGGTATAGTAACTAGCGTTTCTCAATCCGCTATCACTCATCCACGCTGTCCTAAGCACATCATATACATTATCTCAAAAAGCTTCATAATCATCCTAAGCATAGTCACTCTTATTCTATCACTGTCCCCATTTGGCAGACGAGGAAACCGAGGCTCAGCGGTGTCGACTGATTTCCCCAAGGTTGCTCGGCCAGTGAGCGGCGGCCGCTGGAACTGGTTCCAGGTGCTCCAGCAGCCCACGTTCTTCGTGACGGGGAGTGGGGAGTGCGTGGTGATGCGGAGGTCAGGGGCAGGTGGTAGCAACAGGAAGCATGGCTCCCAGGGGCAAGCCTCAGTTCAGCAGCCAAGAAGTCCCCGGAGGCTCCTAGCAGGAAGGTCAGGAAAACGAAGGACAGAATCTGATCTAACAAAGGAATTCAGAGGTGAGGACTGTCCGTGTTTACGGGTCCAGCCCGAGGTACCCTGAAGACCCAGGCTAAAAGCGAGGGCTCAGAGCATCATGGCCGCCGTTCCAAACACTCTGATTCCAAACGGGGCCCTGTGGCATTTCTGAGCTACAAAATAAGAAAACCAGAGCCAGACAAACTTGGGCAGAGTCCTAGATCTACCACTCACGAGCGGTGGGCTACAACGATGCTCTTGTTTCTTCTGCGCCTCAGGTCCCCAATACGTACTATTGAGTATTAATGGACATATGGGTGGCAAGCAGATGGCATAAATCCTACCACCGCCACCCCTTCTCACTCACTACAGACATCGTTCTTTGGCTCTTTCCAACTGCACTGGAACTGCAGAATTCCTCTTGCCATGCCCCAGGCACAGTCTGGCCCGATCAACCAGAGGGGTCATCAGACTCACCTAGGTGGCCCCGAGGCTTTGTCCAGACCTATTGCTCTGACACTCTGAAAGCTTGTTGATAGACTTGTCCTATTTTTGTCTTTCCTTGTTGACCTTGCAGATGGTCAGAGACGGTCAAGGTATTTTCAAATGCAGCACCATAGTGAGTGATCACAACATTGTAAAGCCAAAGCGTGCCTTCGAATATGGGCCATCCAGTTGTTCTCAAATGGTGGTCCCCAGAGTTCCAGGGTGCTTCACAAGCGGCCCGGGGGCTGTTTGGGTGACAGCCACCCAAGACTCCTGTCCCTGCGTACGTGAGAGAGTCTTCTCTTTTTTCTGTTTCATATATTGAGATTCCAAATGAAACTTCGTTCACCGTTCCTTATCCAACAAGTATTGATCTAGAACACAAATTTTCTACTCCCCACACTGAAGGAGAAACAGAGAGAAAGAGAGAAGAATAAAAGGAGGGAGGGATAGAGAAAAGACTGGAAGGAAGGAAGGAAGGAAAGGGAAAGAAGGAAACGTGAAAGATGGAAAATCAGCAATCGAATCCACTTTACAGATAGAAAGCCTGCGAACCAAGCATTGAACAAGACAGGGCCAGGGTCCTACAGAAAGTCAGCATAGCCAAGATTTGAACAGTTTCCCAAATTATCGGCCCCACTTAGGGCCCTTTTCACAGTGCTCCAATTCCTTCAGTCCACAAGGCAGTTCAGGAATAAGGGGAGGGGGGGACTCAAACTCCTTTGGCAAGGAGAACAGACCAAAGGGCTAAATCAGAAGGGCCGTGCGGCACTTGAGACCATCAGTAGATGCAGCCTTCTGGAGACCCCAGCCAAGCAGAATGGCAGCATCCAGTCTGTATGAAGGTCCAGCTAAGACATAAATAGGAGGCCTGGCACATGTGTGCAGACCCCAGAAGGCAAGTGTATAAATCCCCAGCTATGTAGATGGAGCCCATCCCCTCTCCTCCGGGCCATTTTATGGTTGTTGCAAATCGACCTGGGGCCATCTGCCTCCTGACACTCCTGGGTTCCCACAGGTCTTTTTCCATGGGCTCAAGTGTCAGCTTCTGCTCAGACTAGAGATGCTTCCAGGGGTTTATGATACATCTGGCATCTACTTCAAGGGAAGTCCTATCCCCTATGGACAGATTCTTCTTTCTGTCAAGAGCTCAGATGCTTCCTTTTCGTTCAGGCAATAATTCATCCCCTTCCTTCCTCGACAAACTTTTTTTTTTTAAATGTGTACCAAACACCGTGCCAAACCCCAGGGAGACACTGACAGGTAACAGCTCTCAACGTGAGAACCCACTGTTTCATTCAGCAGCGTTGACAAAGGGGAGGGGGGGTGGTGCCTCTCCTCAACGCCAAGATGGCCCTGAGAGCGACCTTCGGAAGGTCAGGAGACCCATGTGTGAGGAAGAGAGCTCCTTCATCACATATCACTGCTGAAAGAGAAAGGCAAGTGAGTGGTCACGCAGTACGACCACATTGTGCAGGGGAGATGCTTTCAGGGAGCGGAGGGCCCTTCCAAAGCTTCTGGGGGAGTCACAGCCCAAGCCTCCAGTAGGTAAGCATGGGGTTGCTTCAGTGCTAATATACACAATTGCCTGGGACTTTTCTCTGAACAACGGCCCTCTTTTGGATGTGCAGACGGCAAGCTCTTTCTCACTTCAGGCTGGGAACACTCACACTAGCCCGCCCACCTGCCCAGCACACACCCCACCCCCGATCCCTCCTTGGCTACTTCTTTATTCCTCAGGTCTCAACTAAA